>NC_143520.1:27581127-27893161 GCF_031878675.1 Megascapheus bottae
ATGTAAGGCAGCATTGTTTGCAAAGAAATGGTTCAGATTGTCTGGAATTTAGTGTTGTAAAGGGGTTTTTGGAGAAGGTTCTAGAAAAGTAGTTTGTGACAGATCTTAGGACCAAAAAAAGCTAATTTAGAAGGCAGAGGACTGCATACAGAGTTTCCTAAGATTTGATGTTAATGGAGAAAGATAAAGCATGTTGTCTTTTATTATGCTCTTACCTGTTACTTTTGGGAATAAGACTGGATGTCAGGACTAATCTTATTATTTTCTCTATACTTTTTATTAGCATCAATTAACCATACAAGGGAATTTTATTTATTTATTAATTTTGTGCTTATCATGGGGCTTAAACTCAGGGCCTGAATGCTGTCTCTGAGCTCAATTTTTCTTAAGGGGAGTGCTTATCTCTTGAGTGATAGTTCCACTTCCAGCTTTTTAGTCATTAATTGGAGATAAGACTCTCACCATTGTTCCTGTCTGAGCTAGCTTTGAACTGAGATCATCAGAACATATATAACCTATATAATTATATAACATATATAATTTTTTAAAAAGCCTCTTGTTTCCATTTCCATTTGATAGGTATTATCTTACATTATCATACGCATATTAGGCATTTGTGTTCCTCCCCTGAGTATCCTCCTTTGGTCTTACTGTGTGTGAATACCTGAGTCCAGTATAATTTATTATGTTCTGGTGTATTTCAGATCTAACTTCTGCATATCAGAGAGAACATGCACCAGTTTTCTCTCTGAGCTCAGCTTACCTCACTTAACATGATTTGTTCTAGATCCATCCATTTCCATTGCAGTGGCAAATATTATCCTTTCTAATTGTTGTGTAAAAACTGTATTGTAGATAGGTACCATGTTTTTTGGACAGATCTCAGTTTTGAGCAGCTAGGATTACAGTCATGAGCCACTGGCATCTGGCAAGGTGATTCATTTTGATATACAGGTGTACAAAGTACTTCAATTAAACTCACCCCTCAGTTACTCTTCTTTGTCCCTCACCTCTCCTCCCCCAAACCAATGTGAACAAGCTGCATGATTCCATTTCCACACATATAGATGGAGTATTTTGACCTTATTTGCACCTCTAATCCAGATAAGACCTGTTTGACATCTTGTCATTCATTTTCTCATCAAATCTTGTCATTCATTTCTATTAAGTGCATGTTAATTATTCAAAGTAGTTTCACCATAGTTTCTCTCTTTCTGTGTCACACACACACACACACACACACTGTTATTAAATCATGCTTCCCCCAAATGTTGTCATTGTAATAAGAAGAATGTAGGCTGTTTGTGGAAAACAAATCTATGTGTTTCTGCTTGAATCTTGGTATGTATATTGCTGAATTTGGAGCATTTAAAGTAGTTCTGTCCTAAACACAATCATAAGGTGGGGTTTAGTCAATTAAAATATGAATCATCATACAATTACTGGATTATAAAGGTGGACATGGCTGTACCACTTGGCTTGCTAACTCCCACAGTTCTGGTCAGGACTCCTGGCCACTGAGCTTCTCCATCTACTGCTAGCTGCGTCTGAGAGGAGACCTGCTGGGTCTGAAACTCTATATCTGAATACAGATGCAGGAGGGAGAGTTTGGATAACATCCAGAAAGAAAGCAATAAAAGTGATGAATAGCTTGGCAAGTCAGACCTCAGAGGGATATTTAAGAACATTAAGAATGTTAATTGATATCAAAAGAATAGCTTGAGTGTCTTGAATCATGATGCAGTGCCTTGCTTCTCCATCTCCACAATGAGCACACGAAGAAATATCCTTAAGGAGAAACAAATTCATAGTGGGCCAGTCAGGACAAGAATACTTACCTAAACTAACCTTGTTTAACACTAACAGGTATAGACAGTACTAGAGAATGCTCATGCAAAATGGAGTGGACACCTGTCTGGAGGTTTTAAGCAATGTAGAAGAATTTCTCTATTGTTGTTGACCTTTCTGTCAGGATTTTTTTTGGAGGGCTATGATTGTTACTTAGTAACACAGATCTTAATGTTCACATGTGTTGCAATTTTAGTTCTTTCAAAGAAGATAAGCAGTTAGAAGTACAAGCCATCTATTGAGAAGTGAGCCCCTGGGAGGAAGGATTGGACAGGGTTAGTTATCCACTGAGCCAAGCCCACTGCCAGTCCAACAGGGAGTTTTAGAGCCCAGCTTTGCCCAAAAGTAGGGTGTCATGTTGGGTGGAGATGGCTAAGCCTCCACTTAATCCTTGTTCAGTCATTGGCTGGAGGCTGCCAGGAGCAGAGCATGCTTTTGGCTACCATTGGTTTGTTCAGTCATTGACAGGATACATCCCACCAATACAGTACTATACCTTTGTCTGAAAAGCTGAATCAGCCCCTAGGGACCTTGGAGCTAACCACAGAGCCCATAGCTGCATATTCGGGCCTTTCTTGAAAGGATATCAGAGTGAAACACCTCAATATCTTATAAGCAACACACTTCTCTCCCACTCTAAAAAAATAATTGTAACATGGGTGTATTTGTGTGTGTGTGCATGTATGCCTGTGCAAGTGCAATCTATAAAATGTTATTAAGGTTTGTACTTTTCTTGGACACAGTCATGTCAAGTAGCCAAACATCAGATTCACAAAAGACTGTTACTTTGGGTACATTAATAAGTGTTCAAATCCAGACACTCCCTGGAGCATTTCTGTTTATAACAATTTAGCATAGTAGGCAATTTGCTTCAACTTACCAGCAGTTGTTTAAGAAATTGTTTTTGCAAGGTCAGCTGATTAGCCAGAAAGTAACAGAACAAAGATGTAAAGTTATATTATTCTAAAGGCACTTTGTATTGTACCCAAGAGACTAACTGGCACACACACACACACACACACACACACACACACACACACACACAAAGAACATGACTTCCCAGCTTGAATCTTGCCCAAATAATTTAATTCTTATGTCTTCTGATCTAGGTTCTGCGGATGTGTGATATAGCTTTTGTTGTATTCAAATAAAATATTATGGTACATGGCACACGTTCAAGCAGGATAAGATTAACTTTTGACTGCATGCTTTGCAATGCTTGGGTAGTTGTAGCCTGTGTATATATTTATTTGAGTTCACCTCATTTGCTGAGCAAGTTATGACTACTTTCCACGGGACCCTGGGTTTTATAGATTCATTTTTTTCATTTCTAGTTTGATATACCATTTACTTAATCTATTTTAAAAATAAAACAATGTTACAGTCAAAATATAAGCTTTAATAAGACTATGATATCAACAAAAAGGAATTTCTGGATGTAAAAGATAAGTCTCCATCTTGTACTATTTTTTCAATATTTTAGACATAAAAACATGTGGAAAGCATCTCAGTAATAATATTTTTCCTATTTTTTTTAGCCAGTAAACTTGATCTATGTTTTATTTCAAGGTCATTACAATCAGCTGCACAATCAAATCTATTTCTTAGGCTGGAAATGGGCCTTTACATCTTAGTCAGATATTTTATTGATGGGAAAATTCAGCACCACTCACACTTAAGTTGTTATGGTTTCATAAGACTTAGCCTCAGACCAGGCTAAAATCTGGTTTATTTGATAAAATACTCATGTGAACAAATAGAATCTTTTAAAAGAACAGATTATTTTGAAGAATTTTACTATCTAAAATTGCTTTGCTAATCACTCTACTAAACAACTGCCCCTATTTTATGAAGATGAGAGATGATTATTTGTTCATTTAAATTCAAAAATAGGAAATGGCAAACCCTTTCACTCTAATCCAACCATTCTGAGTTGAGTATTCCAGTTGAGAAAGATCATCAGATACAATAAGTAGCATCTACCTGTGAGGTTGTCTTCCACATTTAAGTCTTTACCTCAAACAAGGCACAGGAACTTATGTTTTCTACTTGGAGAGAGGCAGCTATAAAGCTTGCTTTTAGAAAGGAACTCCATGTGTGCATTGCTTTCTGATATTCGTTTATCACTCACCCATTATGTATTCATTCATTCATTCATTCATTGTGAACTGTAAATTTTAATAATTCTGTGTGTGTAGACATGGTAGAAGGAGTTATTAAAAAGGAGAGTTTATGTGTGTCTCACTTTTTGGGCATCAGTCTTGGGTAGCCAATGAAGTTCCCACCATTGCCAAAGGAGGGAAATGAAGTCAAGGTCACTGTGTCAATCAGGAAGATCTTCTTAAGAATGAATATTTTGTGGCCGGGAGTTTGGCCTAGTGGTTAAAGTGCTTGCCTAGCATGCATGAAGACCCGGGTTCAATTCCTCAGTACCACATACATAGAAAAAAAGCCAGAAGTGGTGCTGAGGCTCAAGTGGTAGAGCTCTAGCCTTGAGAAAGTCCAAGGACAGTGCTCAGGCCCTGAGCTCAAGCCCAGGACTGGCAAAAAAAAAAAAAAAAGAATGAATATTTTGTGTGCTGTGGTATCTCTTTACCTTTTAGGCTATGTTTCTCTTTTCTTTCTTTTTTTAATTTTCAACTTGGACTTGAACTCAGGGCCTGGATGCTATCGCTAAAGGCTAACACCCTCCTACTTGAGCCACAGTTCTATTTTCAGTTTTTTAGTAGTTAATTGGAGATAAGAGTCTTATGAGTTTGTCTGCTAGGGATGGCTTCAAACTGTGATCATCAGATCTCAGTCTTTTTAGTAGGTAATGATTATAAGCATGAAACACCAGTTTTCTAACTTTGCTTGAAAAGTTATAATTAAAATGACAGAAAAATCAACTGTTTTCTGAATCTGATGGAATACAGGAAATTAGCGATGAGAGTGCCTTTGAATCTTTAAATGTAAGTTTTATGGTAGCTTTGGGTCTACTAGGCGAATAGACTTAGCCCTGCAATGCGATCCTTCAGTGTGAAGGCAGACAACATCAGTAAGTGTAGAACCATTAAAAACAAAGCCCATTAATATCTCATGGTGTGAGTAGTTCCATGTCCACCAGTAATGGATGAGAATTCCTAATGTGTCACATCTGGCCAACACCAGGTATGTTCAGACCTTCAACATTCGTCATTTGACAAATGTGAAATATTATTGCATTGCTTTATTTCTGTCATTGCTAGTAAGTTTAAACTATTTTACATAGTATGTAGGCCTTTCTATCTTATAAATCACTGTTTTATTATTATTATTAATTATTATTGGTGGTATTGGGATTTTGAACTCAGGGCTTTGTTTTTATAAGCTAGATACTCTACTACATGAGCCACACCTCCAACTCTTTTTTGCTTGGTTGTTTTTCAGATAGGATCTCCCATTCTTGCCCAGGGCTGACTTTAGGCTGCCATCCTATTCCTTCTGCAGTATACACCACTATATCCGGCTTTGATTGAGATGGACTCACCAACATTTTCCCCTGGCTGTATTCTCTTCTCAGTCTCCACCTCCACAGTCATGTATCACTATGCCAGATATCTTTCAGATTATATTGATTTCTATACACTCTTTACCTATTCTGGGCATTAGTTTTTAAAAGTTTCTCTCACTTTTTAGATTATTATTCTTATACTTTTCGTGTTGGTTTTTCTGTATAAAAGCCTTCATTTAGTAGAGTATCTCTATCATTATCAATCTTTCATGGGCCATTTGTACTTTATAGAGTTTAAGAATTCCTGTACCTCAACATTGTTTACTTTCCTTCATTTTCTGCTAAAGTACATAAAATTTTGCTTCCCATGTTTTCCAGTCTTTATTGGTTTGAGTGTGTGTGTGTGTGTGTGTGTGTGTGTGTGTGTGTGTGTGTGTATGTATTTGTGCTGGTATTGAGGCTTGAACTCAGGGCCTGGAAGCTGTTCTTTAGCTTTTTCAACAAGGCTGACAGGAACTCTACCACTTTAGCCTTAACTCCATTTCTGTGTTTTGGGTGATTAATTGGATCTATAAGGAGTCTCCTGGACATTCCTCCTATACCTCACTTCAAATTATGAACCTCAGATCTCAGCCTTCTGAGAAGCTAGGATTACAGGAATAAGCCTCATATACCCAGCATTCTTTGACATATTTTAAATTCTTATACTAGCATAAAATTCCAGATATCATGGATCCATTGGCTCATCTTCCATAAAGGTCTTGTACCTTCATCATGTAGGAAGTTCTACAGGTCATCCGTTATCTGAGTCACACTTTCTCCTGAGCCTGACTACATGTAGGGAAGGTTTTGATATTACATTGCCTAGTTAGTTATTATTGGTATACTGACAGTACCAGTCTTATGGTGATTTACAATGATCTTCTGTCTGCTAATCTTTCTGAGTCCTCTCAGTTAATGGTTTTATTCTTTATCTGAGTCAGAGGCCTAGATCCAGGTCTCAACCTTGTCACTTCTAGTGTGTCCTTGTGAAATGATTTATGTTGCTGAGTATCAGTGCCAGACAGGCAGGGCATCATGTCTAACCCACAAGACAGGTTTGTGTAGGTTCAGTAAGAAAGTGAACAAAGACAGCCTAGAAAAAAGCAGAGACCCCCTATATCCCACCAGTGCTAGTTTTAAGAATTCAGTGCTTTTATTAAAGAGATATAAAACATTTGGCTGGAGAAAACTATTCTTGGAGAAATAGCTACTTGGAGGGCAGAAAATGATCTGTTGCTTTCAGGTGCGATAGATGGGGTTTCTATGATTCATTACAGATATTAAAGATGTCAGAGGGGGGAAAGCCCAGTCATTACAATTATGTGACTTTAAAGTATTTTTCAAAAGAGCTCTGTCTGTCATTGGTTATGGAAGCTGAGCAAATGCTCACAATGACAGACAGACAGCTGGCTCTCATTCATGTGAAGTTCCTCTCAAGCAAAAGGAACAGGGAAGCAATCTGGCCTCATATTATGTTGATTCCAACGTAATTACATTTGTTATTTCCAGGCTGTTCAGTAAATCAAGCTGCAGCAAGTACGTGGAGAGTTCACATAAGTAATTTTGGAGACCATGTGATCAATTGAGCTCTTCTGCCTCAAGTCAAATAAGTCTGGTTCAAGCATGGGGGAGGGGAGAAGTGGAAAAGGACATTTTACATCTACTAGAGAAAAGTATTGTTTTCTTATCCTTTAAGGAAATGTGCTTTTGCACTTCTCCCCTCCCCCCTGCTTGGACCAGACATATTTGACTGGGCATGTGGGATGAAGGGAATGAAGAAAGTGTCCCTGGGTGGAGGGGAGTACTTACTATCCGCTGTTATCAGCTTCCACAATACCAAGTCCAGCTGCCTCTTGTAACTCCCCCATCTTCCCAATACACCTGCAGCCTCTGAACTTCTCTATGCTGAGGGATGGATGGGCTGATCATTCACAAATGTCTACCGCACAGTTGGTCCTTCTGATAGCATTATACTTAGAAACTCTGTACAGTTTAAGCTCATTCTTCTGAAGGCTATATGCTTTTAGAATCCTTTAATAAACATATTGCCTAAAGGCTAAATTCAGACAAGAATCTAATGTAGACACTAAATGATACTAAATGATCATTTTGTTGTCTAAAAGTCTCTGCTGAAAATGCGTAATCCTTCTTTTAACCTGTGACTTGACTTTCTCCCTCAAAACCTGCTTCCCAAAGTGTTAATGCAACAGAAGGAAGAAAACAATATAAATTGGATTTTAAGTGTATGGATGCCTTCAACATAGATTTAACAATGAAGAGTCATGGCCTCCAATATTTTCTTTTGCTAGGAGCAGTGGAAATTTTATTATCAATTGTGCAATGTGTATTTAAGAATTAGAGAATAAAAAAAGTCGGGAATGGGTTGGAGGAGAGCTGCTTGTAGGCCTGAGGAACAGAGAGCCTCTGGAAGAACTTTCCAAATCTGAGTGATTTCTTTTTCACTTGCGCTCTCTTTCTCTCTCTCTCTCTCTCTCTCTCTCTCTCTCTCTCTCTCTCTCTCTCTCTCTCTCTCTCTCTCTCTCTTTCTCTTTCTCTCTCTTTCACTCTGTTCATTGTGTCCTTTGATATAAAAAAGTTTTAAAAGTCAATGAAGCCAGTGAAATTTTCATTGTTGTCTGTGCACTGATTTTCACTAAGAATGATGTTCATTCACTGCATATAATACTTGTAATTTTTCTAATAGGCATACTTGTCTGGGTTATGGAGAGCTTACACTGGTGTCTTCACATTTGAGATTTCAGTCAATGTGTTCAATGCATCACAATTAGAGTTTCCAAGTTCAGATTTTTTGATCATATTATTTTACTTTTTTGCCTGTATATTTACTAAGTTATTTTTCAGTTATGAAACAAAAATTATCTTGCACAGAACATTCAAAGGCAACAAAGACTAACACGCAAGTGAAAAGAAACAATTAGAGCCTGTCAGAGTTGACATTTCTACTGCAAGTAGGAATGCTAGCCTTTGACAGGAGTCAGTAAGAATTCACAAATATCAGTGCAACTATCTCAAAATGTGGATTTATCTCTAGTAGAGTTAACAACCTATCAAACTCTGACATGTGTGTACTGTTAGAATATGTAATTGTTTGAGTATAGAAAAATTTGAAAGACATTGAGATATTTTATTTATGATATAATTTTAAATGCTTTAAACATTGGGCCAACTACACATTCTCAGAGTAGATTTATATCACACAATATAAAAATTTACATGATGTATCCAATACTTTGGAGGTTAGATCTTCTGGTGTGTGTGTGTGTGTGTGTGTGTGTGTGTGTGTGTGTGTGTGTGTGTGTGAGATGGAGATCTTTCAAAATGTTTGGAATCCTGTTTTCTAGAAAAAGAACTTAACTTATACATGTTAGCCCATTGGTGTTGTCCGTAGTCAGGAAAATAACCTGTTATTATGCCTAGAGGTTTTGCTGCTTTCAAATGCTGGGAAGGCAGTGCAGGACTTACACATTTGGATATAACATTGGTATGAGAACAACTGTCTTTCTTCAGCTGTGTTGATACAGACTTTGTCTGTATGGACTTGAGTAACAACTGTGACAAATTTGATGCCCAAAATAAATATCATAGCTGAGTTGAGTGATGAAATCCATTCTGGACTTTACATGAGTTCGTGGAGAAGAGATGTTTCTCAACATCAGAACTGTAGGTAATCCATTACATGAAGTCTAGACTTTCATTGAACTGTTCTTGAGGTAACTCAATATCACCTGTGCCCTGTCCTCACTGGGTCTCACTGTGAGTAGAGCTTCCATTCATCTCACTGCTCATTCATGCATTCACGGAAAGGGAATTGGGTAGGGAGAATACGTAATGTTGTGATTCTATTCCTTTGTCATTTACATTCACATGTGTTATGTGTTTTGGTTATGCCTAAATTATTTTTTATTCTCATGGATCCAACTTCAGAGCCCTAGGTAATCAATGGACAATTGCGAAATAACTACTAGATACCTAAGAGAAGCTTTTCCGGTCACATACTTAGTAGCCACAGCTAAATAACCGTTTGTGAGAAACTGAATTTAGATTTGACTTGAACAAGAAACTTAGATGTTTCTTTGAAACTAGAAGGGCAGAAAAGCTAGGCTGGAAACTGAACACATATTTTTTTTTTGTTGTTGTTGGTCACTGGGCTTGAACTCTAGGCCTGAGTGCTATCCCTGAGCTCTTCAGCTCAAAGCTAGCACTCTTCCACCACCTGAGCCACAGTGCCACTTTCAGTTTTCTGGTGATTAACTGGAGATAAGAGTCTTACAGACTTTTGTGCCTGGACTAACTTTGAGGTGAGATCTTCAGATCTCGGCTTTCTGAGTAGCTAGGATTATAAGTGTGAGCCACTGGTGGCCAGTTTGAACACATTTTTTACTTTAGAGCACCTGAAGTTAATAGAGCCTGTCATTGCTCTCTGGTAGAATATCCAAGTAGAACCAACTTTACCACGAAATTACAAGAGAACTTGCAGAATATCACACCCAGATTCTATTCTCAAATAGGGCATTTGATTCCATACTGGATCAGTATGTTGCTTCTTTTAGAGTCAGTCTCTGAAACTGACCGTGTGTATGTGAAGCCAAGAAAAAGAGGTGAACATGTAGTTGACTAGAGAAAAATTACCTAAAGTACACAACAAGAGGACTTTGCCCCATCTGAAGCATTGTTAATGGGGAAGGATGGAAGGGATGAGGCAAGTAAGAGACAAGTGAATAGTCAGAATAGAACAGAAAATTAGAGGCTGCTAGGGAACATTGCATCTACCGATACTGGACATGGGGTTGCTAGAATGTTTTTTCAGTACAGAATTACTGTTTTGCCAAGATAGAGGCTGTGTTTTTTCTCATCTCACATACTTGGTTGATAGCCAATTTAAAATACTTATTTTTATTCACCTGATTTTGATGACCCATTAAGCTGCTTCTCTATTTAGTTTTGGATCTCATTGGAATCTTGTCCTCCCTCCCAATTCTCCAGGAAAAGTGTCCATTTTCAAGAAGTATTAACTCTTTCAGCATTGACCTCTAACAAGATCCCACACAACCTTCCTCTTTACCATTCCATTTGACCACATCATGCAATAGGAGCATTCTAATCACCAGCATCATAAATTGTTCAGTTCTGGACATCAGCAACGAATAGCTCACTCCTTCCCTCACCGTATGTGTCAGCCATTTTGGCTCTCTCACTCTTTCACACCAATGAATTTTCTCTTTGGCTTTGCTGAACTTCTGTGTTTATGATCCTTCTGATTTTTGCTCAGCCTATGAACCACCTTCAGCTTTATATACTTCTGAATCCCATCATCTACTCTCTGGCTTCTCTTTTTAACAAGAGCTTCAGCTTCTCTATCCCCTTTGGGCTCACCCTGCAGTTTTTCAATCCCTGACTGCACAGAACAATCAGGCTGTTGCCATCAGGGATACATGCTTACACATAGGACCATGTAAAACAAAGAACTTCTGTCTAACATAAAACATAATCCTGTGTCTTTGGCCCTTGGGATTTCTAACACTTCTCATAACTTTATCCAAAGGTACAAACTCAAAAAAGAGAAACATCTGGATTTTTGGATTCCTCTCAGCGAAGTAGACATCTGGACAGAGTATCACTTCCACCTATTAAGCAAAAGACATATCTTAGGTACGTTATTCTTAGTTCATTATTCTTCTTGAGCCCAACAAAGAGCTGAGTTTTCAGAATAACTGACTAGTATGAAATGTAAGCAATAGGCCTGTTCCTTTTGGGTAAGTGGGATATAATCACTTGTTTCTCTTAAGTGCTGGTGAGAAGATTTTAGCTACAATAGACATGACTGTAAGCTGGCAGGAAGGGTTAGACTTATGCAAGGGAGCTGTAGATACACAGGAGTTCACATTTTCTTGTATAATTTCTCCTAAATTACCATATTTGGTGCTGACAACATCAATTAGTAAGACTCCTGACAAAATGTCCTTCATGACAAAGTAATTAATGATAGGGAGCATTGGCCTGTCACGAGGAGCATGAAACTCCACCAAGGTTCTTCTTGATTTCTCTTATAGAACAAAAGCCTTACTATGAAGGGTGAAGGCAAAAGACTGAAAGATACTGTTCACTGTAGTTGAGAGAAAGAGAGACAGAGACAAGACAAAACAGCTCTCTGTCTCCAGAAAGGTACAAGCATATACTCTCAGACAAGTCAGACAATTGAGGAAGGGTATGAGCATTGAGGATCCTGCTTCCTATCCCAGGAACCTGATGCCTGTCTAACATTAAGAATTACCAAACTTCTCTGACCAGTGCTCAGACTAAAGAGAATGGAATTAAAAGAAATAGCAGAATATATATGAGAGCTTCAAGAGCATGGGACAGACTGGCAAAGTGCAAAGGAGTAAATGCTGAGATAAAGACTCTGACATCTCAGATCCATTCTGAATCCGAAGTCCTTGGAATTTCGAAATGTGTGATGCCTCCAGAGTAACCATAGCAACAACAAACCTAAAAATCAGTACAATTCCTGAGCAGATTACCCCAACCTCCTGTATTGAAGGCTGGGAAGCTGTGTCCATTTCCTATTATCAAAATTTTTACCATGGTCTCATTCTCTTTTGCAATATGTCTCACTTTTTTATCTCCTTCTTCCCAAAGTTACTTGACATTTTTCAGGAAAAGAACAATAATCCTAAAAGAAAAAGCAATTATAAGGACCATATTCAGACACAAGAAAAATACAAAACAGCATTTAAAATAACAATGAATGTGATAAAGGCTCTAAAGCAAGAACTGACGAACTTTTTCTCTACTGGACTACATTGTAAATATTTTAGGCTGTCTAGAATATGTATTATCCCTATAATGAATTTGTTTTTTAGAAATCTTTTTGTCTGTGGAATCTAAATAAAAGAAGAGGCTTTTTAATTTTACTTTTTGTGTTCTTTTTTCTGCTTTTCCCCTTTGGTTGCCATTTTTTAATTTCTATACCCTCTTTTTGTATATCTGATTTGGGGGGCATACAGGGAAGAAAGAAATGTTAAGGCACATGGTGAACCAATTCAGCAGTGATATGTTAAAATAAACTATGCAACTTGTGGAGGAGAGGGGTCAGGAAGGGATAACAAAATGAGAGAAAGTGAGGGAACAGTGGACACTGTTCAAAAAGAAATGTACTCGTAACAAGGACATACTAAATCCACCAGCACAACAATGTTCATTGCAGCAGTATTTACCACAGCAAAGATATGGAACCAACCTAGATGTCCTTCAGTTGATAAGTGGATCAACAAGATGTGGTATTTGTACACAATGGAATTCTATGCTGCTATCAGAAAGAACGACATCGCCCCATTTGTTAGGAAATGGAAAGACTTAGAAAAAATCCTATTAAGTGAAGTAAGCCAGACTCAAAGGAACATAGGCTCAATGGTTTCCCTCATTTGTCATAATCAGTAGAAACCTTGGGCTCTCCTAGCAAAGATTTGCAATAGAGCAAAACCTTGTATTAGTTATTTGAAATTGGATAGGGAAGGGGGGAAAACAAGATGAGGGATGGGGGTGGGGGGAGGGAAATGGGGACCAAGACATGAGAAAGGGTATCAATGTATGTGAATTAATGCACCTTCTATCTGGCAAATATCATGTAACCCTTCTATTAATTACAATAAAAATATATGAAAAAAAGGAATGTACTCGTTACCTGACTTACATAATGGAAACCCCTCTGTATATCACCTTTACAATAAAAATAAATAAATTACACATGTAAAATCTGTTGTCAATATATAGACCTCTAATAGAAAAGATAAAATGAGAAACTAAATAGGAATTTTCAGGAGTGACAATCAAGTGGAGATGATAGAAATTTTTAAAAAGGCCATTATGCCAGAGACAAGGAATGCCTATGATGGTCTTAGCACTAGGCATATATAACAGGCTAGGAAAGAATTCATGAACTGGTCGATAGGTCAATTGGAATTATCAGACTCAAAACTTAAAAGAGTCAAAACACCTAAACAAAATACAAACAAATACAGATAAACTACCTCAGATCTAGTGCAATCAATATATAGAGGTCAACATTGGTCTAACATGTGTGCTTAGACTCCTCAAAAGATAAATAGAGTAGAAGACAGAAAAATAGTCAAAGGCACAGTGGCCCAGAATTTCCAAATTCTTCAACAGATTTAAACAAAACAAAAACAATTTTAAAAAGCTATAAAAATGAAAAGACAAGACACAAAATCAGCCCCCAAACTTTTCACCAAGATCCAAACAGCTCAAAGAGTAAAACACCTATTTCCATGAAATCTGTTGATAAATTTGAGTGGGACAGATGTAAGGTTCAATACAGTTGCTTTGTGAGAAAAGAACAAAGGAGTTTGGTGGTGACGATTGCATTAAGAAAGCCAGCTGCAGTTTTCAAGGAAATTTATAACTAAACCATCCTGAAAGGTTTTCTAGAGTAGCTGTATGAGATAGGACCTTTTTTCTATATCTAAATTGTGAAACAGCTGGCTAGCATTTAGCCAAGAATGATAACATGACAGAAATGTTGAAGACTGCAAATCCACCCTAAACAGCCAAGCATGACCTCAGTCCCACACCTTGGATCACACTCTCTTTTTTTTTTTAAACCTACAAGGAAACGAGAGGGAAAAGAATGCTCAAAAAAAAAGAATGCTTGAGCAGGACTGCAGAGCTGGGAAGTAAATCTCCCACAGTCATAACCAGACCAGGTTTCTATTTCCTGTTGAGGAAACAGGCACTGAGTCAGCAATCTGGGCTTTCTAAGTCAGGAGCATCCTTAATAAATGTTTAGTGTATTTTTGACAGAGTCCAGACTCCAGAGCCAGCTTTCTTGGGCCCTGATACATGACTAAGTCTGTGCTATTGTTAACAAGAATCTCCCTCAAATGGCTGTTGAACAGGAAGACCCAAAATCTGAGCCAAGTGAATGGTTTGTTCTTCCTGACCCCATCCCAAGGCATTTGACTCCTATATAACAACACTCCCAGTGAAATATATGGTTTCCAGCCAAGCTCTAACCTGAATGTCGTCGGATACCATTTTACTTATTTTAGTTTCTTTCCTTTCTACTTTCCCCAGAGCAGCTACCCACACCCTTTCATATTCAATTTCATGACCCCACCACACACATTTCACTCTTAACAGACAACCCCACTTCCCACTTCACAGTAAGCAGACCCTCTCTGCTCAGATAATAATAACATGTCATATGTATTGCATCTCATATACACAACGGGTGCGTTTATTCTTTTACAGAAGAACTCATTAATATTAACATCATCTTTTGTAGACTTATTATTCCTCCCTCCTTTCAAGCTGACATGAAGCCTGAGACAGGGTTCAAACGTAGGTCTAAGGAACCACTGAGCCTCTGCTCTTTTTTTAAATTACTCTGTACTTTCTCTAGAAAACAAAATATATTAAAACAAAATTTAATTCAAAGAAAATCTTTCTGATCTTCTCTGGGTTTCTTTTAATAAGGAAGAAGAACGTAAACATTGCAATTCCTCTGGCAAAGTAAAAGCTGACTGATAATTCAATTCAAGTACAAACAGCTGATAAGGATATAAAAGTTTTTGAAGGCAGAGTCTAACAGGGGAATATAGAGGTAACATGCGGGGTATGAGGAAAATAACAAGGGGACTCCAACCTGCAGCAAGAAAAAAGTGGGGAGCCCCAAAAAAACACTATGCACTTCACAGTTTTACCGAGTATTGGCATATGTATCTGAGATGCATGTACAGGAATGATTGGAGAAGAAGGAAGAAGAAAGAAAATATTTCTCCTTAGAAAAAGAGCAGTGTCAGAAAACTTTAATGTAATGACTTATGTCAAGGATAACGTAGAGGTCATCTTTTGGAACAAGGCCAGTTTTCTCAGTATCTTTGCTAAAGCATTACAAAATCTTTTATTAGAGGAACAAAAGCACAATATTCACTTATAAAATACATTCTCAGTGGCATAAAATACATGTCTCAGTGGCAGTGTGGCCTAATTTAAGAGCAATCTTGTTTTTTTTTTAAAAATTATTTCCAATAGGGAATGGGGGAAAACAAGATGAGGGGTGGGGGTGGGGGGGAGGGAAATCAGGACCAAGACATGTCAAATGCTATCCATTTATGGGAATTAATGCACCATCTATCTGGCAAATATCATATAACCCTTCTATTAATTACAATAAAAAATATATTAAAAAAATAAAAATTGGAGACAGAAGATGGCGTTGAGACAATAGGGATGCTGCCTAACTCTCTCTCACAAAAAGAGAGAACCAGGGAGTCCCACGAGCCAACTACCTAAAGAAATCCACAACAACAAACTCAAAAAGCAACGGAGAAGGACTCAAACCGGAAAAGAAATCCAGATAAAGCTCACATCCAACTTTCTCAAAGAATTCGGAACGCGAGGACGCCTCCCCCACCTCTCTCTGCTGGCTCCAAGCCGTGAAAAGCGGCGGCTGGCTGAGGGCAGCCCCACCACTGCAGAAACCAGCATAGAACTGGCCAGTGAGCAGCGGAAGCAACAGAACCCAGACGCGGAACACAGGCGGTGGCGGAGACCCGAGGGGAGTGAAAGACTCCCCACCACCGTGGAGCACCTGCAGACGGAACACAGAGGTGTGAGAGATACAACGCGTCCCCAAACACATCGGGAAAGCAGAGTGGGTGCCAAGCAATAGAACTAAACTCAGACCCCTCCACCCCGCCCGAGAAAGACTGGCAGGAGCAGGGGGGCAAGGAATTAAGAATCCTGTCCCTTCCCTCAACAGCCCCCTCCCTCAGGCCATTGACTGGATATTGACAGGAGGGCTACCTAAGACCCAGCACCCCACCAAGGGAGGCGGAGCTGTCCCAACTCCCACCCACCCAACGGGCTTAACTCCCAGCCCTCTGACTGGAGACTGACAAGCAGGCGGACCCTAAGACTCAGCACCCCACCAGGGGAGGCGGAGCTGTCCCAGCTCCAACCCGCCCACCAGGCTCCTCTCCCAGGCCACTGGATCTGGAGAGTGGAGGGCGCTGGGACCCAGCCTTACAACAGCGGGTAGGGTGTGAGGGGAAAATAGGAGCCAGCACCTGTCCCCGCTCAATTCTTGAGCGGGGCATCCTCCAGCTGGGAATCCTGAGCAAGACAGCACCGAGGGCCCCCCCCCCCCCACATTCACAGACTCTCTGACAAAGCAGTGAAAACACAGCAGGGATCTGAAGGGCCGACCAGCAGCCAAGCTTGCCTTCTGACAATCAGAAAGGCGAGGCTCTGCCCTTGGAGCCCATGTCCTCAGCTGGGCCCCGCCCCTGGAACAGAGGGGTCTCCTGCTGGTCCTGCTGAGAGCCCCTGGAAACTCTCAATCCCCAGACCCTTGGCTTGGGGCCGCCCCTGGAAGCAGCACAGGAAAACGTCTGCCAACCACGCTCAGACTGAAGCTCGCAGATCCATCCCATGGTCCACTGTGAGGCCACTGGTTGGGCTAAGAGCTAGTCATGCAGCAACACATAAGTTTTATTCTAATACTTTCCAAACTTTGTACTCAAATACGCTACCTACTTACCAACTTAGGTCAGTTATCCTTACGCTATACCTTTTCTTCAGTACTACAATATTCTTACACTCCTACATTAATCCTCTTGTACCTCCCCTGACCTCTCTCATTCTATTTTTCTATCTCTGGACCTCTGTTCGTCTTTCAACCCTTAATACTGCACAGATCTACACTTGATGGCTGTTGAGCAATACTGTATATCTAGGTGTTTAATTATTCTCTAGGCTCAGAGGGACTTAAAGACAATAGAGACTGGATTGAGAGGCTTATTGTTTTGGGTATAAATTGCTTATCAGTGGATGTATTAGACTGGTCTATAAGTGCACAAAAAGAAAGAGTGATAACACCAATCAAAACTTGTGAACATCTAGTGTCTGCCAGCTACAGAGGTCTAGGTTGGTTATATCTGAAAAACTATAATTGTGTTTAGTATTAATCTTGCTCCCATTTTCAAATGGGCAGAACAAGAAACTCAAGAAAAATGTCAAATCAAGAAACAACATCCCCCACCCAATGTAAACAGACAATGGAACAGTCACTGGCAATCCTAGAGGAGAGTCTTCCAAGTGCTATACAAATGCAATTGACAAACATCATTAATGAAAAATGTGAAAACATAAAGAAAGAGATAAGGGAGGAAGCCATAGCTGAACAAGAGGAAAGCATAAACAAGGTGATAAGTGAAAAAGAAGAAGCCATAAAGGAGGCCATAATAAAGGTTTTTCAAAGAAAGATGGATGAATTCATAGAATCCACAAATAAAAAGGTGAACGAACTCCAGCAAATGTTCAAAGAAAATAAAGCTACTGAGCTAACCACTCAAATGGAAATCAAGGAGCTAAAGAAATCCATACATGATCTAAAAGAAGAGATACAAGGCATCAAAAATGAGCAATGGAGAAGCAAGGGAGATGAAAAATAAAATAGATAGCTTGCTAGCAGGTTAGCAGAGGAGAGAATTTCCAGGGCTGAAGATAATTTAGTTATTATAGAGAAAGAACAGAAAATGAGTCAATCCAAATCTAGGAAAAATGAGAGAGTGCTTCAGGAGGTCCAAGATACAATTAGGAAGCCTAATTTAAGGCTAATTGGTATTGAGGAGGGTCTGGAGAAAGAGGTCAATGGTATTGGAAATATACTTCAGGGAATCATCTCAGAGAATTTCCCAAATATCCAGAAGGGCAGGCCTATCCAGATACAAGAAGCTTTTAGAACCCCAAACAGACCTGACCAGAAAAGAACATCTCACCGCCACATCATAATCCGAACTGGATCAATAGAAACCAAAGAAAGGATCCTAAAGGCAGCCAGGGAAAAGGGTTCAGTAACCTATAAAGGAAAACCAATCAGAATAACCCCAGATTTCTCAGCAGAGACCATGCAAGCAAGAAGTGACTGGAAGCATATATGTCATGCTCTTAAGTCAAATAACTACCAACCAAGAATACTGTATCCAGCTAAGCTCTCATTCATAACTGAGGAACAATAAAAACATTCCATTCCAGGAAAAAGCTGCAACAATATGTCGCAACAAAACCAACACTACAGAGAATTCTCAAAGATGTTCTATACATAGAAAACCAAAATAAATGCAACATAGGGAAAGAAATGGCACCTAAACAGCATACCATCTAAGGACCACAAGAACTGTCAAGACACAGGCTCTAATAAAAGCTTTTAAAAATGGTAGGAACTAATAAATATCTCTCAATCCTAACTCTCAATATCAATGGACTTAACTCTCCAATTAAACGGCATAGGCTGTCTAGTTGGAACAAAAAGCAAGAGCCATCGTTCCGCTGGCTTCAAGAGACACATCTTACCCAAAAAAACAATCATCTTTTGAAAGTGAGAGGTTGGAATAAACTCTATCAAGCTAACAGCCCCTATAAACAGGCTGGAGTTGCCATCCTCATATCAGATAAAATAGACTTCAAACTAAAATTAGTAAGAGAAGACAAAGAAGGTTACTACATACTACTAAAGGGATCTTTCCTCAAGGAAGACATAATGATCCTAAATATTTACACACCCAATCCCGGAGCTCCAAACTTCATCAAGCAAACTTTACTTACACTGAAACCATACATAGATCGAAATACAATGATTGTCGGTGACTTTAACACACCACTCTCACCTATGGACAGATCAACAAGGCAAAAACTCAACAGAGAAACCTTAGAATTGAACAACTATCTAGACCATCTAGATCTAACACACATCTGTAGAATATTCCACCCAGCAACAACACAATATACGTATTTCTTAGCAGCACATGGAACATTTTCCAAAATAGATCACATCTTGGCCATAAAACAAACCTGGTCAGATTCAGAAACACTGAAATTATTCCATGCACACTCTCAGACCACAAAGGCATCAAATTGGAACTGAACACACACCTCCACCAACGAAAACCCTGTAACTCATGGAGACTGAACAACACATTGTTGAATCACCAATGGGTCATCGAAGAGATCAGAACAGAAATCCAACAGTTTATGAAATTTAACAGTAAGGAGCATACAAAATACCAACTCCTTTGGGACACAGCAAAGGCAGTACTCAGAGGAAAATTTATAGCGCTGAGTGCCTATAACCACAAGTTGGAAAAATTGCAAACCAACAAGTGAATGTCTCACCTTAAGCTCCTGGAAAAAGAGCAACAAACCAACCCTAATCCCAGTAGAAGAAAGCAAATAATTAAAATCAAAGCAGAATTAAATGATTTGGAATCCAAAAAAACTATAGAAAGAATCAACAAAACAAGGAGTTGGTTCTTTGAAAGAATTAACAAAATTGACAAACCCTTGGCAAATCTTACCAAAAAAAGAAGAGAGCATATCGAAATAAACAAAATCACAGACGAAAATGGTAAAATCACGACAGAAATTATCAAGATCCAGAATATCATGAGGGAATACTTCTCAAACCTTTATGCCAACAAATTTGAGAATCTAGAAGAAATGGATGAATTCCTAGCCAATATTAACATACCCACACTGAACCAAGAAGAACTAAGCCAACTCAACAGGCCTATTTCAAGCTCTGAAATGGAAATGGCAATTAGAGAACTTCCACCTAAGAAAAGCCCAGGGCCAGATGGATTCACAGCTGAATTCTATAAGGTCTTCAAAGCAGAGCTCACACCAATACTCCTCAAGCTCTTCAACGAAATTGAAAATGAAGGTTCTTTACCAAACTCATTCTATGAAGCCAGTATAACCCTCATCCCCAAACCAGACATGGATTCATCAAAGAAAGAGAACTATAAACCTATTTCTTTGATGAACATCAATGCAAAACTTCTCAACAAAATACTGGCCAACCGTCTACAACAACTCATCAAAAAAATTATACACTATGATCAAACTGGATTCATCACAGGGAGGCAAAGCTGGTTCAACATACACAAATCAATTAATATAATTCAACACATCAACAGGAGCAAGGATAAAAATCACATGATTGTCTCAATAGACGCCGAAAAGGCATTTGACAAGATCCAACACCCCTTTATGTTAAAAGCTCTGGAGAAACTAGGAATCCATGGAACATTCCTCAATATAATAAAGGCTGTGTATGACAAACCCATTCCTAGTATTACACTTAATGGTGAAAATCTAAAGCCATTCCCTCTAAAATCAGGAACGAGACAAGGATGCCCATTCTCTCCATTACTCTTTAACATAGTACTAGAATTCCTAGCCAATGCAATAAGGCAAGAAGCAAGAATAAAGGGGATCCAAGTAGGGAAAGAGGAAGTAAAACTATCCTTCTTTGCAGATGACATGATTCTGTATTTAAAGAATCCTATAGACTCTACCCCCAAGCTCTTGGAGCTGATTCAAAACTTTGGAAGAGTAGCAGGCTATAAAATTAACCCTCAAAAATCAACTGCCTTCCTTTATGCCAACAGTGAGAGGAACGAGGCAATAATCAGGAAAGCAACTCCTTTCACAATAGCCTCAAAGAAAATAAAGTACCTAGGAATTAGCTTAACTAAGAATGTAAAGGACTTTTTGATGAAAACTTTAAAACCCTGAAAAAGGAAATTAAAGCAGAACTAAGGAAATGGAAAAACCTCCCATGCTCCTGGATTGGAAGAATCAACATTGTGAAAATGACAATCTTACCAAGGGCTATCTACAAATTCAATGCAATACCCATCAATATCCCAATGGCATTCTTTAAAGAAATAGAAGAGGCAATTCAAAATTTCATATGGAATAATAAAAGACCCCGTATAGCAAAAACACTTCTTAGCAGAAAGAACAGCTCTGGAGAAATTTCAATTCCAAACTTTAGACTCTATTACAGGGCTATAATTATCAAAACAGCTTGATACTGGCACAAGAACAGGCCTGAAGACCAATGGAATAGAACTGAGGACCCAGATATTAAACCACAGACCTATGGCCACCTAATCTTTGACAAGGGAGCCAAAAATTAGAATGGAAGAAAGATAGCCTCTTCAACAAGTTGTGCTGGCAGAACTGGTTAAGCACCTGCAGAAAACTAAAGTTGGATCCTTCTTTGTCACCCTGCACTAGAATTAACTCCAAATGGATCAAAGACCTGGAGGTAAAAGCCAACACACTGAAAACTTTACAAGAAGGAATAGGAGATACACTAGGCCTCCTTGGCACTTGGTCGAAACTTTCTTAGTAAGTACCAAGAATCACAACAAATCAGAGAAAGGCTGGATAAGTGGGACTGCATTAAACTGCAGAGCTTTTGTATGGCAAAGAACATAGCTAGTAAATTAAACAGGAAGCCTAAAGAGTGGGAGAAGATCTTCACCAACCAAACAACGGACAAAGGCCTCATCTCTAAAATATATCAACAACTCAAAAAATTGAATCACTCCAAAACTAAAAGTAACAACCATCCCATTAAAAATGGGCCAAAGACTTAAAGAGAGTCTTCTCTGAAGAAGAAACAAAAATGGCCTATAGACACATGAAGAAATGCTCAACATCTCTGCTCATAAAAGAAATGCAAATCAAAACAACTGTAAGATTCCACCTCACTCCAGTTAGAATGGCCAGGATCAGGAAAACGAGTAACAACTGATGCTGGAAGGGATGTGGCCAGGAGGGATCACTACTACACTGTTGATGGGAGTGCAAACTCGTTCAACCACTATGGAAAGCAGTATGGCAGTGCATCAAAAGGCTAAACATAGGACTCTCCTATAACCCAGCAATTCCACTACTTGGCATTTACCCAACCTTCCAAAAAATAGGGCATACTAAATCCTCTAGCACATCAATGTTCATTGCAACACTATTCAACATAGCAAAGATATGGAACCAATCTAGATGTCCCTCAGTTGTGGTATTTGTACACAATGGAATTCTATGCTGCTGTCAGAAAAAATGCCATCGACCCATTTGTTAGGAAATGGAAAGACTTAGAAAAAATCATATTAAGTGAAGTAAGCCAGACTCAAAGGAACTTAGGCTCAATGGTTTCCCTCATTTGTCATAACCAGTAGAAACCTTGGGCTCTACTAGCAGAGATCTGCAATAGAGCAAAACCTTGATATATAAGGCCATATAGTATGAAGCTAATTGAAAGGACCTCCAGGATAGTGAAACAAAAGCCATATAATGAATGATTGTTGTCCTTAATGTACTATGTTATCTTTCATCTCCTTTGCTGTCTCTTGGGTATCTCATATTGTTACAGTATCTCACTTTGTTATCTGATATATTGAATTTATTTGTATTTGGTTTTTTTGAAATTTGATAGGGAAGGGGGTAAAACCAAGACGGGTGGTGGGTGGTGGGTGGGGGGAGGGTGATGGGTACCAAGACATGTGAAAGGGTATCAATGTATGTGAATTAATGTACCTTCTATCTGGCAAATATCATGTAACCCTTTTATTAATTACAATAAAAAAATAAAAAAATTATTTCCAGAGGATATATTTTAGATTTTATTTTTATTTATTTTAAATTTGTTGAGTGTAGAAACATTTGTTCTATACAGTATAAGAAATGTACTTTCTTCAAATAAGAAAAAATAAATTTTACTTAAATCAACATTGGACATTTTTCTTAGAAAACTTGTGACCTGGAGACATTTTAATGACATTTCATTGTCCTGAAGAAGCCATTTTCCTGAGAGTGAGAACCAGGTCCTGTTTCTCATTCTGCTCTTAACTTACATTAATTTCTTGTGGGCTACTTTGTGTCCTGTGGAGATGATCTCCTCCCTGACCTAAGCATTTTCACTTAACATGATACCTTTTGCAAACAAACTCATGAATACTTTCTGAGAGTCTATGTGAAAAAGTTGCATGAAGTATACTTAGAATAAATTGAATAGCGTTTTTCTTACTAAGGTCATCTCTCAGGTAATGTTTTATACAGTGAAGCTTTCTTCTTGGGGGTAACTGTGGTCATTGAAAACATCAGCACTTCTTTGCATTTTATTTTATGTCCACTATTTATATAAGCCACCTATTGATATTGTTTATTTAATCATCTCTGGTCCTAATTAGGAAATATATTATGTATGGACTTAATAATGTGTGTTAGTGACATAATTCTTTGAACAATGCAAATCTGAGACATAGGAATTTTACAGTTATGATTCTCCTGCTGTGCTCTTATAAACATGTGTTGTTTTGTCTGATAATTTTTTCCAGGTTATCTTGGAATGTGCAGGGTTACTTTCAAAAGCAGGGAAAAAATAACTAAGGAATTCCCCTTATTACAAATAAAAGGAACAGTGAAGAAAAAGATAGAGAGCAATTTCTGGTGAAGATGTGACAGAAGCACAAAAGGAAAGAAGCTGTTGGGGCTCAGGGCTAATCCTGTGGCCAGAGAACAAACTTCAGTTCATTATTCCAGTAGGGGTTTGAACCCATGACTAATGTTTCATTATATTAAATTCTCAGCATATAGGCACACTAAATAAAGGAGTGTCTGAGAGAAATCTGATGTCAAATCTATAGCCATGCATGCTACATCATTCCACTATCATGTTTCTAAGACTATCATTAGCCAGAAAATTTCTGGAAGCAACCTCTTCAGAAGACATATTTAAAATAATCCAAAAAGTTATAGATACTTTCAGGATTCAACAGCATGGATTTGAAGGAAGTAAAACATCATAAGGAATAATAATAACCACTGAAGTTAATGAAATACTGGTGCTTCCAAACAGAAGGAAAGATCTCTCATCATTGTGTCACAATGAGAACATTTTGTAAGATATTAGAACCATTACCATCAGACTTCACTTTAGAGCAAAGAGAACCGGATCACATTGACTTCCTAATAACTTATCAGCTTGAGGTCTTATTTGGTTTTCCATGACTAAAACAAAATAACTAGGGTGATTAGCTAATAAAGAGAGAGGGTTTATTTGCCTCACTATTTTGTTTCCAGCCCATGAATGAGTGTCCCTATTGCTTTTGGCCTGTGTTTAGGCCATGCATCAAGGTGGGATTGTGTGGTCATGTGTTCAAGTTCATATTGAGTTCGTGGTGTGGAATCAGGATAAGAGAAGGCACTAAGTTCCACAATTCCCTTCATGGGCACACCCTCAGTGGCCTGTGGACCTTTAGCAGAGTTCCAGTTCTCAAAGACTCTACCACCTCCCAGGCCTAGTACTCTGGGGAACAAGCCTTAACACTTGGGCCTTGAGAGAAACCCAAAACTCAAACCACAATACAAGTCATATCTGTAGCCTAACCTTCATTCACTCGTTCCTTCAATAGACTGAAAACTTTTATTAAGCTTTTAAGAATTGTCACAGGTTATTAGAATTCTGAGACAACCAAAAAACGCCTGATTCCCTAAATGCTAGAAGGAAAATTTAGTCAATAAAATGTAAGCTAGGGCCAGGAGCATAGCCTAGTGTTAGAGTGATTGCCTAGCATTCATGAAGCTCTGGGTTCGATTTCTCTGTTCCACTTTCACAGTAAAAGCTCAAAGTGGCACATGGTTCAAATGGCAGAGCAGTAGCCTTGAGCAAAAAGTGTTCAAGGACAGTGCCCAGGCCCTGAATTCACACCCCAGGATTGGCAAAAAAAAAAAAAAAAGCAAGCTAGCAAATGACAAGAAGTATATACCTTCTCAAACTTCAAGTATTTATTCTCTTAGTATCACAAATTAGCACAAAATTTATTCTTTTACACTGGGCTAGTTGCTGTGGATATGCACGGTCTGATGGGATTGCTGGGAACTTTGGCAAGATTTTTAACTTCTTTGAGGTTCAGTTTCCTGGCCTGGACAATCACACCACTGTCTGAACTACACACCATAAATAATACTCTCAATCACACCACTGTCTGAACTATACACCATAAATAATACTCAGGGAATATTGGTTCCTTCTTTTAATGAAAAAGAGCAACACCTCTTGCTGACTTGTAACAGCCAGGTGTTACTTATTTTGACCAGTGGGTGTAAAATGTTTCCAAACACAGTAAAGAATGTGAGCTATGCGACTTGGCAGAATGATTTCATTAAAATACATATAATTCCTTCAAGAACATGGTTGGCTTTAGAAACAAAGGAAATTCCTTCATAATCCTGCTTCTCAAGATAAAGTGCATATTTACCAAATCATCTATAACTTTTCAGGAGTGATTTACAACAGTCTTTATCTGCAGACATTTTTTTCTTCTAACTTCTCAGAGGTAGAGCATAGAGCTCATAATAGGTTAACTAGAGAATTGTGAGTTTAATGCAGAAACTCTTTGTCTCTGAGTTACGAACTAAGCATTCCTTCTGTAGGCAGAGGTATGGTGTTTGAAAAGCAAGAGAATCGGGTTTCTTGGCACTGCATAGCTTAAGGCATTTATCCAAATAATTGGAGTGGCCTTAAGATATTAGAAGAAAGCAGTGCATATGGTGAAGGCTATGGGACAGGGTTGATGATTACTCCCTAGGGAACTGGCTTTCTAGAGGCTTCTGTGCCCCATACCCGGATTCTCTCCTTATTAGTAACAAAGCCTTCATTTCTTTAGCCCCTGGCATCAGGACTGATCTCCAGGTATTCTTCTGAAGCCACAGTACTTTGGTAGAATACATAGCAAAATACACAGATTTTATATTCAATAACATTTGTTAAGAGTAATACTAGTGATAAGAATAATGTCATTATTTATAATTATGTATATATACGCATATTTAATACTTAGATGATTGGGGTAAATAGCATAAACCGCAATTGTATTAAATAAAATAATTTTAGAAAGAATAAACCTCATTACATCACCATTTTCTTATACTTATTAAGAATTTTACAGTCATCCCTGTGTTGGTCAGTAAGTTCCTGAGAAAACAAGGGAGAAACTATTGTTTTTGGCTCATGACTAGAGGCTTCAGTCCATGCTCAGCTGGTTCCATTGCTGGCAACTTGAGGTGAGGCTGGGAACATCAGAGCACATTGTGGAGAGAAAGTGGAATAGAGGGGCAGTGGAATAAAATTGCTTGCCTAAGGCAGGTGATGGGGGAGGATAAGGAAGGGATCTGAGAAAAGATAAATGTCCCAAGAATACATCCTCCAAAGTTTCCAGGATCTTCTAATAATGCCATCAAATGATGAATCCATCAGTGAAAGACTCCAGTAATTGATCAGAGCCCTCATGCTTCTCCATGATTGGATTCTTCAGTAGCCTTCAACAGAAATCTTCAGAGGGACACTAACCAAATGGAAGCCCAAATATCTCTAGAACATTCTCTATTTTACAGACAAAGAAACTGAGACTCAGGAAAGTGAAGTTACTTCTCACAGTCACCTAACAGATATGTAATACTGCTGTATTACCGGTGGTTGCTCTCATATTCTGGACTTTAAACACCAGAAGTAAAACTCGGAGATGTTAAGTTCTTTGTCAAACACCTTGACAAGTCCTCATTCAGTCATATTTTTCTGTTATTGATCCACTAATTGAACTAGCAACAGTATTACCAGTTGTGATCAATAATGTCTGTGCCAGAAACAGGATAGAGAATGTATATTCCACCTCATCTTAGATGCAGTTACATTCTTGGACGGGACTCTAATTTAATTATCAAATATAGTGAAGCAATTTAGTAAAAAGGAGGAAGCATTTGTGATTAACAATGAGAGCTTATGTTCTTGGCCTTTTGGAGTGAAAATTGCTATATTTTACATTTTTTTTTGATGTTGTTTCCTATTTCAATGCTCATGAGCGCAAAGGACAGATAACCTTTCAGATTTTTGGAAGTGTTCTTAGTCACTTTTGAAGATGTCTTTTGGGCTCATTAGTGACCAGAGTGAGAGTTTAGTCATTTTGATGTTTACTTACTAAAAAGTTATTTTCATCCAGAATAAAATTACTAGATTCCAAAAAATTAAAACAAACTAAGATGGGGTTATTATTCATCTCCAAGGACTACTGTAGAACAGGAATTTTCCTTTGAGGTAACATGCAATGATGAATTGTCAGAGCTAATATTTTAGGTTACTGACTTGGCAGACATTTTTTTCAAAGTTGTAACCTGAAGGGAAGAAGAGAGCTTTTCTTCTGTTCTGAAAGAAAACTAACTTAAGATGTCTCTTGGCTAGAGGGAAAAACATCTCTCAGCTATTTTTTTTCCAACATACCTCAGGTACCAGTAAACGTGGATATTTGTTATAAAGTTATATGAATCCCAAAACTCAGACTAAGAATTGATGAAGAGACCAAAAAAGAGAAAACAGCCTTAGTTCAAGAAACAACGCTGCACTTGTTCATCTAAGAAACTTAGATGAGGAACTTGATCTGTTCTGAGCATTATACAATGAAGTGGCTGTGAAAAAAATTTTTTATTTTAAAATATATTTGTTTCCAGCCCTTTTTTCTCCTTTTATCATTTCCTTGAACAATTTTATCTTTGGTATTTAACAAGTAGAATTTGGAATGGTTCTTTTCCAGTTATAAAATTTAATTTCTTCTAAAACGAGATTCTTAAACAACAACAAAATGCCAAGCATGGTTACTAACATAGATTTAATAGAAAATGCATGCATAGAATCTATGTATATGTACATGTCTGAATATGTTTGTAAGAGACATGGGAATATGTTATTACAAGCAATTTCCTCAAGAGGCTTGCACTATTTTTTTTTTTACTGACAATGCACCTTGCCTTTTATTAGAATTTTAATACCATCGAGTTGCCCTATTTATAAGGAAATGGAAAGACAGAAAAAAATCCTATTAAGTGAAGTAAGCCAGACTCAAAGGAACATAGGCTCAATGGTTTCCCTCATTTATCATAATCAGTAGAAACCTTGGGCTCTCCTAGCAGAGATTCACAATAGAACAAAATCTAGATACATAAGGCCATATAGTATGACGCTAAATGTAAGGATCTCCAGGATATAGAAACAAAAGCCATATAATGAATGATTGTTGTCCTTAAGGTACTATGTTATCTCTCATCTCTTTTGCCATCCCTTGGTTATCTCATATTGTTACAATATTTCACCTTGTTATCTGATATATTTTATATATGCTTAATTGGTTATTTGAAATAGGAAAGGGAAGGGGGGAAATCAAGATGAGCAGGGGGAGAAAGGGAGGGAAATGGGGACCATGACATGAGAAAGGGTATCAATATTTGTGAAGTAATGTACCTTCTATCTGGTGAATATAATGTAACCCTTCTATTAATTACAATAATAATATATGAAAAAAGAATAGGAAAAAACAAAATAAAAAAAAGAATTTTAATCCCATCAAGAAGCTACATTTTAACTGATATATATGCTGAGAGCAATCACAAAAAACTTTAATTATTTTTGTTTTGTTTTCCTCAGTATTGACCTTTACTGTCATCATTAAAATATGTAGTATAGTTTTAGGAACTGTATTTTCTATCTTGATGACTTGAGATTCTTTAGTTCATACTACACTTAGGGACATTCTCATGGTAAAGCTAGAAGTAAGGAGGGGGAAAAACAAGATGATTGGGAAGTGTAGGGGAAGGGAAAATGGGAGAAAAACATGGGAAGGGGCATCAATGTTCAAGAAGTAATGTACCTATTACCTGATGAATGTAACTGTAACCCCTCTATACATTACCCTGCCAAAAAAAATACAATTTAAATAAAGAAAAAAAATTCAGTCTTGAAAAGGCTCCATGCTAGGTGACAGAATTATCACTTTTTACCCATTAAATCTGTCAGGTATATACTCAAAAATGACTAAAAAGTATATATTTTTTGTAATTAATAGAAGGGTTACATTATATTTACCCAGATAGAAGGTGCATTACTTCACAAACATTGATACCCTTTCTCATGGCTTGGTCCCCATTTCCCTCCCATCACCTCCGCCCCTCATCTTTGTTTTCCACCCTTCTCTATCTAATTTCAAATAACCAAATACACATATATACAATATATCAGATAACAAGGTGAAATACTGTAACAATATGAGATAGCCAAGGGACAGCGAAAGAGATGAGAGATAACATAGTACCTTAAGGACAACAATCACTCATTATATGGCTTTTTTTAAATATATTTTTATTGTAATTAATAGAAGGGTTACATGATATTTGCCAGATAAATGGTGCCTTAATTCCCACACATTGATACCTTTTCACATGTCATGGTCCCCATTTCCCTTCCCCCCTCCCCCACCCCTCATCTTGTTTTCCCCCGTTCCCTATCCAATTTCTGATAACCAAATACAAATATATCCGATATCATTATATGGCTTTTCTTTCTATATCGTGGAGGTCCTTTCCTTTAGCATCACATTATATGGCCTTATGTATCTGGGTTTTGTTCTTTTGTAAATCTCTGCTAGGACAGCCCAAGGTTTCTACTGATTATAACAAATGAGGGAAACCATTGAGCCTATGTTCCTTTGAGTCTGGCTTACTTCACTTAATATGATTTTTTCTAAGTCTTTCCATATCCTTACAAATGGGGTGATGTCATTCTTTCTGACAGCAGCACTGAATTCCTTTGTGTTTAAATACCACATCTTGTTGATCCAATCATCAACTGAGGGGCATCTGGGTTGGTTCCATATCTTTGCTATGGTAAATAGTGCTGCAATGAACATTGTTGTGCTAGTGGATTTAGTATGTCCTTGTTTCTGGATGATTGGGTAAATGACAAGTAGTAGAATTGCTGGGTCATAGGGGAGCTCTATGTTTAGTCTTTTTTTTTTTCTTTTGCCAGCCTAGGCTTGAGCTCAGGGCCTGAGCACTGTCCTTGGACTTTCTCAAGGCTAGAACTCTACCACTTGAGCCTCAGCACCACTTCCGGCTTTTTCTATATATGTGGTACCAAGGAATTGAACCCGGGTCTTTGTGCATGCTAGGCAAGCACTTTAACCACTAGACCAAACCCACGGCCCTATGTTTAGTCTTTTGAGGAACTGCCATACTGCTTTCCATAGTGGTTGAATGAGTTTGCACTCCCACGAACAATGTAGCAGTGATCCCTCTTGGCCACATCCCCTCCAGCATCTGTTGTTATTAGATTTTTTGATCTTGGCCATTCTAACTGAAGTGAGGTGGAATCTTAGAGTAGTTTGATTTGCATTTCTTTTATGTCCAGAGATGTCAAGCATTTCTTCATGTGTCTATAGGCTATTCCTATTTCTTCTTCAGAGAAGACTCTCTTTAAGTCTTTGGCCCATCTTTTAATGGGATGGTTGTGTCTTTGGAGCTTAGTTTGGGAGTGAGTCAATTTTTTCAGCTGTTGATATAGTTTGGATATGAGGCCTTTGTCTGTTGTATGGTTAGTGAAGATCTTCTCCTACTCTGTAGGCTTTCTAATTAATTTGCTAGCTATGTCCTTTGCCATACAGAAGCTCTGCAGTTTAATGCAGTCCCACTTATCCAGTCTTTCTTTGATTTGTTGTGTTTCTGGGTCCTTATTAAGAAACTTTTGACCTGTGCCAAGGAGGCCTAGTGTATCTCCTATTCTTTCTTGTAAAGTTTTCAGTGTGTTTGCTTTTACCTCGAGGTGTTTGATCCATTTGGAGTTAATCCTGCTGCAGGGTGACAAAGAAGGATCCAACTTTAATTTTCTGCAGATGCTTAACCAGTTCTGCCAGCACCATTTGTTGAAGAGGCTGTCTTTCTTCCATTCTATTTTTCTTTAGCTCCCTTATCAAAGATTAGGTGGCCATAGGTCTGTGGGTTAATAACTGGGTCCTCAGTTCTGTTCCATTGGTCTTCAGGCCTGTTCTTGTGCCAGTACCAAGTTGTTTTGGTCACTATAGCTCTGTAATAGAGTCTAAAGTTTGGTATTGAAATTTTTCCTATGCTGTTCTTTTTGCTAAGAAGTGTTTTTGCTATACGGGGTCTTTTATTATTCCATATGAAATTTTTGATTGCCTCTTCCATTTCTTTAAAGAATGATATTGGGATATTGATGGGTATTGTGTTGAATTTGTAGACTGCCCTTGGGAAGATTGCCATTTTCACGATGTTAATACTTCCAATCCAGCAGAATGGGAGGTTTTTCCATTTCCTCAGTTCTGCTTTAATTTCCTTTTTCAGGCTTTTGAAGTTTTCATAGAAAAGGGCCTTTACATTTTTAGTTAAGTTAATTCCAAGGTACTTTATTTTCTTTGAGGCGACTGCAAAAGGAGTTGCTTTCCTGATTGTTGCTTTGTTAAACTTTAATTTTTGAAGACTGAATTGGCTTTTGTTTTTAGCTGTAAAAGAATAAAACATTACTATCTAAAATTCTGGAGATTTCAAGAAAATATTAAAAGTAACATTTAAAAATGATTTGTAATCATTCTGTCCCAAATAATATTGTATTTAATTCTGGTATTGTACTTAGATTTCTAAGAATATATGTAGGTGTGGATGTGTAATTTTAACAAATTACACAGGTGCTCATGACTGAAATACATATAGTACCAGCTACTTAATAAATCATAGAAAGGTGAAATATGGTATGACTCTATCTGGAAAAAGATGACTAAAGCAAAAAAAAGCCAAATGTGTGTATCTAGTGGTAGGGGTAAGCCCTGACGTTAAGCATAGCAACATCACCACCAATAACCCAAAAGCAACCAAACAAAATCCATCCATGCTAATGATTTATATTTGTGTAAATTATCCTGTAATAAGTAAACCCTGTAGGCATAATGTTTCTCAACATCTCTGACTACATTTCTCCATTTGTAAGTTCTAACAAGAGGAATTAATGAATCAAAGTTATAAATACTTTTCAGGCTCTTGATGCACATTGTAGGTTGCCCTTTGGAATGAGCATAGCAGGTTTTGCTTGACCAGTCTGTTAGATTTTATTTGTGGGAGAGTTCGCTTGCTTTCTTCCCTCCACATTTTGTGAGTTGAAATCATTGGGCAAGATAAAGGATCTATGATTATTGATGGCGTTTCTATTAGTCAATTTTCTTGCTGCTGTGAAAAAGTACATGAGAGAAGCAAGTTAAAGGTGAGGAAAGCTTTATTTTGCTCATAGTTTCAGAGGTTTCATTCCATCATGACACTGAGGGAATGTTGGAATACATCTGATTATCTCATTGTGGTCAGGAAGAGGAGGAATGGGGGAGGAATGGAGGAAAGGAGGAAGGGGGAGGGAGAAGCAGAGGGGGGAGAGGGGGGGAGAGAAAGAGAGATAGCACATTAAAGAGAGAAAGAGAGAGAGAGAGAGAGAGAGAGAGAGAGAGAGAGAGAGAGAGAGAGAGAGAGAGAGAGAGAGAGAGAATAAATGCTATCTACTTTCTCCCTTTGTCAGTTTGATTCTATCCTGGCCACAAGCCATGATGTGGGTTGGTGCCACTCACCTTCACGGCAGATCCTCTTCACTTATTCACAGACACACAGGGAAGTGCTTCTCAATCCAATTAAGTTGACAATAAAGATTAACCATCAGAGTTACTTCTGGTTGACCTGACATGAACACATCTCTGTAAACCACAATCTTCTGTGCTTCGCTCCCCAAATGGTCATGCCTAGCTTGTAATGCAAAATGTGTTAAGTTCATATTTAAGGATCTTTGAACACTTAAGAATTTTAACATTGCTCAAAAGTCCAAGTTCAGTCTCCTGTGAGACCCAAGAAAACTTTTAAACTATGAGCTTCTATAACCCCCCTCCCAAATATGTATACTCTCTAGATAAAATGTTATAGAATAGAATTCACCTCTCTTTAAGAAAAGAGATAAATACAATGCCAAGAAAGGATCAACTCAAAGTAATCCTGAAATCAAGAATGGCAAAGGTCAACAACTCCTGTTGCTTCTGGATACAAGATATAAGGATGGAGTTTTCTAGTTGTTTACCATTACGGTCATATATGTTTAGTCCACGTGATTTCTCTTTTAGCCAGGTTCTACTATTTACCATTGGATTTCCTTGGAAGATGTCTCATATTCCTGACATTTCTTACTTTATAGGGTCTCCATTGCACCTTAAACTGTACCCAATTTGTTTTATGTCTCCCATTCTCAAGGACTGCCTGCACTTGTTCTAACTCCACCATATACTTCCTGGCCTCACAAACCTTCCTTTGAAATGCAGGTGGAAGCCTCCAGGATTCTACAAGTTTTATTCTGCATGCCTGCACACCCAGTGTGACCAGAGATGACCTCAAGTGAGTAGATGGCTTCATGGAGCACAGCTGCAGCAGCCTTCATGTGCCTGAAAGGCTGACAACAGGGAGAAGACCCTTAGGAGAAGAGAGCTTCCAAACAAACTGCAATACTTACACTTTCTGGTCTATGATAGATGGGGTCTAGCCAGCTATTTTTATATAGTTACCAATTTTTCTGTTGTAGGATTTGAGAATCTGGAAGCTCAGAATTTTTTTTTAATTAAGGGAGCTTTTTAAATTTAAGATTAGGGCAAGTTGCCATCATGTAGCTGATACATAATGACAACAGAATTTCAGTTGAGACATATTTATTTCCTTAAAATTTCATTGTAAGTTATCACTTAACTGTGTTTTTCCCAGCTCTCTTAAAAGATGAGAGAATAGATCATCCAAAGACCCTTTGCCTTTATTGTAAATTTTTGATGTATGTAGCTCATATTACCAATATATGGGTTGGGGCCCATGTGGAAGAAATTTATGCCTTAAACATTTTTGAAACATTAGGATTGCTGCAGGTACAGGTAATGAATCAATCTTGGGAATCTATGTTGTTATTGCTCAAGTGGGTAGAGTCCCATTTGTGATTTATGAGGTAATATTTACCTTCCCTCTATGTATGGCAGAAACAGAAGCTGTTTGAACAGACCAATAAGCAAATTGTGTCATACAGTATCTTCTGTTCTATTGCCACCTGAGCAAATTCGAGAAATCCAATTTGAGTAGAATTACACTATAATGGTAGTCTTATAAGTTTTGCAACAAAAAATCTCTCCTTTGGAGCTATTGGAGAGTGATCTCACACAGTCAGGGTGTGAGGGGCTCAGATGACAGAGAACAAAAGGTTGTTGAGGTATTCCATACTCACTGTTAATTTACTTAGGGTGCAGGCTGGGAAGAAAGCAGCATCCTAAGAGCTCAGCAGCTCTGCAACTACAAAGGGATACAGATGTTGGGTCTCGAAATGACAAATACAACCAGAAATTGGAAGCTCATTGTGCTTCGAAAGGACCCCAATATTCTACGAACAGTTTCTTTCTAGAGTCATTTGATGATGTCTAAGCTGTTCATATACAAAATGAGACACACAGGAACCCAGTGGATCACAGTGTCTGAGGGATCATGAAAGTTGAGTGGAAGAGATTCCCTTCTTGAATACTTGTTTGTTAAATATGACATTTGAAATATGATGTAAAAATCAATGTTAATAAATTCCTTAATAAAAGTGGGAGAAAGAATGTTAAAAATAAAAATAAACAAAAAAACTTTTATGGTAAAGCAATGGATTTAGAGTAGTTATGATAATCTCGAAGGTAGAAGTCTGAGGACTTCTGGCACATGGTCTAACAAGTATCATGAAGCTCCATAATTAAAACAGTGTGCTTTTGGCACAAAGATAGATAAATTGACTACTGAGCAGAAGAGGGACTCCATAACAAATGTATGTAAATATAATCACATGACTCTCTACAAAGATAATTTTAATGCATTTTGGGAAAAAGATTTGAAAACTAAATTGAAATGGATTGGTTTAATATTCACATCAAAAGCATGAACCCTGACCCATATCATTATTCCATGCACAAACATTAATTCTAGGTGGAGTTTGTATGCTTAATTAATTATGAAATGCTTAGGTGCAATATCCTTAAATATGAAGAATAAAACAGACAATCTTCCAAAGGTTTATATACGGCAAGCTCTCCATGATCTAGGGCTGAGTAAAGATTTTAAAGAAGGATACAAAAAGAAAGGTGAACAAATAGGACCTTGTTAAAAATGTAGAAATTCATTCAGAAAACCATAAAGTAAAATAGTTAAAGCTTAACTTAGAATAGTGAGCAGACACTTGAAATGCACTTGTCTAGAGCTTGGATTAAGAAATATCAATGAAGATGATTGGGAGAGGGTGGGGGAGGGAAAAAGGGATAAAAACATGAGAAGGGGTATCTGAGACTTAATGCACTCATCACCTGATGAATGTAACTGTAACCCTTCTATATATTACCTTGACAATAAATTTTTTTAAAAAAGAAATGAGGCCTGGAGTTTGGCTTAGTGGTAGAGTGCTTGCCTAGCATGCACAAAGGCCCAGATTCAATTCCTTGGTACCACATACATAGAAAAAAGCTGGAAGTGGTGCTGAGGCTCAAGTGGTAGAGCTCTAGCCTTGAGAAAGTCCAAGGACAGTGCTCAAACTCTACGTTCAAGCACAGGACTGGCAAAAAAAGACATATCAATAAAAAGAAATAAGATTAACCCAATTAAAATAAACAAAAGACAAATCTATGCAAGGCATAGTTTCCATATTTAACAGTCAACACTAATACTTAATATAAGTAACCAACACAGAAATGCACACCACAGACAAATGCTTTTATGCTCCGTAATGACATAACACCACCCATATACCACAGTGACTAAAATGGGAAACAAAAAAATATTGACATCATCAGTTATGGTAAAAGTGTAGGACAGCATAGAACTCTGCCTACAGAGTATAAGTTAAAACAGATACTGAAGGAAACTTTTTGAAATAGTTGGTAATACACACATAAACAGATCATGACACAGACAGTCTGACTTAGACTTATATGCAACAGAAATACATGCACATATCTAAAACTTCTAAAAAGTGTTTATGTTAACGTTTGGAAAGTAAACCAGTATCTGATTCAAGTAGAAAAGATGGCTAGGGACAAAGCACAAGTGGTAGAGCAAGCAGAAGTTCCTGAGTTCAAACCTAGGGGAACAATAAAAAACAAAAAGACTTGAACTGATAAAATACACCCAGACACTATTTTTGTATTATTCCCTAAATAGTTGACAATGTAGGAATTATTGACACTGACATGATGATAGTAATTTTTTGGGGGGGGTAAAAAACATGACTTAATGTACTTGGGAAGATGTGAGGAGATTATGTGGAAATAATATATTACTTTATATAAGTGATTTGAGCATCTGTGTATTGTGCTCTCCACAGGAGCTCTGGAACTAATCTTTCATGGAAGGAATGACTGTGTGCATAGAGGAAACAGTCCTTCATACACAAAAAACAGAGGTCAACTAATTTTTATGAGCCAAGTACATCATATGACCGGCAGCAAGGTCCAGACAGAAATACCTGCAGTCCAGAAGCCTCTTCACCTCTACTATTTTGATGCTGTAACACTTGAGCTGTTTTGCCAGCTCCCAGACTTATGTGTGCTTATTTTTTTTTGTATTTTGATCCAATATTATATGAATCTACAAATGGGGATCCTGTGAATGTGGGGGGTGTGACTAAGTTATAATTCCACACAAACATAAAAAAGTCCTAATTCATCTTTAGTCATACTTCAAACCCTGTCAAGATGTTAGAGTTCTAAGGCCATTGTGGAAAAAGTATCTGTCTCCTCGTTTTAAGTTCTCATCATCAACTGTAAGATTATACTTGTTACGTGTAATTCAGGTTGTAAGATTATATCTATTGTGTGTAGACCAGCTGTAAAAATATGTTTATTACTCAGAAAACAGGCCATAATTCTCTGTGTCATCTTTACTACAGCCTTTCAGTCACTAGTGAAAAAAGTAATTATTTTATTTCCAATGATAATGGAGAGTTCGCACGATTATTCTACAGGCAGCTGTAAATAACACTAGTCTGGTTAGTGTAAATAACACCATTAGTCTGTATCTTGGTTAATTTGTTTGGCTCTAACCTGGTTTTGGCAATTTAGGGAGGGCTCAGTTTGGGCAGGAAATGATTGAGATGTGGCTTTTTAGAGTGAAATGAATTTATTGTGGTTTGATTGAGTTTGTATGTGCATGGAGCGAATCTTGGACACAATATGATTAACTGTCCCCCCCAAAAACTCCATCAAATTCCTCCAACAAATATGTCTTTCAGTACCAGCGAGGATGACTTGAAATCCACTAAACTGACTTCACCAGGGCTTTACATAAAACTTCAATGTCCTTTGAGTAAGTACTAAATGATGTTGATATAAACTATTTTCTTCATTGTCCCTTTATTCACAAGCAACAAATAGCCTCACTCCTTGGTCAAGTACTTAGCCAACCAATTCAATAGTAAAATTAAGCCAGACATTTGTTGTTCAAGCCTGGAATACTAGCTATTCAGGAGACTGAGATCTTATTATCTCAGTTTGAATTTAGCTGAGGCAGACAAATTATAAGACTCTTAGCTCTAATTAACCAGCAAAAGGCCTACAGTAGTAGGGCAGCTCAAGCACCAATCTTGAGTAAAAAGCTAAGTAAAAGTGCAAGTTTCTCACAACAAATCAGAGAAAGTCTGGATAAGTGGGACTGCATTAAACTGCAGAGCTTCTGTATTGCAAAGGACATAGCTAGCAAATTAATTAGAAAGCCTACAGAGTGGGAGAAGATCTTCACTAACCATACAACAGACAAAGGTCTCATATCTAAACTATATCAACAGCTCAAAAAATTGACTTACTCCCAAACTAAGCTCCAAAGACACAACCATCCCATTAAAAGATGGGCCAAAGACTTAAAGAGAGTCTTCTCTGAAGAAGAAATAAAAATGGCCTATACCTCTCGTCTGCACTCAGTTATCAGTGTGCAGAGACCTGTGCTCCAGCTCGTCAATAAACGACTCATTGCAGTTTGCATTGAAAAAAAATGGCCCATAGACACATGAAGAAATGCTCCACATCTCTTGTCATAAAAGAAATGCAAATCAAACTACTCTAAGATTCCACCTCACTCCAGTTAGAATGGTCAGGATCAAAAAACAACTAATAACAACAGATGCTGGAGGGAATGTGGCCAGGAGGGATCACTACTACACTGTTGGTGGGAGTGCAAACTCATTCAACCACTATGGAAAGCAGTATGGCAGTTCCTCAAAAGACTAAACATAGAGCTCCCTATGACCCAGCAATTCCACTACTTGGCATTTACCCAATCCTCCAGAAACAAGGACATACTAAATCCACTAGCACAACAATGTTCATTGCAGCACTATTTACCATAGCAAAGATAAGGAACCAACCCAGATGCCCCTCAGTTGATGATTGGATCAACAAGATGTGGTATCTATACACAAAGGAATTTTGTGCTGCTGTCAGAAAAAATGACATCACCCCATTTGTAAGGATATGGAAAGACTTAGAAAAAATCATATTAAGTGAAGTAAGCCCGACTCAAAGGAACTTAGGCTCAATGGTTTCCCTCATTTGTCATAATCAGTAGAAACCTTGGGCTCTCCTAGCAGAGATTTACAATAGAACAAAACCCAGATACATAAGGCCATATAGTATGATGCTAAATGTAAGGACCTCCAGGATATAGAAACAAAAGCCATATAATGAGTGATTGTTGTCCTTAAGGTACTATGTTATCTCTTATCTCTTTTGCTGTCCCTTGGCTATCTCATATTTTACAGTATTTCACCTTGTTATCTGATATATTGTAAACATGTGTATTTGGTTATTTGAAGTCAGATAAAGAAGGGGGAAAACAAAGATGAGGAGTGGGGGTGATGGGAGGGAAATGGGGACCAAGACATGAGAAAGGGTATCAATGTTTGTGAAGTAATGCACATTCTATCTGGGTGAATATAATGTAACCCTTCTATTAATTACAATAAAATATATGAAAAAAGACATTGGAAAGTCTAGGCATAAAGCAGTAGATGCAGTCCTGTACATCTCTAGATGAAAATTTCTTGTATCCACAATGCTAGATTTTCATGTACTATCTGAATTTGTTTATTACTAAATCTGTTTGCACTAAATTTTCCTTACCTTCTCAGCTGAGCTTGTGGAAGGAAATATATTTTATATATCTTTCAAGTTACCATTATAGAAACACAAAAACTCTGATAACTGTATCATCAAGAATCCTAAGGATGGCAGATATGAGTATCAATGAAACAAGTTCCGTTAAATAAAATATCTAATAGAAAATATCTCAGCTTTTTATAATAAAATTTATGAAAACTTTGTGGAAGGATTATAATTTAGATTTCCTAGCAACTTACTGCTCCCCCTACAGAAAAAAAGACACCTCTTCCTACACACTTCTCTTTCAATACAAGAAAGCTGTAAAATAAAGCACAGGAATATAATGTAACCCTTCTATTAATTACAATAAAAATATATGAAAAAACACATATTACAAAATGTGAAGAGTTCTTTTTGCTCTTTAAAAATAATCTCCAATAATTTTGCAGTGAAGATATTTAAACCTGCAATTAAAATTATATTTGTATGTATTATGCTTAGTATGTCATGAGGCATTGATAAGCATGAGAGTACAATGTGCTATAGAGTGGTTTTAATGGAGATGAATTTCAGTCTTACATATTGGAAAATATGCCTCCCTCCTTTGCAGAGCCTATAAGTTCATGATATTAAGTGGAACATAATTTCAGTCACCACATAGGCTAGAAAGATCTTTATTACTTTCATAATAACTAAGAATTCCTAACTGTGTCTGGTATTTGCCCTTGTTCCCTCAAACACTGCTTTTAAGGCACCCAGAGAAACTTGTTTCTATTTGGAATTCTGAAGTCATCTAGTATTACAAATTTTGTCTGTTGTTAAACCAGAATGGGTTAGAGCAGTTCAACAGTATAGGAAATGAGGGTCTATGGAAAGCCAATTAATTGTTTCTGGTTTCAGTATTCATTTGCTTTTTACTCATAAATCTTTTAAAACTTCCACAAAATAATAGTTTATAAATCAAATGATAAATATATATATATATGCCATTAGGAAACTATACTGAAAACATTTGGGAAAACATTGGAAGAGGCATAATTTATTTAGCAGATTGGAGGATGGTAAAGTATAAATGCCTCTGTGTGTGTGTGTGTGTGTGTGTGTGTGTGTGTGTGTGTGTGAGAGAGAGAGAGAGACAGAGACAGAGACAGAGACAGAGACAGACAGACAGAGAAAGAGAGAGACAGAGAGTCAGAGAGACAGAGACAGAGACAGAGAGAAGAAAAATTAAGGACAATTTTCCTAAAGCACTCAAAAACATATAAATTGTTTTAATGACCATAGTCAGTCATGTAAAGTTTCAAAAATTTACCTCTCATACATCATTTTTTTCTCATATATTTTTATTGTAATTAATAGAAGGGTTACATTATATTTGCCATATAGAAGGTGCATTAATTCACATACATTGAAACCCTTTCTCATGTCTTGGTCCCCATTTCCCTCCCCCCCACCCCCACCCCTCATCTTGTTTTCCCCCTTCCCTATCCAATTTCAAATAACCAAATACAAATATATCCAATGTATCAGATAACAAAGTGAGATACTGTAACAATATGAGATAACCAAGGGACAGCAAAAGAGATGAGAGATAACATAGTACCTTAAGGACAACAATCACTCATTGTATGGCTTTTGTTTCTATATCCTAGAGGTCCTTTCATTTAGCATCATACTATATGGCCTTATGTATCTAGGTTTTGCTCTATTGCAAATCTCTGTTAGGAGAGCCCAAGGTCTCATACATCTTTTTAAAAGAGAATATTGAGGGATATATTTTACAATATGAAAGGAACAATGGGAAAACACAACACAGCAAAACAAAGCAATAATAACAATAATAGCAACAAAACAAGTAATGATGGCATCCCGGGAATAGAGTTAGAATACTAGAGGAAAAAGTAGTTAATTCTTAGGTGGTTGAGGGGGAGATGGCCAGGAGAACATGTATTCAGTAAGTGGAGCATTCAATAAGAACGGAGCAGGAGAACCTGACTCCCAAGCAATACCTTCTCCACCAGAAATGCCTTAAAGAGAAAACAGAAACAAAAAAAATTAACGTGCTGGGCTAGGAATGTGGCTTACTGGTAGATTGTTTGCCTTAGCATGAATGAATGGGTTCCAGTCTTCAGTACCACATAACGTGAAAAACTCTAAAGTAGCGCTCTGGGCTTGTGCATAAAGAGGCTCCAGGACAGAGCTCAGGCCTTGAGTTCAAGCCCCAGTACCAGTAAACAAAAAATATATTAATGCAGTTCCTTGAAGTCTTTGAATTTATTAACATGTGATTGTTCATAACATTCCCGAATTTTCCTTTGAAGATTTCTAGACTGTAATGATACTACCTTTCATTGCTGAAATGCTTACTTTGTGGTTTCTTCTTCAATACTTTGGATTTTAAGAACCAGATTTGGGTTCATCCATCTTCTCTTACTACTTTTCAAATTTTGGATTTGCTGATTTCTACCCTAGGTTTTGTTATTTTTTTTCCTTCTGTTAACTATGGGTTTGTTGAATTGGTCTTTTGAGAGGAAAGTTGCTTTGAACCCTTTTTTCTTTGTGAATGTACATAGAATGTAGAGAATGTAGAGGTAGATTTCTGAATTTCCCTATGATTTCTGCTTCAGCAACATCCTACATATCCTACCCATCTTTTTCGCTTAGCCTAAAATACTTCCAAACTTCTATGATGACTTCTCTGAGTAAAAGATTATGTATACGTGGTGGCTCACACTTATAATCCTAGACACTCAGGAGGCTGAGATCTGAGGATCAAGGTTCAAAGCAAGCCCAGGTTAAAAAAGGACCTGAGACTCTTATCTCCAATTAACCCCTAGAAAACGGGAGGTGGGGCTTAGCTCAAAGGTAGGGTGGTAGCCTTGAGCTGAAGAGCCCAGGGACAGTGCCCGGGCCAAGTTCAAACCCCATGACCCCCCCCAGAAAAAGATTATATATACATGTGCTAACAATTCTATATATTTGAGAATTTCTAGGAATTTTTCTGCTTTTGATTTCTAGTATTATTTTCTGTTATCAGATAATGTATCTTTTTATATGTATTATAACACATTTTGGAGCATGATCTATTTTGATAAATGTTTCTCATGCACATGAAAAGTATTTTCTGTAATTGATGGATTTTTGATATATTTGTATATCTCTCTATATATGATAGGACTTTTTATTAGTAGCACACTGATTTCCAGATTGTTTGTTAAACTAGTTCTAGGAGTGGTGTTAAATGGCTGATAATAACCATATTTTCATCTTTGAAATTCTACCAAGTTTGCTTCATATATTTGGAAGCTCAAATATTAGTTATATATACATTCCTTTTATATCCTTTTTATAAATTGATCCTTAATTATTCTGGAAAAAACCCCTGACTTCTGGTAGTAATATTATGTTTGGAAACATTAGCATGTTTGATAACATGTGAATTCCTTTGCCTTCTGCATGTATTTTCATTTATGTATGTATATGTGTATATATAAACATATAGGAGTACATTTACTTCTTGTCATCTAACTTGTGTCATCAAATCTCTTGAATAGACAGGTTTACATTTTAAGTAGTCAGTTTTAGTGGTCTTTCTTTTTATGATGCTTGCTTTCTTTTAGTATTTTTGCTACCTCTGTATGGTTAATAAAATTATACTAATTTATTACTAATATTTTAATTATCTAATAATTAATTAAGACTGTATTGGATTTGATCTCAGGGCTTTCTGCTTGCTCTGCAGGGGTTATACTGCTTGAGCCACTATCTCTAACCTTTGCTTGCTCTGGTCATTTTTGTTCAGGTGGGTCTGGAATATAATCCTCCAGTTTGTACTTTCTACTGTAGCTGGGAAGACAGTTGTGCACCAATATACCCAGCATTTTTCTATTGAGATGTAGTCTCACATTTATCTTGGCCAATCCTTGGCTTGAACTCAGGGTCTGAGCACTGTCTCTGAGCATTTTTTGCTCAAGGCCAGCCCCCTGTCACTTGAGTCACAGTGCCACTTCCAGCTTTTTCCTGTGGTACAGAAGAATGGAACCTAGGGATTCAAAAAAAAAGGCTGCATAGCAAGCAATAAGCCACATTCCTAGCCCTGCACATTTTCGCCTTCATCTTGTCATCCTTAAATCAGCCTCCTGTGTACTTAGGATCACAGGTGTGTGCTATTGTACCTAGATACTTTGCTATTTTTCTTTATTGACTTCACTTGGAATATATTCATTTACTTACAGTTTATGTTTTAAGATAAGAACAACTACCTTATTGCATATATATATATAATTTTGACTCAAATATTTTTTCCTGAAAAATCAATCCTTTCCCAACTGTTGATTTGAAAAGACCTCTATATCATGCATTAAATTCTATGCACATGTGTGATGTGCATGTGTGTGTCCTTTCACATATGCATACACACATCTGTTTCTTTACATTCTATTTTGCTCAATAATCTTTCAAGGCTTCACTGGAGCTAGGTAAGAAATGGAAATCACTCAGAAATCCTGAGCAGATGGGAGACAGAAGGAAGAATGAGATGAAATATTTCAGTATTAGTATTTATCTTCCTTAAATGTTTAGTGATTTGTATTCTAAGCCAAAATAAAAATATTAGATGCTCAGTCAATGAAGTTCCAACATGGCTTTGATTATTTTTCTACTTCTGTAATATTTATTTTTTAACGATTTTCCTGATTATTTCAGAATTATCCCTTTGGAATGCTGTGTGCATCTGTATGTGTGACAACACCAAATTTAAATTGGGAGAGCTGGCACATGTACATATTTCTAAAAGCGATTGTTTAGACTTCTGATGCTTATTCATCAGTAATTTCCCAGTTTTGAAAGAATGGAATATTTGGGAGTTAGAAGCTTGGCATGGTTGAGAAGTGTTAACTTGAATTATTTGTTGTGGCTTTGACTTCCCATACATGGTCTTTTCAGTTTGCATAATGCCTCTGGGGAGATAACATGTGACAACAGAAGGTTTGACCCATCCTACACAGACCCTCTGGGACAGCAGTTTCATTAGGTAGAGACTGAAAAACAACAGTAGCAGCAATAACAAAACAACAAAACAGGAACCACCACAAGGCTTTCCTTCTGTTGTCTTTATAGTGTAGTCCTCAATTTCATGATACAAAATGTTCCTGTAGCTCTAGTCTATATTTTTAAGAATAAAATTACCTTTACAGTATTCTTAGATGTAGAGCAAAAATCAAGAGGAACATATATGAACCTTCTGATTAAGTGATAATCACCAAAAAGTCTACAGATAACTTTCGAGTTCACACTTGGTCTTGTTCATCAAGACATTTGGATCAATGTGTAATGACATATAACTATCACTTTCATATCATACACAGTATTTTCACTGCCCTAAAATTCTTCTATTCTCATTTAGTTACCTCTCCCTCCTTGTAATTTCAGAGTCACTATTGTCTTTGCTGTTTCCATAGTTTTGCCTCTTCTAAAATGCCATACAATTCAAAGTATATAGTCATGTATTTTTTTGCCAGTCCTGGGGTTTGAAATCAGGGCCTGGGAATTATCCTTGGACACTTTTTGCTCATGGCTTAGCACTCTGCCACTTGAGCCACAGCACCACTTGTGTGTTTTTGTGGTTCTGGGGGACTTGAACCTAGGGCTTCGTGCATGCTAGGCGAGCATGATACCACTAGGCCACACTCCCAGCCCTATAGCCATTTTAAATTAGTTCTTCTCATTTAATAATATGCTTTTAATATTCATCCTTGTAATGAATCAAGAGGATGTAGTATATATACACAATGGAATTCTAAGCTGCTATCAGAAAGAATGGTATAGCCCTATTTGTAGGGAAATGGAAAGGCTTAGAAAAATTCCTATTAGGTGAAGTAAGCCAGACCCAAAGGAACATAGGCTCTATGGTTTCCCTACTTTGTAACAATTAGTATAAGGCTAGGGTTCTAGTAGAGGATTGAAGTAGCTCAAAAGCTATGTACGTATGGCCGTATAGGATGAACTAATGGAAATGAACTCCAGGATAGGGAAACATGAGGTTTATTCTTGTGATTGTTGTTCTTAATGTACTACATGAAGTTATTTCTTTTATTTTTTATCTTATCTAAACACTTATGGTTTATCTCATGTTGTTAATGTATCTGACTTTGGTATGTAGTATAATATATATATGTTTATTTGTTTATTTGAAACAGGGAAGGGAAGGGAAAGACAAGATGAGGTGGAGAGGTATGGGAGGGAAAGTGGGGGAAAATTATGGGAAGGGGAAAAATATTTAAGAAATAATGTGCCTACTACCTGAGGAATGTAACTGTAATCTCTCTATACATCACCCTGACAAAAAAAATTCAGGAATTCCTTCAAAACAATTTCTCCTTGTCTTTTCAGAGCTTACATTTCTTTTTAGCATTGAATCATATTTCATTTTATGGATGTGCCATAATTTAACCATTTATATACTGACAAACACCATGTTTAAATATTAGCAATTATGAGTAAGATTCTATAAAAATCTGAAATAAAAGTTTTTATGAAGACATGTTTTTCACCTCGTTGGATAAGCACCACAGAATATGATTGTGGCATTATATAATGACAGTATATTTAGTTCTGTAATAAACTGCCAAATTATTGCCCAAAGCGGCTGCCACATTTTGCCTTATCATCAGCAAACATTGGAGTTCTAGTTGCTACAATTCCTCACCAGCATTCGGTGGTGTCAGGAATAGGTTTCAGTCATTATTAGACTGGCCAAAACATACTTTGGGGATTTAATAGTGTTTCCTTGCTCTAACTTGTACTTTCCTGATGAGATACAATATGGAGCATGTTTTATTATGTTTATTTACCGTGTATATATATATATATATCTTTCTAATTTGTTAAAATCTGTGGTCTGTTTTCTAAATTCAGTTGTTCACAGTTGTTCATTGAATATTGCTAATATTCCTCTTAGCTTGTGTTTGCCTTATTCTCTTGATAATGAATAATCGTATTATATTTTACAGGGTAGAATATTTTTAATTTTAACAAATCCATTCTTGTCAATTATTTCATGAATTATGCCTCTAAAGTATCTTTACCACACATACACAGGGTCACCTACAGATTTTCCCCCCTACAGTATAGCTATTCTACTTATAGCTTTTCAGGAAATGCTTCTAATGATATGACACTATTTTCAGCAAGATAATCAGGGGGACACAGCTGTTAAAACCTTTATATCACGGATTACTTAGATCTTGGGGTTGGAGAAGGAGGAGAAGATATTCAATGTGGGTCACACAGTGCCAGGACACATGCCTGTCTAGGAGGCTTCTTTTTCCATGTGCTAACAGGGACACAAGTATTTGTTGCTTTCTTAATATCAAGTTATGTATATATTATAAACATTTGACAAATTTAGATATATGCATTATGTTAGGAGTATTTCCTTTGTAAAATTTGTTTGATAATCTTTATCTTTATGTTAGACATATTTTAGCTTATTTTTAGATATTTATAGAAAGACTAAGAATCTATAATAGGCATAAACAAATGCAAATATGCTCACCTATGAAGACTATGTCTTGTTTTGTTGACTGAAACAATAATTTTTTTTTTTACTTTTTTTTTTTTTGCCAGTCCTGGGCTTGGGCTCAGGGCCCGAGCAGTGTCCTTGGACTTTCTGAAGGCTAGAGCTCTACCACTTGAGCCTCAGCACCACTTCTGGCTTTTTTTCTATATATGTGGTACTGAGGAATTGAACCCAGGTCTTTGTGCATGCTAGGCAAGCACTTTACCACTAGGCCAAACTCCCAGTCCCGAAACAATAATTTTTGTGTATCTGGATTGTGCTGTCAGATAATCGGGTTATAATATTCAGCAAAGTCTAAATAATACTCCTTGGTGTGACTTACATTTCTGAGTTTATGTTACATATAGTTTATTTTTTTGTATCTATCATCTTACAGATTTGCAAGCTTTGGGATCAGTTATGAGGTGGCTGTTTGGCTGGCTTATTCAAGTAAACTAGCTATGTATTATTAGAATTTAAAGGAAAAATATATGTGATAAATATTTGCTGTTACGCATGATGTTTTTATGGATTCTTTCTCTCTTTCTTTCTTTCTTTCTTTCTTTCTTTCTTTCTTTCTTTCTTTCTTTCTTTCTTTCTTTCTTTCTTTCTTTCTTTCTTTCTTTCTTTCTTTCTTTCTCTCCCTGAGTCACAAAGCAAGCTTCCTTTTGTTTCCTGACCATAGCTCTAATTTTCTCTGCTGGATGAATTCACCAAGTTGAGAATCTGAAAGGTCTTCACATTATCAGAATCTACAAAGCACCAGAGGGACACAAAACCCACGCAGGGATCATTTGCTCTCCAGGCTTGGTGGGGTGGTTGCCACAGTTACCACAGCTGTTGATTTCTCTGCTTTGTGTTCACGTGGGAAGAGGAGCTCTCAAGGTGACAGGGCCATGTAATACAACTGACACTGCGTGTGTACTTGGTATTCACATTATAATCTACTCTATGTAGTTCTAAATAGGACTTTGCTTTGGAAATCTGTTGCTAGGTGGAGGATGGGTAGACAAATTTAATACAATCACAATTGTGGATTACAATGTGAATCTATAATTATGATTTCTTCTTGACTTTGCCACCCATTCATTCTGCCACAAAGAAAATACAATTCATACCCACATGTACACACACACACACACACACACACACACACACACACATGCGCTAACTTTTAAGTAAAAACTAACATGAAATCACATCAGCTTGACTCTTTGGTGAAGTCTAAGTAGATATGCATGTAATTGAGTAACCATGTTAAGCAATACTTAAGCATTGGCAAATATTAATGCTTAGAATCACTTAGGTCCTAGTTATATATACATGATAAGGTATGACCTTCTCTGGCACAGTGAGAGGTGAGAGCATGTTAACCATATGTGTTTTTACTTTCTCACACATATATGGGTGTCAGTAACGAAGCTGCCTCTTTATTCCTCCACTTAACTTTTTCCCAGCTTTGATTTTAAAGAAATGCCTTTTGCTAATGCACCCACTACCTGGCAAATGTAACTGTATCCCATCTATACATTACCGTGACAATAAAATAAACAAAGAAATAAAAAAAGAAATGTGTTTTACATCTTTTCTTTAATGTGAGAAGTGACTAAATGTCATTACCAGCCAAAAAACAATTCTTAGCTGTCATTAAATTGACTGTCAGAAGACTGAATAAATGCTAAACAGCATCTCAATGAGATAGTAGATGCTGGTTTTATTTTCTATTTATTTTGTCTTGTCCTACAAATCTCCAGGTTTCTTTGAGTGGTCCGTGGGGAGCATGGGTAAGGAAACTCGAATTCAGACTTCAGTGATGGATAACATGACTCACTAAGTTCATCAGAATTTCCTATTCTCTTCCACAAAATTGTTGAATAAATGAAAATTGTTGTTAGATAAATAGTATAATCAGTTTAAATATTGTGACTTATTTTGAAAACAGGGCTGGGGACATGACTGAACTGGTAGATTATCAGCCTAGCAAGTTTGAATCCTAATACTACAAAAAACACTATTACCACAAAGTCTTTTCCTCTCTTCTGAATGCTAGGAAAGTGCTTTCTTTTCATTTGGGTAGTGTAAGGTTGTATTTCCTAGTCCAGTTGGCTTCAGACTAGATCGTTACTTAAGTTGGTCAATGACATGTAAGAGGAAGTGGTTCTTTGATCCGCTCAGCTATCACACTGGTGGTGAATCAGAGGCAGTTCTTTCAGCTGGAGTCCCGGAAGTGAGGCTGTGAAAAAGAGTCAGAGTCCTCTAGTAAAATGTATAGTCACTGAGGGAATTGTTTTTCAGCAGCCTAAATTGTAGGATGCAGATGCAATGTTCAGCAATGCTTGGCACTGCAGCAGCTGTTTTGGGTACATGAGTCAATTTAATGTCAAAGCTGACTTAAGAAGGAAAATAGAGCCTGGAAAATGATAGTGAAAGATGGATGTCATGTAATTTTGACTCATGGCTGTAATCATCCATTCCTACAAGCAAACATTTTAGTTAGGTCAGATAATGTATTTACTTTTTTACTTTAACTTAGGCTTTTAGTTACCTACGACTGAATCAAGTTAATTGCTTTATGTGTCATAAATTTTACTTCATTTTCCTAAAATACCCTTGAAACCTATCTGAGTTATAGGTCCTGAAAGTTATTGGCTAGGTTCATGTTGAAAAGAAAGGGAGTCATTCAATAAAACAGGCAGATGCCAAATGAGAATTACTTGAGATCATTATATTAATAACAAGACATAAATTATTTCTTTTTTTGGTTGATCATGGAGCTTGAAAAATTATCTCTTAAGGTTAAGGAAACATTTATACTTTTCAAAATGGTGCATGCTGAAAAATGTACAGACAAAGACCTGCTTGGTGACAGGAGGAGGAGAAAAGTCCCAAGTGTGATGGTCACCCAGATCTGTAGCACAGTTTCTTTGGGAGGGACTAAAGGCTTACCGGGCACAAGATGACCAACCTTGTGGTAAGCTCTTTCTTTGGGAGTAAGTTGCTTGCTGCTGCCACTACTGCTCTAGAGCAGAGTTGCCCTTTCTGTGAATACCCTGAAGTGACGATTGTAGTGACAGTTGGTTTTATTTTGCTTAGATTTTCTGTTCTCGAAGAGGTAGTTGCTAAGGTAGCATACTTGTACTCTCTGAAATACTCATCAATTATGGGGAAATTTCTTTGTGTCTACCACCTAACCATGGATGATCATTTAAATTCTTGTAAGTTAAAGGAGGAAACCAATAATAATAGAGTAATATTCTCAGTTAAGAATAAAGCAATGTAAAAGTACAAACAATATTAAGTCTAGTATATTTTAACTAGTTTATGACCTTAGTTTTCAAAATCCCATTTATTTCAAAATTATTGAACAAAGGAAATGCCTGTGTATATTGTTAGTTTTCCTTTTTCTCATATGAAATCTATGACTATTCAGAATTCCACTATTTCCACTTACTAATCTTTCCTGAAGATCTTTCTTGAGCAAAACTTGGGGAATTCTGCCTATATTTCTTACATCTTTATGGGATTTTACTCTTTGGGTAAATAATAATTTATTTAGCCAGTTCTTTTTTGATAGAAAGCTGAATTCTTTCTAAATTTTTATGCTTTTGTGTGTTTGATCAATAACCTTGACAGACATTGAATAATACATGTTTGTTGCTTATTATCAGAGAAACAGCTAACCCTTAACAAGAGTTACCGCAATCTTAGCAAACTTCTAAATTAGAGGCCTCACTTCAGATACTTTTATGGCTTAAAGATGCTAATTTATTTCTTTAAAATCCATTTCATTTAGCCAAGAAAGGTAGTGTTCATTTATAAATACATACAAGCTATCCGGATGTTCAGACACAAGAGACATCTATCATACATTCACAGGGCTATGTACAATCTGTGCTTAAATGTTGCTTTCCAATAAGAACGCTAAGCCTAAGCACCATTTCCATTGGCCTTCATTTCTCAACAGCTGGCTAAAATCCTCAGAATTTTTATGCTGAACTGATCGCATAGACCTTTTCAGTTCATGCCTTTGCCCACCAGCTATGTTCTTCCAAGTGGGTTATCCTGTCATTGATGCTTATGGTTGTGTGTGTGTGTGTGTGTGTGTGTGTGTGTGTGTGTGTGTTTTCCTGTGGGGAAGAAAAAACATGTAATTTTTCCTCTCCTATTGAATCCACTGGCTGGAACCTTAAAAATTAGAGTGAGAACAGACAGATGAACAGAAGAACAAACAGAAGTTCATAACACTGGCACAGTGAATACAGAAGGAACACAGAAGAGGACTAATTGTGGGAAGCAAATATGGAGAAAATAAGTGGTAGATAAAGTCTAATTACTAAGTTTATTCAGTTTCCTCATGTGTCCGGTTTAGGCTGATGAAAGACTGGAGTCAGATGAACTTGTGTTCCCTTTTGAGGGTACAAGGACATATTCACAAACATTTGTCCTGCTTTTAGGCTACTAGGAAACAGAGCTTTCTTGGCTCTAACGCTGCATTTTCGTAAGCTAAATCATTTCAATTCACGTCTTTTACCTTCAATTGCATCTTATGTCCATTCTGCTCTACTTTCTTTTCTATTTGCGTTTATTTCATTCACTGTTTCATTGCCATCATTTTTCCTTTTATTGCCTAGGCTTTTGCTCATTAGTGCATAGACGCCTATCCTCCTTGTGTCTAAGTCACACTGACTTCTGCAGCTGATGTCACCTGCCCTCCAGAACTCCAAAAGCAAACGTTTCCAAAATGTAACAGACTTACAAGTACAATAAAATAATTTATTGTTAAACAACTGTGCAAATTCTTCTTTATTGTTTCTGAAGAAATTCTCTGAGTGAGTATTTTTTTTAATTTTAACTCTCCTCCTCAAGCATTCAATGGGAAATTTAAAATATGAACAATATAGTTTGGAAAGGAGGAAGAGGTGTTACATTTTTATTGTTGCTACAAGACTACATGAAAATAAATGGAGGATGATCTTACTAGAGTGGAAAGGGCTGGACAATTGAAAAGGAATAGAGGGGAAATGTAGTCAAGAATGCAATGTATTATGGCCATATAGGATGAGACTAAATAAAATGAACTCTAGGGTATGGAAACAAGAGGTTTATCTTTGAGACTGTTGTTCTTAATGTACTATGTGAAGTTATTTCTTTTATTATTTTTCCCCATTATGGTTAATCTCATGTGGTTACTGTATCTGACTTTGTTACCTGGCCTATTATTTATAGATGTTTATTTGTTTTATTTGAAATAGGGAAGGGAAGTGGAAAAACAAGATGATTGGGAGGGGTTGGAGGAGGGAAAAGGGGACAAACACATGAGGAGTATCAATCTTCTAGGATAACATAGGCACTACTTGATGAATGCAACTGTAACCTCTCTATACATTACCCTGACAATAAAGTAGAATAAAAAAAAGAATACAATGTGTATCCTACAAAATTATGAAGAGAAAGGGCCAGATACAGCTGCACGGACATTATATGTCGGCTACATTCCAAAAAACAAAACAAATTAAGAAGAATGAGGAAATGAGTGGGTAGGGAAGAGATGGGTGAGAATGTTGAAAGGGGTTACGTGGATCAAGATGCATTGTGTTCATAAACTGCTTTGTTAAATGGCAACTCCTTTGTACAACTACTTAAAAATAATTTGAAAAAAAAAACCAAACCAAAACAGCAGTAGTTAAAACAAAAACCAACAAATCTTGGAAACCACAAACTGTCCAGATATGTATTATCAGTTTAAAATAATAGTGTTTAGAGGTGAGTATTTTAAGAAGGTGCCAGTGTTATCAACACTATCCACAAACAATCTTGGTTCATCTCACTAACCATACTGGTATGTTGTTGGCATCATGGCCCATTCTTCTTGGAGGCTACATAGTAACATAGTTCCCTAGCTTTTTGTATAATCTGAAGTTCATGCCATCAGTCTTTATATCAAGACAAAACAGAAGGGTAGAAGATACTCTGTTTTCTTCTCTGTTAGGCTAGTACCATTCATTCAGTTATTCATTGCCCTCCTTCCTATTGCCTGCATGTTTGCATACAGTCCTATTCTCCAAAGCTCTCTGAGCAGGTGCTGTCTTCTCCAGCTGTGTTCATCTGCCGTGCAGAATTCTGAAAGCAAAATATCCAAAATATCCAAAAGACCCACAATACATTAGGACAGTTTATTGGTTTGGCTTATTGAATTACAGTCAGAGATAATTCAGCATTGCTACTAATCATCCTTAAGGCAGATATTTAAAACTCCTTCCTTATTTGATAGGAATTTTCTTTTAATAGGAATGAATATGTCTGATTGTGTAGGTGACCCATTTTCTGTGATTGTTTTTAAATAAAAGCCAAAAATGTATAATCATCTAGTACACAGAAACTACATTTTTATAGTATTGCAAACAAAATTATGGGGTTTATGAATTCAAACATTTTCTTACATAAGAAAAATATGTCAGAGGCATGATTTTTCCCCCACTGGTTATAGTTACTCTATGATAGTCTTCTGCAATATTTGTCATTATAGTTAACAATAATAATTATATAGTTGTGGGATTTCAAAGGTAGAAGTAACAGACAGAAAAATAGAAAAGAATCAGCAACAAAGAGAATGGAAGTAATGTTTGACCAAGGTGCACTCTCCAAATTGCACTTAAAGTGACAGCCTGCCTGGAAGTCTAGGCTGATCACTCTCCCCAGGGGGACATTATAAACAAGGATTTACTATCAAAATATTTTTTATTTGTCTGAAAACTAATTTGCCGTGCATGGAGATCAGAGGTGTGGAGCAGATGGGAAAAGCAACCTGGTCGCCTGCCTTTGAGGAATCAGCTGTAGACAGAGAGGCAGCCAGTGGATTGGAAATGTCACTTGAGCCCTGAAGCTTTGTAAATACCAGGAAAGAAGACAGTTCCAATCTCCCAGTCCGCAGCCCACAAAGGCATTCTCGCTTGCAGCAGATATTAAACATTAATGATCGTTTCTATTATAAGGGGGCGAAGATGACTCTTTGCTACAGAGCTGCCTAATCATTTGGGCTGTGTTGAGTTTCCAACGACAGTACATTCTACAAAGCATTTTTTTCCTCTTCTTTTTATCTCTTTGAGAATCATCAGCCTAAAGTAATGAAGTACTTCCTTTCTCACCCCGCCGTATTATAATATTTATCTGATTATTTGAATAAAAGATTACTGCAACAATTGGAATTCTATCCCTGAATGTATTCTGACTTCAAATGGAGAAAAGGAAGCTTAATGAATAGGATAATAGCAAGACATTTCACACTAAACTTTACAAATAATAATTAAAAAATCTATGGTAAATCACGGCATGTTTGCAGAATGCAAATTTACAAAGTGTTAAACAAGAGACCGGAGCTAAGCAACATTTGGTTTTGGAAATAACAGTAGAAATCAATACATTTAAAAGTAAGTTTTACTTTCTCTTTGCATTGAGCATTTATAAATTCATTTTTGCTGCCTTTGGATTCTAAGTGAGTCACTGAAGATAATGTGGATTCTGTAAGACTATTTTCTCAGCACCAATATTCTCCACTTTGAGTTTACCTAGCACCGAAAGACATAAATATAAATGGATTCCTGATGCTGTCTTCCTAGCTGTGAGGGAGCTTGGTCTTTTGCAAAGAACCTATACCTGATACATGTTAGAAAAACTACAGGTATAACAAGAGTCCAACAATGACTTCTTGCTTCACTAATTCACTCATCAGCACAGGTGAGCACTATGACACTTTGTCCCAGTCTCCCTAGAGCTGTGGGTTCTGAGCTGGTGTTTTGTTCTAATTGCCAGAGCAATTGTCTTGATGCCTTTGGATCTGGATGGGAGTGTCCTGCCTTAGAAATCTGTGATGACCTTCCTTCTTGTACCCTACCCTGGGGAGTGACAGAAGAAATGTCATTTTTAAATGGTTAGGTGAACACATCATAATGTCAAGGCTGAGTGAAACAGTCCCTCAGTGCACACAGAGCCCTGTCTTCCACAGGCAATTGGGTGACATGGAATGGGTCTCTGCCCAATCAAACTATGTGTCTATTATCTATCTGTACTTAAGTTATTTGGGAGTTTCAATTAGCAATGATTACTTCTCCTATAGACTATATTCATAAAGTTGTTGTTGAGTTTAGTTCTCTCGGCAATTCCCTCTTTGTTTTTGTTGAGTTCTCTTTTTAGGGTTCTCCTTGCTACTCCTTTAGTCTCTATTTACAGTCTCCTGAGCCTGCTATGCAAGTCTGAAGATCAACTGTGTGTTGTACAACACCCTCTTTATCCCAGAAGCCGTATGTGTTGTACAAAACCTTCTTTACCTGCGAGGTTTGCTACCCAGTGTAATATTATGGCTCTCAACAAATAGGTGGAGAGAGGAACAGTCTTCTGGCCAAGAAACTTCCTGTTGAATTCACATATGACAACCTATGCAGGAGAGGGAAATAACTGAATAGCTCTGCAATGAACAAGTGATTGCAAACATATCTTTAACAAACTGATTTCTAGTAGGGGGAAGGTATACATACCCAGAAGTAAGGTTGTTGGACTACATAGTTTTTGCTTTTAAATATATTAAAGAGACCTTCATAAACTTTACCAGGAAGGAGATACTCAGCTCAATTCCTTAAATTTAATAAGAAGGGATAAGGACTGTTCTGCAGAAATCTATTTATTAGAATCTTTAACATTTTCATGATTTTCCAAGTAGTCCCTAAATTATCCTGTGGAGTTAAGATTTTACACTTTAGCTTCCCCTTCAAAAAATGAACTGAAAACAAAAAACAGCCAAAAGAATTACTATCACATCTTTCCTACCACAATATCTAGGCATGGTAACAAAGTGAGAAATAGTATTTGATACAGTAAATATTTCTGTATTGATCAGGTAAATAATTACATAATTTTTTGTTCTCATTGTTCACTACTAAGTATTTAAAAATTCATTCACTCTCTCAACAAAGATTTCTTATACACTTACTCAGTACTTGGTACAATACAGTGGAGAATCTTGTGAAGTCTCCAGTAGTGGGATCCAATTATAAGGAAATAAAAAATTATATAACATCATAAACCACGAAGAAAAAGAAAACAAAGTAAGTGATACTGACCATAGATTGCTGAAGAAATCCCATAGTTACTTCTAGGCCCTCCTGACTGATGAAAGGAGCAGTTTTCTAGGGGTTAGAGGTCCTTGTCAACACTGTTGACCACAGCACAGAGGATGAGCAAATCAAGAGGTCTTCTAACCTATGTAGGCTCATGGGGTGGCATGATTCAATCAGGATGTTGGCAGTGTGGTGTGAAGGGTAAGTGGTGGAATACAGTGATAAGAGCCAGTTCTTCAATAGAGTTGCTTGACCCCATTGACTAGTTGTGTAATTGAGGTCACCTTATTAAGTCTCTCACACCTCGTCACCTTAACTGTCAAGTGAGGATTAGAGGAGCACCAAAATTTATTTCATGTTTAGATTGTGTTAGGCTCAGAGCCAATGCGTTATTTTAATTCTTCCAGGAACATTTATAGGGAAGGTTATTATGCATGGGAAGGATGAGCAGACAGAGGTACAGGGAGATTAAAAAACAAAACAGAACAAAACGAGGTTACCCAGCTGTGGACAGACAGGTGGAATTGCCTAAATTACCCTTGGGGCAATTTGTGCTGTTTTCTTTTTGTTGTTCGAACAAGACTCCTGGGACAACAGCCTCCTCCCTCCTCAAGTAGGCTGTCTCTCTGAACTCAGCTCCCCTTTGCACAAAGAACCTCAAACCCTCGGAAGGTGGCAGCTGGTTTTCCTTACCCACTTCTCTGAAGAGATGGCCTTGAAGTGAAAGTTATTTGAATTTCATAATGTTTGTTCCCTATGTAAGCATTTCTAGTTTGATTCCCTATGCATGCTCTAGTGTATCACACAGCATGCAGGAAAGTCTACAATGCTGTGCTCACTCTATTTCAGACTATAACCTCTTAAGAGCCCAACAATGTGTGTGTGTTGAGTTGTGCTTGTCTGTTGAACACTGGTAGAAACACAACTGTGGGCATGCCTGGGCTCTTCTGTCTGTAATTTCTAGCTACTAGTAAGTAACGTTTCCTAATAGGAAATTTCCTTATGTAGGGTAATACAGCTATTAAACAGAGAAACCAGTAGCCAAGCTTCTGTCTGTGTGATACCAAAGCTCCTAACAGCTCTGTTCTAAATCCTGACATTCATGACTCTTATGGATTGAGTAGTACTAGAAAGCATTTAGCTTAGTTTTGGAAAGAAATCAACACAATTTAAAAATAATAATTATTACTAGGTTGATCATAGAACTATAAAGTTGATTTTTCTAGAAGTGATTTATTTAAATGCAAATTAAACTTATTACTTGATTCTGTGGGAAGTATCAAGTATTCTTTCTCTTGTTTTCATCTTTCCAGAATTGCTGAAGAAAGAAAGAAGTTAATTAGCTGGGAACTTGTGTAGGACTACTATGAAACAATTACTCTTTGGCTAATAAACTGCATTATGATCTGTGATAACAGGAATCTATTTGTTGCCTTAATAGATGTATTAGTCCTTTTAAAAAAACATACAAAATGCCTGAGTCTTAGTGACTTTATACTGAAAGGAAGCTTTGGGGCATACAGTTTTGGAGCCTAAAGGCATGGTGCCCTCATTGACATGGCAAGAACATCATGGCTGCTGTGTCCCAGAGACTTCCAGGAGGCAGAGTGATGACATCAACAAACAAAAAGACAGAACACCTCAGAGGTCACTCCTATAACAATTCACTCCTTGGAGAACTGGTTTAGGGTCTCATAGGAACTCTTAAACCTTGTTAAGACTCTTCCTCTTCCAACCACCTCCTAAGGGTCTACCATCTTGGGGACCAAATTTCAAGCACATGAACTCTTAGAGACAAATTACACTTGTTCCAAAGCAGTAGGACATCTGTGAACAAAAGATGAGATGGGTTCTGTATAGCAAGTGATAGGAGTGAAAAAACAAAATAAATGCAGCAGTGATACTCACTAGACACTATATTGAAAATATACTATACAACTTTTAGGCGGTTGAGGAGGGATAAAACTGGAAGAAAAAGGAATGAGGTGACACTGTTCAAGAAGAAATATACTCCTTACTATGTAAACTGTAATCCCTACGTACATCACCTTTACAACAACAATAAAAAACACATTTTTTGAAAAAACAGTATAGGGGGCAGGGTTATTTCTCAATTTATAGTAGACCATATCTTTTTCCAATAGGAGTCAGGAAGTTCTAAGTGGATATGTGTTAAACCTAAATTTCTGCTTATAACAATAACTGAAGATTGTACGAAAGATACATATTACTAAATACTTGGTATGATAAGCTTTACCATTCATGTTGACATTTCAAAACTATAAAACTTTAAGCCAAGATTGACAGAGTAAACAAGAGACAGGGCTTTCTGGTCTGTGTTTCTACTAAAGACTAAATACAGAGTTCTGATTCAATCCATGGTATATTTTCCAAACAGCAATTAAAAACCATACGGAAGCAATCAAAAACTACTACTCTGGCCTCCACCAAGAAACTTAAGAGTGAATCTCTGAAGGTGAGGTCTGAGGCAGGGTATTTTTGTAAAGTTCTCCAAGTGATTTGAGTGTACAATTGCAGGTCATCAAAGTTGTGTCCAAGAAGCCAACCAGGCTGATTTATGCACATTGTTTACCTGCTTGCATGCTAGTCGATCTACTACTAAGGCCCTTATCTCCATCCTCATCACTGGAAAGAGATGGACAGCCATTGTGTAGAAGCAGAGGATCTCTCTTCTGGGAACCAGTATTCCAGTTATTCTTTTGTTGTCTGAGGAAAGAACTTAAGAGGGGAATAAATGTCTTCACATATTAAAAAATAATAATAGTCAAGGTACAGACAGTTCTCATCTGTGCCACTGCCACCACCTGAGTGGTGATGTGATTATGTCATGTGGAAGATGAGTGGCAATTTTGTAGAGAAGGGCAGGTCCATCACTTCCTCGATGTTGCCTTTAGCCAATAGGAAACTAAAACAAATCTAATAAAAGCTGTAGAGAATATGCATGATGATAAGTGCATTTATTGCTCTTGAATTGTATCCTGAAAATGTTTGAAATGCAACCTCTCTTTAAAAAATGTACATATTGGGCTGCGAGTGTGGACTATTGGTAGAATGCTTGCCTAGCAACCAAGAAGTCCTGGGTTCAATTCTTCCATACCACCTAAACAGAAAAAGTTGTAAGTGATGCTGTGGCTCAAGTGGTACAGCATAATCTTTGAGAAAGCCCAAGAACAGGGCCCTGGTCCTGAGTTCAAGCCTCAGGACCGGCAAAAAGGTACATACTGTTACTGTAACAGTGATATACAGGGGTTACAGTCACATAAGTCAGATAAATAGTATATTTCTCTTTGAACATTGTCACCTCCTCCCAAACTGTCTCCCAGTTTTCCCTCCTGTCTCCAGTCACAAGTTGTACAGTTCATTTTCAACATAGGTCTAGTAAGTACCACTTCTGCAACTGCTTCTCCTCATTCCCTCCATTTCTGTGCCTCCCCTTACACTCCTAAAGATAGAAAGATGAACAAGGAAAAGACAAGGAAAAGAAAACACAAACAGTAACAAAGAAAAGTTGAGTTCCAACCCAGGGTTTTGTATTTGCTAGGCTGTCAGTCTACTATGTGAGCCATGTCTCTAGCTTTTTTTTGTTTGGTTATTTTTTTCAAGTAGGGTCTGATTTTCTTCCCTAGGCTAGCCTGAATTGTGATCTTCCTTTTTACATTTCCTCCATAACTGACATGACCGCCCCTCCTAGGGTTTGTTTGTTTTTTTTTAATTGAGATGGGGATTGAATGAACCTTTTGCTTGGGTTAGTCCTGAATCATAATCCTCTCAATTTCAGCATTTCAACTAGCTAGGATTATAGGCATGAATGTATGGCTTATATTTCATTAAATAAATTAAAATTAATGTGGTATACCAAACCACTGAATTATATATTTAAATAAGGGTGAATTTTATGTTATATAAAGTATATCGCAATAAGCTATTGTTTTTTAATCTATGGGAAACATTTTATTTCTACCATTTTTTTTCTACAAAAGTAGTTTCTATTATTCTTAATTGGTACTTAGAAGATCTGGGAGAAGAAACAAGAAAAATCAATATACTTCAGGTTAAATATGGTACTGTGAAGAAAGTCACTATTAGATTGAACACATGTGATTATAAATGTTACTGAGTCACACCATTTTTGAGTGAGTTTTCCTTTTGTTTTCTAAAGGATGTGTCACAGAGGCTGCCAGAAGCAGCAAACATTTAATATAATGAGGACAATATAAAACTCAAGGTCACAGACAACTCATTCCAAATAGGAATGAGCACATTATTCTTGATACTACAGAACAATTCTTCTATTCTTTTTTTTTCAATTCTTCTATTCTTAATATTATAATCAGTTCAGTGAAAAAAATAATTGGTTTAAATACAGGGCTTATATGAGTATTATACTTTTCTGATTTTCTTACTCTTCAAGTCAGCTACCACACAGCCTGACAATTATACACAGCCTGACAAAGCTACACTTGTAAAAATCTCCTCTGGACAGAAACTGACAGGATCAAACAATAGACTTTTGCTAATTAATATTTAATGGGCCTATGGATTTTTCCTCAGCAGCTGGAGTGCTAAATAATAGTCAATTAGAAAATGTGTTAATTAACTCTAATTACATAGCATATAGGCTTCTCCAAGGATTTTTGCTTTATAGATTTACATGTGAATATTCTACCACTTTTTATGAACACACTAGGCAGCTAATTAATTGATAAGTAATAATTAGTTTTGTTCTCCAAAACATGTGTTTAAAAATAAAATCCAGTTTAATGCTTGATGTTGGTTCATAAAATGATATTTATGGGTGTAAGTTCAATCTGTAGTCTGTTCTTTGGAATGTCTCTCTTAAATCACTGGTAAGTTTTCCATGTATGTATGAGTAAAAAGAGGAAGAGAGAGGTTTGTATATATTTGGATTAGAGAAAGAGAAAGAAGACAGTAAAAAAGAAACGAAGGAGGAAGGAGAGAGGTGGAAAGGGAAGAAGTTAGAGAAATGAGACATGAGCAAGTCAGATACAAGAGGAGGGAGAGAGAAACAGGGAGTGAGCGAGAGAGTACAGGAATAAAAGAACCAAACAAGAAACCACAAAAGGGTCTGGTTCTTTGTAAGGAGTCAGGGTTTGCCTTATGTGACTTGCAGTATGCAAAATGATAAACTCCAGGACCAAGGTAATCAATATACTATGCAATTAACAGCAATCTTCTGAGCTCCATGTGCCAGTTAAAGAAAATGCTTCTGAACATTGCATGGTGCCTGCCACTGGGGACAGAAAATGCTTGGAGGAAAGAAATTAGCATAGCAGCTTTGCACATGGTCTGGCATGGTTGTTAGATCAAAGGCTGTAGATGGCAGCAGCCTGCTCCAGGGGAGTCAGCAGTCCTGCCCCCATCTCAGTGCTGGAGAATGCTGCTCAAGGCAGTGCAGAGAAACTTTCCAAGGAGACACTGAGTGAGCAAAGTTGGCCTTCCAAATAACATGATGGTCATGGAACTTAGCTCACATCAGCCACTCATTGGAATGGTTCTGTAGCACCACGTTCACATTAACTCTCAATTCATTGGTGTTAGATTCTGCTAAGACCCTTAAGTAGTATTTGGCCACCATGAATGTTTAGAGAAAAAACATTAAAAATTAATCCTTTAGATTAGACTTGTTTGATTATTTCAACAAGACCCCAATGAGAAGCCAGCTTTCTTACTCTCATGTGACAGAAGTCACTAAGTCTATAATTTGCATTGAGAATACTGTAAAGAAACAAAGAGGAAAATATGGTACTGTTAAAGTGCATACAGAAAAATATAAAGCATTGTTTATTTGTTCATTGCATTTTCTTATTTCGAGAAAATGGCAGAAGAGTTGTGTTTTCTTCATGGAAATCGTAGCACATGGATACTTTAGATTCCTTTCCCTTCTGTTAACATTCTTGCAAAGACGAGGGTACTGTCAATTATGCTCACATCCTTAGTTTTGATGGGAACAAGGATTCTTTAAACTAAATGATAAAAAACATTCAGGGAAAGATTGACCTCTGCAAAGCAAATACCCCTCTCTCTTCCCCCGCCCCCGTCCCCTTCCTCCCTTCCTCCCTCCCTCTCTCTTTCTTCCTCTCTTTGTCTCCCTCTTCCTCCCTCTTCCCCCATCATGTCTTTTGGGGGCTTGAACTCAGAGCTTGGGTGCTGTCCCCGAGCACTGTTGCTCAAGTTTAGTTCTCTGCAACTTGAACCACAGCTTCATTTCTGTCTTTTCTGGTAATTAACTGGAAATAAGAGCCTAATAAACTTTCTTGCCTGGGCTGGTTTTGAATTGTGATCTTCAGATCTCAGCTTCCTGAGTAGCTAGGCTAACAGGTATAAGCCAAGAGTTCTCACTCAGCTCCTTTCAATTTCTTTAAACACTGAATATAGGGCCTTCTTGAGAGGGGCAGAAAGTTTTTCAACTAGCTTAAATCTCAGAAGAAAAGTGAATATTGGGACTATTTTAATTAGTGATGTTTTGTCTGTCACAGGGCTTGAATGCAGGGTCTGGGTACTGTCTCTGAAGTCTTTTGCTCAAGTCCACCTTCTACCACATGGAGCTACAGCACCACTTGCGATTTTTCTGGTAGTGAACTGGAGTTAAGTGTCTTACAGACTTTCCTGCTCAGTCTGGCTTCAAACTGTGCTTCCTCAGAGCTCACCCTCCTGAGTAGCTCAGATGACAGGCATGATTCCAGCTAATTATATGTTTTAATGAAATGGCTATCACTAAGATTAGGAATTCTACTGTCTGGAAAGTTCTTCCAGACAGAATTTCATTGCTGTTTATGCCCATGTCCCATTCAGAAAAGCATTACATTATAACCACATAAACATATCTGAATTATCCAACAGCAAACTTACTGTATATGAGAGAGACGAGGTATAGAAAGGCAAGCTCATATTGTCACAATAATCTGGCTTAACTGATGAGAAATATTTGGGCATCTAAGATAGCTGGGAGATGATGAACAGATAGGGAAGTGATTCTTTCTATGTACCCATGCTTTCTTGACATAAGGGAAGTAAATCCAGACAAACAGGTACTATAAAATGATGTTAATACTAGCAAAACTTACACTTTATGGTGTCATTTTACAAGTTCATACCCTTTGGGCTATGCCATTAAAATTCTTTATTTAAAACAAGCACGTGTTCTTAAGGAAGATCTTGCATGCAATAAATTAGTAAAATAGGCTTATGTTTTATTTAATAAATACAAAATAATAATTAAATAATAAACAAATAAAGTATCTTATTCATAAATAGTAAATAAAATGTTTTAGTTACTAGATAGCGGGAACTTTTTTAGGTGTCCAATATTATGTATTTTAGATACCTACATATTTCTTAATATTAATGTATTTATGAGCTTTATTTACCTAGCATCATTACTCCAGGAGAATAATTTAGAGAGACAGGATTCTTTTTATCATAAGTATTAGGAAATAAAGAAAAATCTACAGTATTTTCTGTGGAGAGAAAAGACATAGGAAAAAATGCAGGAAACAAGAGGAAGTACACAAAGGAAATGAGAAGGAAGGGAGGGGCCCAAAGACCTTTGTTTGCCATGGTGTGATGCAAAATGAGCAACTTCAATTCCTCTTGAGATTCTGAACCAGAGGGAAACCTAAAGATGGAACCATGAAAATTACTCAAGAATGAAAAAGAAAAAGAAAAAAGAAATCATCTTAGGAAACCCCACAAATATCTTTTAGGCCCTTCCAAACCACTGCTCAAAGAGAACAAAGGCATGATGTGCCACTAAGCAATAGGAAAGCACTTAAATCCAGGATGAGCCACACAGCAAAACAACATCTAATGCATTTACCCAAGTCATTACCAAAAATGATTAAATGACTTGTCTGTTTTGGGGATTTCACAAGAAAGAGATATATATGCCAGAGCCAACCAGGTATTTCCCAGAGGAAGGACAAAAAACCATGAATAAAATTAGGATAAAGCCACAATAGGTGGTTAAGCAATTAGCATCCATGAAAGGAACACAATTATGAGTCATAGCAAGCCAACACCACATTTATTTTTCACGTTGACTTTTTTTTTGCTATCAGGACTTGTAGAAATCCTTTCTGAATTATATTGTTAGGGAAATAATTTTATTTATAAACAAAAGGATGATGGTGAAAATAGCTTTTGTACATACCACATGGAAACAAAACTATTTTTAAGTGTTCATTTGAGAGTTTATTGGCTTCAGAACAATGGTTAAGTTTTGGGTTTGAGTCAATAAAAACAGAATTATCATCTGACAACTTGGGGATATGTGAGAAAGATGTTAAGTGCAGAATTCAGAATCCTAGATTTTGATTGTGGCTTTCTACTTGTGTGAGCTGAGCTAACGGTGAAGTGTCCCTGGTTTTTTCATTTGATCAATTATAAAATGAGAATGTTGGATTAGATGTAAAATGAATGACAGGAGTGTAGATCAGGATTTGTCGGACAGTTGGAGAGAAGGGGAAGGGAGTAAATATGATCAAAGTAACTTCATGTGCATGTATGCAAATAGAACAATGAGACCTGTTTAAATCGTTTTAAAAGGGGAGAGGGATGAGAAGAATGATTAATAAAGGGGTAAATTTGATAGAGTATATCATATGCATTATGGGGATATCACAATGAAAGTCCTTTGTACAATTAATATATGCTAATGAAAATAAAAAGAGATGAAGGCTCAGAAACCACTGAATTGCTGTTCTTCCAAAGTGTGAAACTTGCAACACTATAATTTGCTTTTATCAAACACCCCCACCCCTCCCCCACAGATGCACACACTCCTTTAATATTTACAATAACAAGGTGCAATAGTATAATAGTTATTCCCATGGTAGACCTAAGAAATTGAAGCCCCAAAAAGCTTGGTTACAGAGCCTGAGTAGTAACCATTGATCAAGATTGCTGACAGCCAACATGTGTTTAATATCCTTTATGGCTTTGCAAGTTAGATTCTATAACTTTTCTGCTAGAGACATACCTTCCAGAAGACTTGTTTTTATTAATTCTTTATGAGGTTGGTGACTTTTCTGGTAAGAGTAAGCAGCATGATTTAGCATACTAGATTCACAACCCTACTCCACACTCACGCACACCCCCCCACCCCCCCACACTGAAATCAGTGCATGTTTTCCGTTAGGACATTTCGAGCAGCTGCTCTTAACTGTATGGGTAGCAATGGGTGATGGTGCCTGTCAATGTAGAAGGTTGGTCTGTGATGAGTCAGACTCTTCCTTAATCATAGCAGAACATATTTTGGCATAAAGATAGTATAAGAACCCTTGAGTCTTCACTAGTTAAACTGTAAATAATTCCCATGCAGGATTCACCCTGTTTACTGCTAGTCTACTTTACTTTCTCTGAATGTCTTGCAGTAGTAGATCTAATAGTCACTCAAGGAAGTAAACTTCCCTAGGTGAAGAAAGTATCTCAAGTATTTTTTACATTGGCCATGCATAAATACCAGTAGAGAAATGGGTTTAAAATGCCAGTTCTTGGGGGTGGGGGGAGGGAAATGGGGACCAAGACAAGTTTGTGGAGTAATGCACCTTCTAGCTGGTGAATATAATGTAATCCTTCTATTAATTACAATAAAAAATATATATGAAAAAATGCCATTTGTTGGGTCACTACCATTTCCCTCCCAATTCAGCTCCAAGGCATCTGGATGAAGTCTGGGAAACATCATTCTTTACAAATGTACCCATGTGACTGTTCAAATTGAACCACAGATGACGTGGAGGGGCCTCTGTTTAAATGGTTTCTGTAATTAGTCAAGGCATTCTGATCAATTATTTATAAATTATGCAGGTATATTTATTCTGGAAAGAAAGCACCAACATCAGTTATAGTTTCTTTTTAAAATTAGCAGTTCCGCAATGGCTGATAATAGTATTAGCATGGACTGTGTTTTCATATGTATCAAACATTTAACTTTATTCATTTTATTTTCCAAATATTCTTATTTGAAAGAGACTGTTATCGTGTACCCATTTTATACAGGAGGAATCTATAGAGAGAGAATTATTTTAATAACTTTACACAGCAAGTTAGTTTTAGAGTTATAGAAAGAAATTGCTTTCTTTTATCTTTGGTCTTCTCTTCCCATGTCCTCTTTCTTCTCATTCTTCCTTCTCTTCCCACCCCCATGCCTTTTCCCTTCTCTTCCTTTCTTTTCCTTCCTTTCTTTTTATTATGTGGTAATTGTTTTTCATTTGATCATGTTCTATCTCTCATGCCTTAGACCTTAGCTTACTCCAAAGATTTGAACTAGCTGCATAAAGACAGAGCAAACTGACTCCCCAGGGCAGATATGAGGGAACGCTCTGCCCTATGTCTCTTTTCCTGCCATCTGTGTTATATCTACAACCATAAATGTCAGAGGTAGGCCTCAAAAGACATTATACAGATGCCAAGGTAAGAGGGTTGGGGTGGGAGGAGGAGATTATATTTTTGATTTATATGATAGCTCTAAAAAGTCTCTTTTAAAAGGAGAAAATAGGCACTAAATTTTCTTTTGTCTTTTACCAAAAGAACCATCAAATTTAAATGAAGCCATTTTCCCCAATATGGCTAAAATTGACAACTGTGAATTAGAATAGAGAAGACTTTGATAAACTATGTATGGAAAACTATCATTCTACAAGATGATTTTTTAAATAATATTAAACCTATGAGAAAATAAGTCCATATGAAGTGTAAAGGGGAAGCAGGTATGACCAAATAAAGAAAGAATGTATGCCAAATACAGCAAGAGGTTTCCTGAGATTGAGAGGAATTTTTAGTTTGTATTTTGCTACTTTGTATATATTTTTCTATTAGCCCCTAAGAGTTATAACCAGAAGAAAAAGAACACTTTCTTTATGCAGTTCTATAGGTATACACTGATAGAATAGACAAGGGTTATTGATTCCAGTTCTCTCCCCCTTCCCCTCAGTTAAAATAAGTATATTAAGCTTGCTTTCAAACCAATAGAGACTGAAGATTGGTGAAGTAAAAGATGAAGCAGACACAGTAGATGGAGAAGGAGGTGGTGTGAGCAGGGAGATGGGAGCTTAAGAATTCCTCATTGATCATTCTGAGACAGAGTTGCCTGGTCCCTTGAGTTCCCCTCTGTGGTGCTAGTGTTCAGCGTGGGTGCATGACACACACTGAAGACTCTCACAGGGATGGAAGTAGTGAATTTAATTATTTCCAAATTCCAGAAATTTTCCTTCACAGAAGAACAAGTCATTGCTAGAAATTTTAGCTTCAAGGATCTCCTTACTTCTACATCTTTAAGATGTCTACACGGTTCTAAATGAGTCGACCACGGCACATCAGTTTTGGTGATTCACCAGTAAAAAACCACTTAGAACTCTTGTATTTTTGAGCATTTCCCTCAGGCATTAGCTAGTGAGGCCTTAATGAACAAAATTGCTGCTAACAATTGTTTAAGTTGTAGTGAGAAGACTGACCATTTTGTATGTATGTAAGTGACTTTTGGATCATTTACAGTTTGAAGCATCCATATGAGCTAAGCAAACATTGTTCTAAAATAATTTGTTTTGGTGTTTTGGAACAAAAGCAAATTGCATGATTGGCAGTGTAAACAAAGCAATGGATAGGAAACCAATAAGTCACACTTATGTAATTATATAGATTCCAGTCAGCCATGTATTTTCCCTAGAAAGGAGGACTCAGATTGGTGATGGGTAAAGTTGCTCCAAGCCATTAGAAGGTGGAAGTGACACAGTCAATTTCATTGTCATCTTAAGAGCAGAGCCTCCTGGACAGGCCTAATTGCCTAAGCAGATTGCCATGTGTCGAAATTCCTAATCAATTTTGTGTTCATTAAAGCTATTATGTTTCTTCCAGGCCACTTTGTGGACATGAATAACCTCAGTATTGATGGCCAGGGAAATCAGCTTCAGAATCTCAAAATCCATAGGTTATGCAGTTAGCTACTTCAGACATGAGCAGGTGAACCACAAAGTGAAACACAAAGCCAGTGTGTTCTCTTGTAGGACCAAGGTATTCTTTGAAGATTATGTTAAATGATCAAATATCTTGTTCTAAATATGCAAAAGACATTGGCTTTTCTTTCTTTTTAAATTTAATTGTATTGACAAGGTGATGTACAGAGGGGTTGCAGGCGCATACATAAGGTGAGTACATTTCTTGTCGAACATGTTGCTCTGATCCTCCTTTTTCTCCCACTTCCCCCCCTCCACCCCCACCAAGTTGCAGAGATCATTTCCAACATGTTGTCTAGTGAATATCGCTGTTGCAGTGGTTCACACTTTGTCCTTTGTCCTGTGCCTTTGACTAAATTTTGCTATAATTGTAGTTGTCAAATATATTTCCTTTCTCCCTAATCTCACAAGCAAATCTTTTTATTTTAGGCTATTTGATAGAATTCATAGTATACATTTGTTTATCTACATCGAAAATCTATAATTTATTATCTATCTATCTATTCATTGTACTAGAACTTGAACTCAGGGTCTCGGGCTCTGACTTAGCTTTTTCTGTCATGGTTATCACTTGAGCCATGCTTCCAGAAACTGTGAACATATTTCTAATATTGCTGGTGAATTTGCCTTTGAAATTAAAACTCTAAATGAGCTCAAGCATGTAAAATTTTGCTAACAATAAAATTATCTAGATCACTGTTAGTTATTGAAGTATATCGTATGCATATGCACACATTAAAATAGCTATAAAATATACAAATACAAATAAACATTTAGAAACAAAAATTATTTTGGTCTGGAATTTAAGATATGTTTTTCTTCCTTGAAAGAAACTAATGATGCTATTAAAATAGCAACTACTATTGCTCTTTTGAATCTTTTTCATTATATAGTTTCATTCATAAAGTTAATGAACTTGAAAGACTTCATATCTGCTGATTTTCTATTTGATTTTGCTATTGTTTTATGAAGAACCAAATGTTTGGCAGCAAGACACAATTTTGTGAGTTTTTTCCTCTGCATTCTTGAGAGCAGTCAGTGAAGCTTGTCTTTGAGTCTTCACAGCACAGCCGTGAATTAATGAGCTAGATTAATGATATCTGGATGATTTAGCTTCAAATGTCACAAATGCAAATCTTTCCATGTTTTAGATTTAGAGAACAAACCTGTACCTTTGCTTCTTTCTGATAAGCATTTTTTTAGCTTAGCTATAATTTCTTCATCCAAGTTAGTATCCCTTAGTATGTTAATTGTGTCTCCTGTCAGGATAGGATAAAGTCTTGACCTTTAGGGACTTAGAATGTGACCTTATTGGTTGATGTCATGAGTTAAGAAAAGTTTATCCTAGAGCTGGAAATGCCCCTAATATAGCACGGCTATTGTCCTCATCAGATGGTCATGTGAAGACACAGTTGTGTAGAATCCCATGTGGTAATGAAGACAGAGAAAGGTGTTATGCAGCTGTAAGCCAACAGACACCAAAATTGTGAGCTACCACCACTCTAGGGAGAGATGAGGAAGGCTCTCCACTGCAGTCTCAGTGGTACCATGACCCTACAACACCTTGACTTTGGATCCCCCGACTCCAGAAATAAGAGACAAGAAGTTCGAACTGTTTCAAATCATTACTAAGCTTGTGTCACTTTTATTTCAGCAACATTGGGCTATAAAAAATGTCATAACTTGCCTGTCCTGCCACCAAGACTTTGAGTGCTGGACATGTACCTGATGACAGAGTTTCCTCAGAGCCATCCATTTCTTCATCACAGCTAGCAGATAGTCTACCAGGTGGCACACCAATACTTGAAGGCCAAGGCCAACGCCAAGGCCAAGGCCCAAATGTGGACTAATCAGAGCAGGCAATGGATTATAGGCCTTCCCTCCTTCAGTGTTTGTGATGCTTTCGAATCTTTTGAAAGCTGGAATGGCTGGTGGCAAAGAAAGGGAGAGAGAGAGAGAGAGAGAAAGAAATACAACACAGAGAAACAGGGACTGAAAGACAGAAACAGAGACACAAAAAGAGACAGAGACAGAAGGCCCAGTTTGTCAAGAAAACTAGGCCTGGCCAACTGAAATAGCATTGGAAGGTCTCTGTGAGCTGTCCAAGACATATCTCTACTTCCAGTCAGCAATGGCTCATGTGACACTTGTCTTTTTTCATGCTGCTTCAGTCTTTTTCTTTTTTTAAACAATTACCAGGCTTTCCTCCTTTCTGTGTACACTTTCTTCAATTGAACATTTCTTCTTAAATTCCTTATTGAGATGTAGCCTGATTCAAGGACAATCTCTAGGACTGGCAGTTCCTCCTCAAACATGGTGGTGCACATGAAATCTGACCTGTGTCAACCTCAGTCTGTCTGCATTTCAACAGTTGGTTCCACTGCTTTCACAGACAATAGAAGTACAATTATTTAATCAATGATATATTACTGTCTGTTAAACAAAATTCATGTGTTTAAGCAGGTAACTTGTTGGAAGTTTATGGCCTGCTTTAGAAAGCTAGGCTCTAGTTGGTGTTACTTATCTTTGACTTTTAACTATTATTGTTTTCCTTATTTATTCCTTGAGATACTACATATCCAATGAATACAAGTCGGGTCTCCTTAAGGAAGCAATATCTCTTCCCTTACCTGTTTGTCTCTTTAACCTGACTTAGAAAATTTGAGGACCATCCAGTCTATCCTGAAAAGAAAAGTTAACCCTACTTCCAATTATCAAAAAATAAAAGACACTGTCATGGTACATAGCACCACCTGGAGATGGGGAAAGCCTGGTTACTCTTGAATCATGTATCTTGTTCCCAGAGAAATGTACTCCCAATATTTATAGTCAATACTACATCTTGTTCCTAGAGCATTGTAGTCCCACTATTAATAGTCAACAGTCAGACTCAATAGAATAAAAATTTATAACCAATGCATAAACTAGTACCAGTTATAAATTTTTTTGGTCTTTTTTCCATTTTATTTTTTATTATTGAGGTAAAGTATAGAGGGGTTACAGTTACATTTGCCAGATAGTAGGTACATTACTTTTCTTTTTTTTTAATTTAAGTGTCCCATTTAATTTTTTATTGTAATTAATAGAAGGGTTACATTATATTCACCAGATAGGATGTATTACTTCACAAACATTGATACCTTTCCTCATTTTGTTTTCCCCCTTTCCTATCGTATTTCAAATAAACAAATAAGCATATATACAATATACCAGATAACAAGATAAGATACTGTAACAGTATGAGAATAACCAAGGGACAACAAAAAAGATGAGAAATAACATAGTACATTAAGGCAGTTATAAAAATATTTTACTTTTTTGTTGCCAGTCCTGGAATTTGAACTGAGGGCCTGGGTACTTCCTGGAGCCTTTTTTGTGCTCCAGGTTACTGCTCTACCACCTGAGCCACAGTGCCACTTCCTGCTTTTTGCTGTATATGTGGTAATAAAGAATTGAACCCAGGGCTTCATGCATGGTAGGCAAACACTTTACCACTGAGCCACTTCTCCAGCCCAAATCTTTTACTTTTAATAAAAGTTATCTTTTTAAAAATTTTTCATTTTATTTTATTTTCTATTGTTGGGGTAATGTATAGAGGGGTTACAGTTACATTCACCAGGTAGTAGATTCATTACTTTTCACACATTGATACTCCTCTACAGGTTTTAATCTTTTCCTTCTAACTTGTGGAAATTTCTTTTTTTCTTTTTGCAAGCATCTGTCACATTATTTTCATTCCCAAACGTTACTCACTTTAAATTCTTTAACACACAAAATCCACAAGACCCAGAGTTAGGTAGCTGATAAATGAAAGGAAGCTCATCTGAAAATCTCATGCAGAAGATGCATCTACAAGGTCACCCTTGTGATGCCTTGTTCTTTGTTTCTAGTCACTTCTTGAGCCCAATAGCTCCAGCACACCCATTCCATTTTGAGGTAGCAATAACTGTGGAGTGATTTGGAGGAAGATGAGGTCCAGTAAAGTTCTCTCGAGCTCATATGTCGACTGGTTTAGGGAAGTTATCTGAACTGAGTAAGTTCGCTTGTAGCAAAGGATGAAAATTTGTTCCATGTTTGAGAGAAGAAAGATGACTTTGGTGTGTCACTGTTGATAGGGTGCCATTCAGATCTGAACCACAGCAGGTAGGGACCATGTAAGACAGAGATTGGGGTCAGGTAGAGAGGCCTGGAGCTCCTGCAATAGGGCTGGATTGTTGGATCCACTTTTGTTTGAAACTCAGAATGTCCTGGGCCTCTTAGTTACATGGAGGAATAGAGTTTATGGCTAAATGTAATCAATGTTGTACATTTGTTTGTTTATAAGTAAAGTGTACCCCAGATGACCCCATTAGAATTTTTCCATGTTTCCCAGTAGTTCAGTTACTTGAATGGGTAAGTTCCTGATTGCTTGCATAGGAACTGATTTTACATCAAGTTCTTATGATAGGCATTTTCCATAGCGAGATACCTAGTAATAGAACTCTCTAAATGTTTTTTTTAATTAGCAATAGTAACAAAAATGATTTAAGTAGAAGCTTTCATTTGCAAGAAAAAGGCAGGAAAAGATTTGAGTATTCAAATGCTCAGCCCCTGTGGTTGAGTTTTCTCGACATACACATGGACATATACGTGGTGGGTTTCACATTCCACTGTTAGGGCTTACAAAAAAGGTGCTCATGCGAAATTCATCTAGAGGTAAGAATGGCTTATATCATTGAGAAAGCCATGAAATGCATGACATTTCTGATGAGAGTTTCTTGATTTCTCTTGGGGGAGGAATTGGGGATTCCATTTAGCAGGTGTGTTTATGGAATGCTTAAATAAGGCTTTCTAAATTGGGTTCTTGAGGGCCCCCAAATTGAGTCTATTCCTAGCCAGGAAGCTTTTTCCACTCCTGTGCAGAAATAAAGGTAGGCTTGGGATTAATAAAATTAACACAACCCTGGCCTTCTTGAATTTCTGAGACTGTTGTGTGTTAGTTGCTGGTTTGTATGACAACCTGAGAGCTGACCATGGCCCTCAGTGAAGGTTACACCACAGAGGGTCTTCCTATAAAACACAATTCATTTTCTTACATGATATGCTGTATGCAACCAACATTGTGCCTAAGCAGTTAACCCCTAGGATTCCAACAAAATAACTTTTCCTGGATCAAAAATGAGTCATTTTTTGTTGCTTGAATTAAAAAAAAATGGCACTAGGGTTTGCTCAGCTGGTTCTCTACTATTTGAGCAATGCCTCCAGTCTAGATTTTTGCTGGTTGTTTTAAAGATGAAGTCTTGAGGGCTTTTCTATCCAGGCTTGTTTCAAAAGTTGATCCTTTGGATCTCAGCTCTCCTGAGTAGTTAAGATTGCACTCAAGAGCCGTAGATGTCTGGCTTGAGTCATTCTTAATTTCTTCATTTTCATTCTTAATTAGGGGGTCAAATCATAAGCTTTGGCTTTGTTTGAGCTTGAGTTTACTCTGTTCTTTTTACCCTTTTCTTTAAAATTTAATAATATGACTACTGCAACAAATATCATCTACCCAGAGAGTAATGACAGTAAAGAACAGAATTCCCTCCCCCCACACACATATTCTCTCTCTCTCTCTCTCTCTCTCTCTCTCTCTCTCTCTCTCTCTCTCTCTCTCTCTCTCTCTCTCTCCCTTTCTCTTTTATACACACACACATATTCATACACAAAGTAGGTATGTGATTCATGAAAACAGGTATAATGTTAGTGTTATTAGAGTTCTTTTGCTTTAAACATTTTATAAATCTTAAATCTCATATTACACTGAAACCTATATCCAACCAATGTCTTTTTTATTGTATTCATAGGTTACTTTTATTTCTGAGACATATTTTAAATGCAACAATCTGCCACTTTAAGCAGCTCTGGTATTATACATACAACAATCCAGATTTATAAATCACCTGGTTCGCCCTTTGGAAATTTAATTAGGATTTAATGATTTTAGTTTTTTGGTATTTTTTTAACGAAGTCATCAATTGTATCAAGGAGATTTTACTGATATAATCCTGTGGGATCCCCAACAAAAAGGTGCTTCCCATTAACTGGAGCTTTCTGAGCTCAGCAGATGTGACCCGATAGGAAGCAATTCTGCTGTGGTATTCTCCAACAGTACTTCTTTTCATTGTTATTCTACTCTAATTTTTCATTCAGACAAAGAAATTGGTTTTCCATGCAAATTTCCTGGGTATTTTCTCTTAGCTCCATTTTTCAAGCTGCATAATTTAGTCACATTATTTGTATTTGCCTTTACAAACTTTGATTTGTATATATTTTCTAAGTTAAAAAATAACCTTTACTCCCTGTTTATGAACAAAGCTCTTCTTTCTCATGTCTTTACACATATGTCTGCCATGTTAGTATTGGGTGATTTATTTTCTCCTTTGGTTTTAAACTAAAGGAGAATTTATAGAGATCTTTCAAGTTTTCTGGCAATCGAATCTGATGTTGCACCTCACTTAAATGTGCTCACAGTGGTCATACCTGGCATCATTAACTTTTCTCTTCTTATCTGTTATAATTGGTGATTGATGATGAAGTGTTCTAAGTACAGTAACAGTGGGGGTCTAGTTGGACGGGACACCCAAGACTGTGTTGTGTGCCTCCTTCCTAGCTGCATTCCTCTGCTCACAAATGATAAAAGCAGGTTCTAAAATATTCACTCCTTTTCATCTATTACAACAATACTATTGTGTGTCTTCATACATAGAAACCATCTACTAAAATAAATGATTTGTTTACTTGATGGCTAAATCAACTACAAAAATGCAAAATTCCAATGCAAGTTAAATTTTCAGGCATACTGGATCAACTGAATTAGTTAAATTCAGACACTGGATTTTATGCTAAGTATACAGACTCCTGAGCTAGTTCACATAAGATTTTAAAAAATTACATAAATTTTACATAAATCAATTTCAGAAATATTACATTTGTAATAGCATGTGACAGAGAATAGGGTACTTAAATCCTAGTTTGGGGGGTAGGAAAAATGATTTTACTGTGTAAATAAGAATTTTAAGAACAACAAATACAATTTTGCTTATGTTAGCAGGGCAATTATAAAAAGAAAACATTACAGTTATAATAACTATGCTGGTTAAAATTAAATTACAGAGACAGACTACTTTCATAAACAGTTTGGCAGAAGCCATTGGACTCCGTGGAAAAAAGGTTATGTAAAAACATGTGCAGACAGATGGTTGCCTAAATGATACTCACTGTTAAAATAAAACTAATATTGCGGAATTTGGAAAAACATAGGAATTGTAATGGGTGTGAACTATCTGTGATCAGTGAAAACACAGGAAATATTCATTTAAGGGGAGGATATTTCAGTTATTCTTTAGTCTAAACCAAATCAACTTAGGCTACATCAATGAGAATTAATGAAACCTCCAACAATACTTTCTTCCTTAATCCGTTATAGTCAGTTCTACAGAGCAAAATAAATACTGAGTAATAGAATCAATTCATTTAATATACAATAAATAAGCATATTATGGGCTCATTTGGAGGAAGCCATGTGCTGTGTTTATAATTTGAACAAAGCCTTAGCATTACAGTTCATCTCTCCAGTGCCAGGGAAAAATTTTAGTAAGGCATCACTTATTGTCAGCCTACCATGTGCAAAACTCTGATATAGAGACCGTAGCAGCAAAAGAACTGTGAGCCACCATCCCTTCTAGCTCTTGATTTAGTTGTAGAGATGTCAACACATGCAAGATAAGGTAATGAAACAAATTCAAAAAGCCTGTACTTAATAGTAAGGAAATGGTAATGACAAGAGTACCATCAATGCATAAACAGTGGGCATTTTTCACCTCCATTGCTAATGGAATCATCATAGAGACTGACTTTGGAATGGCTTGGGAAAGATTAATTAGGAAATAGGGAAGAGGGGAAAACAAGATGAGGGGTGGGGGTAGGGGGGGAGGGAAATGGGGACCAAGACATGAGAAAGGGTATCAATGTATGTGAAGTAATGCACCTTCTATCTGGCGAGTATAATGTAACCCTTCTATTAATTACAATAAAAATATATGAAAAAAAACAAAAAAAATGAAGATGAAGGCCAGTTAGGAATAACAAGAAGAAAAGTAAAGACACTTAGAACAATAAAATGAATTCAAGATATATTTTCATGACCAGTTTGGCAGCCTCCTGGTTTTCTTTCTATCCAAGATGGACAAATGAAATGGGAAGTCAAAATAGGGCCCAGATTTTGAGACCATTTGATTGTAGTTAAAACAAAAACAAAAACAAAAAGGGTGAGTAAAATAGCATCTATCCTCAAAACCATTTGCAAAGACAATTTTCCATCTTGTCCCTGTCTCTCTGCAGGTCTTCGCTTGTCCACACAGTCTCTCAGTCTTGTGTGGTGCTCTGTGCTCTATTCTGATCTGTTTTATAGCTATAGCATGCTTTAAAATTAGTATTCAAGTTTATATTTTTTGGATCATACCACCAAGGTAAAACAATGAGTAAATTTATTTAAATTTAAACTTTAGAATAAAGGTGATGTACAGAGGGGTTACAGTTACATAAGTCAGGTACATTTTCTTTTTTAACAGTGTCATCTAAGCCCTAATTTTCTCCCAGTTTCCCCCCCTCAATTAGAAAAGCATCTCAGATTTTTCTGCCTGGGCTGGCTTTGAATCACAATCCTCTGATCTCAGTCTCCTGTGTAGGGAGGGTTATAAGCATGAGCCAGTAGCAGCACCTGGCTGTTCTCCACTTTTTAAAGTGAACCAGATAAAGCCAAGTATGTTCCCCTAACTATTCTCAGAGGATGCCTTGATTCCAGTTAACATGCCCGTAGATGCTCTATGCCAACAGCTTCCAACAAGGATGTAAGTGAAGTCCTTTCTTTTTCCATTGTAAACATTTTCACTCCTTTTCATTCTTTGACCCTGTGCCAAAATTCATGGCTGACTCTTATTAACAAGTTCTGGATAAATAGTCTTTCTTTTTCTCCTTTGCTTGATCTTTGTTTCTTGTTTTGTTTTGTTTTGTTTTTTCATATATTTTTATTGTAATTAATAGAAGGGTTACATTATATTCACCAGATAGAAGGTGCATTACTTCACAAACATAGATACACTTTCTCACGCCTTGGTCCCCATTTCCCTCCCCCCATCCCTACCCCTCATCTTGTTTTCCCCCCTTCCCTAGCATATTTCAAATAACCAAATAAACATATATACAATATATCAGATATCAAGGTAAAATACTGTAACAAAAAAAAAACCTAGCAGAAATTTACAATAGAGAAAAACCTAGATACATAGGATCTTTGTTTCTTTTCCACACCAAATGCAAGAGTCACTCTTGGTCTTTAGATCCTCTAGTAGAGGTGGGCTGCAAATCTTCAGAAATAGGAAATGCTGTAGTAACTGTAGGACTCACACACCCAAACTTAGAGGCCTATTTCAGATTTCCTTATCCAAGGAAGCTTTGGTAACTTGAGCATTTTACAAATAACTGTCAGAGAAGGAAAATAACTTGATCCTTTAACTTTACTGCTGTTGCTATGGCCAACGTCCCTGAACTTGGAGAGTTTGGAGTCTCTATTCAGTCTCTTGTTTTTTAGTTGTTGTACAAGATTACAAAGGGAGTAAAATATTTTTTCTCTCACTCAATTAAAAAAATAATCTATCCCTTATAAGTGAGGAACTGAAAACACATGGAGGACAGGAGCACAATTATCATCTTCACAGTTTATCAGCTCAGCTTTTCTTCATCCGGTCTTGCTTCTTGTACTTGGCTATTCCCTAATGGGAATAGAGGCAATCTGACCTGCACAGCTCTCACCTCACCTGCCACAGGACTCTTCCTAATGCCTCCCAGTTTGCTCTCACTCTCTTGACTGCTGACATGTGGCAGCAAAGATGATGATGGATTCCAGAGAGCAAATGCACCCCTGTGCCCTGTGAACGTTGCAGTCAAACTTCTCAGCAAGGAAGCTGCATTCAGCTATGAATAGAGATTTGTGCAGCACAGGCGCTTATTTGGAGAGGCTGACATATTCCTTCTACTAAGGAAACCATGAGTTTTCTGTGGTAGTTATTCAACTCTGTCCTTTAACACAGCCACAGGAGATGTAAAACTACTGATGTACATAAAAATCAGAATTTCATGTAATTTCTGTATGCCCTGAAAATTTCTTATTTTCACTCTTTTCAAACTTAACCTATTCTTAGGTTATAAGCCTTGCAAAAGGAAGCAATGGGAATGGGCCAGAGAAGGCCAAGGGTCTTGTAGTTTGTAGACACCCAAACTAAACCAAACCAACAAAAAAATCTCAGTATGTGGCAGCCAAGCAGAGGAAAGAGATGAAACATTTGTGGACTTGTCTCAAGAAAAGTTCTTCTGGGAGGGTCAAGTATGTTATCAAAGGAGACACAAACAAACCCAGATGCAATCCTGGAAGTATTAGAATGAGAGTTCCTGGAGTGGTAGGAATTGACATGGGTATGATAAGTGAGTTAGGTGAGAAATAAGCCATCCTGGAGGCAGTTACTTTGTCATTGCAGTATACCTTGGGCTGAGGGACTCTTGGCTGAGGGAATGGATTTTGTTCCTGATCATGGAGGATTAATTTAGTTTGGATCTAGGATATATAATCAGAACAAAGACAAATAACCAGACAAAGATTTAGCATTATTAGCTGTGCCAGACTTTTCAGGGGAAGTGGATGGAGATGGTGCTGAGTACTAGGTCAGGCTGCTGGTCAGACTGCATGAGACACAATCTCACCAATGGCACTCTTCCATTTAGTGACCCTGGGGAAGACAGGAATGCTTCCAGCATTGCTGGAATCACTGGTATGAAATCAAAGCTATGTATAATGCTTAACCTCCACATTAGACAGACTTTATTACTCCACTGGTTTTGTAACCCTATTCATATTCCTCAGAAGATAAAACAGTTTTGTTTGTTTTTCTTAAATTGTTGTTTATCCCAAGACTTTCCAAAGCACCCATCAATGGAAAAGATCAACTGATAGTGGACACTCCAAGAATCCCAGTCTCTTCTCAAGATTCCTTTCTTGTCTAGCCAAGTAAACTATGTCATGATCTTTACCCAATCCTAATTAAGCTCTTGTTGAAAGATCTTCCTTAAATCAAACTCAGGAATCCAAACAAGTATTCGAACTTTACTCTTCCCCTTGATGCAGTACTGCTATTCTTTTTTTTCAGTATTTTTTATTAAAGAATTTATTAACATTGATTTTTACATCATATTTCAAATGACGTGTTAAACAAGTATTCAAGAAGGGAATCTCTCTATATAATCACTGGCACTTAGATTTTAGAACATAATTAAAATTAGGCTGAGGGTTTGTATGTCATAGATACATATTAACCTATATAATAAAACAGTAGGTCTATAGAGTCATAATTTTTATGTCTATGTAGTTGTTTATATTTCCAATCTAGAGCGAATCATGCTGAGTAAGATAAGTCAAGACCAAAGGAACAAAAGGCACATGATATCCTTTGTATGTGGCTATTAGATCCAAACAGTACAAGAGTGAGGACTCAATATTTGCATACTTAGTGCTATGGACATGGTATTGGAAGTACTGCTATTCTTAAGGCAGAGTTCTCCCTTATGGGAGTAAGCAAGAGTGCATTCAGCATTGTCTTTTCAAGAATGGTTAGGAAAAACCTTTGAGGGATGGTATTTATAAAGCTCTCATCTAGTCCCGACCGTGACCACTATATGAATTTAAATCGATAGAACACGTCACATTATTCACAACGGGAAAAAGATTGAAGTAACTCTTCCAGGTATAGTGGTACATGCCTCTCATCCAGACACACAGAAGGCCAAGGCAAGAAAATGGTAGTTGTAAGCCAGGCTTGCACTGCAGAGGAAGATCCTTTCTCCAAAGGGGGGAAAATAATGGAAGCAGCCTACATATTGTTCAATGGATGAATAAGTAAATGAATAGACAAAATCATGTATATAATCCATGTGATGACATGTGACAACATGGCTGAACCTTGAAGACATTATGCTAAATGACATGGCCCAGTCACTACAGGGCAAATACTGCATTGTTCTGTTTATATGGAGTACCCAGGTGGTTAAATACAGATTGAAAAGTTAAATGATTGTTGCCAGACCTAGGTAGAAGTAAATATAGAGAGTTATTATTTAAAACCTGGAGTTTCAGTGTGGCAGGGTAAAGAAAAATCTGGTGGTTTTGATTGTACTATATTGTGAATGTATTTCCTGCTTCTAATTTATACTGAATAATAAACTAAAATTGTTACAGTGGTACATTTTATGTTGTATATATTTTAGTTCTCTATTTCTTTGTTTCTTTTTCTAAATAGATATCCTAAAAGACTTAAGAATTTCTCACTCTTGCCTTCATATATACTAGTCCATTATCTCTAATGCTTCTTGCTTATTAAAAAAAATCCAGATTTCCCAATAACAATGACTCCTAATCCCCTCAAATTACATTTCCTATGGCCAATACTTTTCCTATTAAGCCTAGAAGATATATTCTGTCATTATCCCCAGCAGAATGAATTTCTTTGGAGTCATCTAATTCTGTTTATTTTCTACTAAACGTTCATGCTAAGGATGATTTTCTTCTGCTGTTTATGTGATCTCATGTGTTTGTATGCATGTGAGAGAAAGAGCAAATGGCAGGAAGACAGACACACACAAACTGAGACAGAGAAAGAGATGAATAGAAAGCATTGATGGAATTGGTAATATCAGTACCACATAGGGTCCGAGAACACACCGTGGAATGTCAATCTTGGTCCAATTCAGTGATGAGATATATAGTAGGTCTTTAGGGACGCCAGCAATGACATTTGGGACTTTGGGACTTAATATTGAGTTTTACTAAGCTGTACCCAGGGGTCAAAGTATATTAAGTTAAATTCTTTCTGGGCAGAATAAATCAGAAAGTAGTATGGCCTTGATGTCAGGTGGCAACTGAATGGAAGGAGGCAGGAAAGGGAGAAGCAGAATGTGATAAGCAGAAGCCATATGGGGTAGCTTTCTTTGAAGAGCTGTTAAAAACAAGAAGTCTTCTATGTTGGGATTTTGGAGAGATGTGCAGACACAAGAAGTCAAACTGATAATAAATGATCCCAATAGTGCATATCAGGAAGAGTCAAAGTCTCAGTTAATATGACCTTTCTGATTGACCTAGTATCGTAAGTAGACTGTAGTTCGATAAAGCTAGTTGGTGCTACGTAAGAACAAATCAGGATCTCATAGGCTCTCACTGCATCCTGTGTTTAAGAGGGCCAGAGACTTATCTTTGGACAATAACATGAACCAATGCAAAACACTGGTATAATTTTTTTAACTTAATAAGTATATTTAAGTGAGAAAAATAAAAAAGGGAAGGCATGGAGGTAAGCACTATGGATTTATTTCAGACACAGATTCATTACAAAAGTTTTGATGGCTAAATCTAGTATATTCAATTATTTAAAAAGTCAGGAAATAAATAGTGCATTGGTAATGAAGGGTGGGCGAGGTAGTCCAGTATCACGCTGAAGGCTGGCTGAGCCATCATAAACTAAACAAAAAGCTTCAAGAGCAAATCACATAATCATTCATTTCTCACATAGAAATTCAGAGGTTTTTTTTTTTTTTGCCAGTTCTGGGCTTGAGCTCAGGACCTGAGCACTATCCTTGGACTTAATCAAGGCTAGAGCTCTATGACTTGAGCCTCAGCACCACTTCCGGCTTTTTTCTATGTATGTGGTGCCGAGGAATCGAACCCGGGTCTTCATGCATGCTAGGCAAGCACTAGCATGACCACTAGGCCAAACTCCCGGCCCCTCAGAGGTTTATTTTTTTAAAAATAAAAACCTGAGTAACAAGAAATAATCTTTCTTTTGACACAAGTTATGCCTAGTGCTATTTCTTATGTGTCCAGTTGTAGAAAGCCATCCAATCAAGTGGCTAATTTCTATTGGAGCAGTAGCTAGTTCTCATTACGTTTTTGAGAATGTGTTGCACTTTTTACAGACCAAAAATAACAGTCACTTAATGGCTAGAGAGTGGATAAATTAATTATAATAGGCCAGAATTTCATCCTATGCAGCCAAATAGGTGTTGTTCTTAATAGAATTATGCATCATAAGAATCTCACTTAATAAAAGTAATAAATACTGGAGCAATTTGTATGCCCTTTCTGTACATCTAACCAGTTTTTATATCATTGCAATTCTCCCTACAGGAAACAAGACATTCTCAGATCAACTTTATAAGTAGTATTATTTGTTTTATAGTGCTATCGTCTCTATGAATTGTCTCATTTGGGGAGTGAATTCTTGCACTTTTGTGGGGAGAGAGGTGATGAAAATGATATTGTTAAGGGAGCTTCATTTGAATACCACAGGAGTCCAGGACAATGGTACCTGTTATTATCACTGAGGGGAGGAATTTTGAAAACAAGTCTTTTGCAATGTTAGTTGTATGATACATTCAGGGAAAATATATACTTTGCTGCTACTGATTATTTTGCTATTATTTTGTATTTGTTTTGGTGATGTGAACTGGCTGACTAATGAAGTTGAGTGGATTAAATTAACTTGGGCTAATAAGTTGGAGATAATAAACTGAAGATAGCTCAGGAGATGAGAATCACAGTTAAGTCAATGTTGTAGACTTATAAATATCCTTGTTTTCTCCTGCCAGCTTCATTTCTTTGTTATCTTAGATGGTAATTTTGCAACACTATCTTAGAGTGATTTACTATCTTTCAGAGCCAAAGTATGGATGTGCCTTAACCTCCACAACCTTGGAAATGATGGACATTTCCTTTAAACTTCTGATTTAATGCTTTATCATTTAATACTACTTGGCCTGATTGTATTTCTGTTTGTTTGTTTCCTTCATGTAATTCAAGCCTCTTTTCTACTTCTTAATGTGGTCTATTGTCATTCCCAGTAGATATACAGGGAAATTGGAGCATGAAGAAGCCTATCTATAATGCCCAAGGGTGCAGAGCTGAGAAATGCACAGTTAAGGTGGGAACTCAGGCATTGTTGACTCTACTCCATGCTTTTAACCATTCTGTGAACAACATGGGTAAAGCCTTGGATGTGATTTGTTGAATCACTTTGTTTACAAAACATGATGGGCAAACATGGAATGTTATTACTATGAATGAATATTGTATCTTGGGAAGCAGGGAATGTGTTTAAGGATGCTCAAGCTCTTGCCTCTCTGAAAAGGAATCATATCTTTTTGGACCTTCCATTCCTATTGATACTGGAAGTCTCTGAAGCTATTGAAGGGGAAAAGGTAATGCCTAGAACGGAGCTTATTTCTATGAGCTTGTGATAACTGCTGACAAAAGACTTGAAATCTTTGACCCCAAACAACCCAATTTTATAGGTTATTTTGGTGGGTCCATTCATCATTTGGAGTAAGTACACGTCCCATATTCCTAATAGTCCTGGAAACAGGAAAAAATAACATTAAATGAAACATTTCTTTGAGAGTAAATGATCCATTTTTCCCAAAAGAACATTTACCGCAATACTTGATTTCTATCTGCTCATAGTCTCATTTTAAACGATAACAGTTTTTGTAAATTACAAACGAATACTTTGAAAAACACCCTGTCACATTCTTCCACAATGTCTTCCTGACGGCAAAATATACAGAGTAAAAGACTAATTTTGGATCCAGGCAGATGCTCTTTTGGTTCTCTGAATGACATTTTCCTAAACAAACTGCTGAGTGCCTCAGAAATGCGACCTGTGATGTCTGACACAGGTTGTTCAGAACCCACACAAAACAGATTGCTATCCTCATCAGATAAGTTGAACTTTGCTTAATAGAATGGTGTGGTGTTTTTTATGAGATCAACTTAAGGGAGAATTGAAAAATATTTATGTTTTCTTTTATCTACTTTTATCTCTACTCATGCTAAATTAATAAAATTTAATAAATACTTAAAGGTCATTGGGCTGAAAAAGACTCTGATGTTATCCACTCACATATTTTTTCATGAGAACAATATAGTACATGAACCTAGAATAGCTGCAATAGGAATTCTTATATTTATTTCCTGTGATATTTTTTTCCACCTGAGGAAAATTCTATGTCCCAGAACTTAATGTTCAAGCCTAAGTTGCCTTGTATATGGTAATGTGATTTAGGTGCACTCCTAAATGCAAACAAATAATCTCTGGGAGGCAAATATGAACTTCTCCATCAGAGTGCTATCTTATTGTCTGTGTGATCTAAAGAAAGAAAAGTAACCTTGGGAATCAATAAATCAGCAAAACAAAACAAATGACAACAGTAGATTTTGAAACTCTGAATCAAATATAGTGGAAAGGTAAGGCTTCAAAAACCTATAAAATTCTTAAGGAAGAGCCAAGCAAAACTGATTCACATGTATAAGCTCAGTTACTCAGGAGGCAGATACCTATAGGACTGTATGTTAGGTCAGCCCATATGAGAAAGGTAGTGAGATACCCCTTTTCTGATAGCTCAAGCTTAGTTATTTAGGAACCTATATAGGAGGGTTGTTATCCAAGTCAGTTCAAGCAAAAAAAATTGGGAGTTCCTACACACAAAAAAGGCAAAATGTGGCTGGGAGGTAGCGTTTAAATGGTTGAGTATCTGCTGAGCTAGCACAAGGCCCTGAGTTTAAACCCCAGTACTGCCACAAAGCAAAACAATCACCAAAATAAAAATCTCTTAAGGAAAAGGAGGTGAGATATGTCAGGGTGACTTCACAGGGTTAGTGAGTTAACATTAATTCAACAATATTTAAAAATTCCCAGTATTCCAGACTGTTCTAGGTCCTTGAGATACATCAGTGAAGAAAACCATGTCTCCTGACTCACAATGAGTGCCTCCCATAAGATGGATGGGGCCACAACAAGTTCTTGTGTGTATCTTAAAATTTAGTCTTCGCCTGCCAACAAGGACACAGACATTCAGAGGTGAAGTCATTTAATAGGCCAGTATTTTGTACTATGAAGATTGTATTTTAAATTGCTGTATTGAATCTTATTGATTAGTCACTGGGCTTATAATGTGTGCAAGATTGCTGAGGTGCCAGTGACTCACATCTGTAAATCCTACCTACTAAGGAGGCTGAGATCTGAGGATCACAATTTGAAGCCAGCCTGGGCAGAAAAGTCACTGTGAGACTCTTATCTCCAATTAACCACTTAAACACCAGAAGTAGTGCCGTGGCTCAAAGTGGTACAGTAGTAACCTTGAACAAAAGAGCTCCAGACAACACCAAGGCACTGAGTTCAAGCCCCTAGACTGACAAAAAAGTGTCAAACACTAACAAGATCATATAGATAGAAAGATTGGGTCTAGTGAGCTAACCTGAACAATTTAGAACTTGCCTGTGCTTTATGGGCTGCAGTGATTCATATTATCTTAGTGCCTGCAAACCTGGACATGAGACACAATGTTCATATTCCAGTATTTGAAAAAACAACACATTTTCACATTTTATTTTTATTTTATTACAGTTATTATTATTATTATTGTAGGTCATCGGGCTTGAACCCAGCCTGGGCACTCTCCTTGAGTTCTTCAGCTCAAGGCTACTGCCCTACCCTTGAACCAAGCCCTACTTCCCATTTTCTAGGCTAATTGAAGCTAAGAGTCTCAGGTTCATTGGTGCCTGGGCTGACTTTGAACTTGGTTCCTCAGATCTTAACCTCCTGAGTAGCTAGGATTACGGGTGTGAATCACCACATTTGGCTAACAACACCTTTTAATAGTTGAAATTATAGGTCTCAAATGCAAAACTTGCTTTGTCAGATGAACTTAATAATCCAAAAAATAAAAATATAATATTCATGCTTTTTAGAAAAATGACTAAACAATTTTCAAGAAAATTCAGAGCATTTATTCCTAATCTTTTTCTTTGAAGCTTTTTCTAGAGAACTAATGGTAAATCTAAACATTCTCTGAAATACTATTTTTAATCCATGACTTTAATAAACTATGTTCTTTAAGATGTTTTTACCTGTCTTTATTGTTAAGATAGCCCTAAAAGCTTTCAATATATATAACTATATTGAAATTAAGTACTATGTTGTTGTTAATGTTTTAAAAACAATTTCCTTTTCAAATTGATATATTCTAAATATTTACAGTATTTAGCTTGTTTTTAAAAACTCAGGTAAATGAAATAACTTATAAGACATCAGTAACATTATTAGGATAGATGAGGACTTTAAGAAATGACCACAATATGAAAAAAATCCAAGTAATGTTCTTTAAGTAGTTCATTATTTTCCTGCTCTATTACTTCTGACTTTTCTTTTACATGCAAGCTGCAAGCTAATAGAAAACAGGAACATGGTGTGTGTGTGTGTGTGTGTGTGTGTGTGTGTGTGTGTGTGTGTGTGTGTAGACTCAGGATATTACATTTGTGAATCCATGGATTGATTATTTTATTCAGCTTATTTGGATTTCAGGAACTCAGGAAACATATTTAACCCCTAAGCATCATGGGAATAGGTCATATAACATAGTCAGGAATCCCTCAAAACAAATTAAATATAGCCAGGTGTGAGGGAAAATAAATTCCATATGCTTAAAAATTATTTGAGGAGATAGAATTTCACTGGTAAATATAAATGGAATCTAGGGGTACTTTCATTAAAAGGTTTATTAAACTGTAATATGTCTAATAGCCAGTACATATGTGAGAAGAGAGTGAAGGTGTCATCGTAGCATGAAATATCACTGACCATGCAAAATACACCCAGGCCTTTATTTGCTCAAAATAGGTTTCTTTCCCTTTCTGGATAAGAATATTCCCTGAGTCATTGTAAAATTTCCGGAACCATAGTGAATCTTCTATAAACTTTTTTAATTCAGAAAGGTAGCAATGTGTTCAAGACCTGAGGAAGCAAACGGAATCCCGCTCCATTTAAAGAATAGCATTCAGAATATGCTTGAGCCTATGTGAGGGGCTTTTACATGGATAAATGCTCTCTATGGAATAGCCAGTCTAAAAAGTGCTATTGTTGTACTCCTTGGACAGAAATGGATATGTGAAGATTTATTAACTCAATTCCCCCCACCTACCACTACCAAGATTTGAATCCAGGTCTGTTGTCACAAGGGACTCCTACTGGGTTATGCTGCCCCCTAATGGTCAGAATTATAAGGCGATGAAGCCAACTGTGAAAGCAGTGCCCAGATGGAAAGAAGGGAGTTGAGAATATGGAGTGGTGAGTGTTGGCAGGTGTACTGTAAATATTCAAATGAAGTTATGTGGCTATGTCCTTTTGGTTAAATTGCTGCCTTGGCCAGTCCCTATCCACTGGTAGATTTAGGTTCTTTGAGCATGTACTTAATTGTGTAGAGAGAAAGCCTAAATTGCACAAAGATTAAGTGTAGTCCACAGGTCAGATAGCTAGTGAATTACAAGGCCAGTGTAGCTAACTGTAAAGGCCGTACTTTACCTGTTTTTTTATTCCTTTTACCAATTCCATAAGGAATTTACAAAACCTATTTGCCTACACACTACAAATGAGTCATGTTCAGCAAAATACACTAAACACATTATAATCTATTCTAAACATTTTCTTTCCAATTCTAATCAGTTCCTGGTTCATTTCATTTTACTCTGCTTGAGACTATGGTAAGAGGGTAGGCAGAATGGCTTCCAGTGACTCCTCCAGGGAATAAATGCACAGGCATGAGAGGAAGGCATGGCTAGCCTCAAATCTCTCCATAACGTGGTTGTTATCTACTTTATTTCTAGGACAACTTCTTTGAGGCCAGGGGCATGGGAATAAGTTTGTAAATATCCTCTACAATAGGTTAACTGTTTGGATCAAAAGTGTTTGCTCACAAATATACACAATGCAATTTTAGGATAATTTTGGGGACACTAAATCTGAATAAAGCCGTTGTTTCTCTATTGATGATGGTGTTCTGGGTTCTGATTAATTTGTGCCAAGAATTACTGAGCAGATATTTGGCAGCTGAAGGGATGACTGTCATTGGTTTAGATAGTATTCCTTCAAAGGCTCCTGTTTGGCCTCCCAGATAGGGGAACTATTTGGCGAGCCTAGTTAGAGGAGGTCGGTTATTGACACGTGTATCCTTAGGGTTGTGTCTGGTTCCAGGCCTCTCCCTGTCTCCCTGTTTCTCTTTCTTATTGGCCTCTGGTTCTGTCCCACCATGGGACCCAGAATCAGTGGAGCCAAGATGCCCCTAAATCCATGAGTCAAACTAAATCCTCCTTAAGTTGCTTTTCCAGGCATTTGACCACAGCAATGAGACACTAATGTAGTCAGCAAAATGCCTGGGTCTTTCTACACCTTTCTCCACATTGTACCTACCAGAAGTCATTTAGTTACTTGGCATAGACCACAGGCTAATAGTGTGCTCTAGACCTAGAAAAGGTTTTTTTTTTTTGGATGAATATGAGCTTTATTTTAAACAAATCGATAAAAGGACTAATGGAAAACAGTTGAGCAGTGATAGATTCCTGCAGCTTCTTCCTCCCAGAGGAAGATACTCTAGACAACTAATTTGTAGGTAAACAGAAGTCATAGGGCCTTTCCTATGTCCATCCACTCCTTTTTAAATATTTTTCTTTTAATATCCATCCTGGGGCTTGAACTCACAGCCTGGTGCTAATCCTGAGCTTTGTTGTTCAAGGCTATTACTCTACCACTTAACCCACAGATCCACTTCTGGATTTTAGTTTTGGTGGTTCATTGGAGATAAGAGTCTCAAAAGCTTTCCTGCCCAGATCTCAGCCTCCTGTACAGCTAGAATTATAGGCATATTGCTTTTATAAGCAGGTACTGTCCTCAGTTTAAGGGTGTATTTTTCCTTCTCCTGTCTCACACTTTGCATCATCCATTACAACTGCTGGTTAACTTCATGAATAAATACCAATTTCACCAAGTTCCACACAGAGGAACGTCCTATACTTGGTTTACTTGCTTTACATTAATGAGTTTGCCCTTTTAAGACATTTTTTTAAAAAGGTTCTGAAAAGCTCTGGACAGAATTGTGTAATTGGCCTTGCTTGGATTATCTACTTTCAAATGATTAAAAAGAAATGATTGGAAAGGCAAAAACAGAGGTGACAATCTTATGAACACTCACTAAATGTACCATTACAAGAAAAACAATTAGTGAAAGCTGGGCATGGAAGTAGGTTGTAGAATTGTTTCCTAACTTGCAAGGCAAATCTTTGCATTAAATTAATTATGGGGTTTATAATGTGAATTACTTAAAGAAGAGAATATCATTTGAATAATATAATATCACTTGAAAAGTGATATTCAAGCTTAAATGTTGATGCTTTCTGCAGTACTAGGTTTAGTCATTTCTGCTTCCCCAGAAGCAGGATGATGGTCAATAAACTGTTCAGGAGCTAAAGGGCCAAACTATGTGTCATCACTATGACATTGATATGCTATACTCCTTTCTTTCCAACATCTATCTCATTTACCAGCTGAATAGTCAATACATAATAGAATAATAGGTGCCAGAAGTTTTACTCACTCAAAAATATAAATAAGTCTTGCTATTCATATCATGTATAATTTAGGGAGCACATTTTTCACCAGCAGGTATCTCTTCCTCCTTTATTTAAAGCACATAGCACATTATCCTTTCCTTTGATTGTTGATTAAATCCTATCAATCCTGTTTCCTGAAAGTGTCCCCCACTGGTCCCTAATCCCTTTGCTCTTTTGTTCTTCATACTTCTTGCATGAGTAATTCCTGAAGCTGATTCTTAGCTGGTGTGAGATTAGTCTCTATCTGATACAGTCTCATCACTGGAACCCAGGTAATCCTTCTAAAATGTGTGTCAGAAAGATGGAAAGAAGGGAGGGAAAATATGAACAAATAAGGTAGCAAGAATTATATTGCCATCTCTTTGTTTTATTTAATTCAGTGGATTCATTTCACAGTCAGACTAAAACCCAGTCTGCTAATAATTTAAATGGTTTGTAGATAGATTTCTTTCTTTCTTTTTTTTTAGGTATGTTGGCCATAGGCTCCAGTCTTCTTTCTCCCTGCTTCCTGCTTATGTCAGCTTTAGGAGGATAGGCTTTATCCTGCCTAAGAGAGTGTGCCTACTGATTCTTCCATTTAAAGTTCCTTACTTTCCACTGGAGCACTTCTGCTTGCTTTTCATATACAGATGGGATGCTGTCTTTTCCAAGAAGACCTCCTTACTACTCCTCATACCCTAGGTAGTCAGGTCACCCTTTGGTGCTGCCAGAAAAAGAAATTATGAATAAATATTTTATGGTACCTATTAAACAGCATTTTACTTATTTTCTTTACCTCTACCATGAAGCATTAGCAAAGGTCTAGACTCTTCCATACTTGATACTCAAAGCTTGATGCTCATAGCCTGAATGAAATAATGATTAGGTTAAAGGCAGTTGTTTATCTTGCGTTTATAGAATTTCAAAAATAAAAACTTTCATTATTTTCCCCTCCAGAGCTAAGGGTCAAACTCAGGACCTTGTACTTGTCAGGCAAGTGCTCTTTCACTGAGCTAAGTCTCCAATCCCCCTTATCCTCTTTGGATGGGCAATCTTACCTGTCTTTTTTCCTCCCTCCTTCCCTCCCTCCCCCCTCCCTCCCTCCCTCCTTCCCTCCCTCCCTCCCTCCCCCCTCCCTCCCTCCCTCCCCTCTCCCTCCCTCCCTCCCTCCCTCCCTCCCCCCTCCCTCCCTCCCTCCCTCCCTCCCTCCCTCCCTCCCTCCCTCCCTCCCTCCCTCCCTCCCTCCCTCTCTCTCTCTCTCTCTCTCTCTCTCTCTCTCTCTCTCTCTCTCTCTCTCTCTCTCTCTCTCTCTCTCTTTGTCTTTCCTTCTTTCTTAGTGCTCGGGATTGAATTTAGGACCTGGGCACAATCTCCAATCTTCTTTTGCTCAAAGTTGATGGTTTATTGGAGATAAGAATCTCACAAGATTTCTTGCCCAGGCCGGTTTTGAACTACAGTCCTCAGATCTCAGCCTCCTGAACAGCTAAGGTGACAACTGTAAACCACTGATGCTTGGCTACAATCTTACTTTTGCAGTTAACCAAGTTTGTTTTTTCTAAGAGTAACTTAAACGAAAAGCTTTCTGAACCAGGCCAACAATAATATATCTAAGTTAGCACAGGCATTCGATTATAAGATTTAGAAATGGAAAAAATTCAAAAAAATGTAAAAAAAATCATGCAACGTATTTCTAAATGCATTATGTACTTTGGGCTTTAAGGCTATTTTATACTGACAGACCCATGGCAGAAGTGACAATGTGGGAAGAACAGTTACAATGCAATCCATTCTTTTTGCTTTCTAAAATGCTAAAAGTCTTGGGGAGTGTTTGGAGAGGAAGAAAGAGAACACACATCTAGTAGGATAAACAAAGGGAAGTCATACCACTTGTGACTTTAACTCAAATAAGTTAAACATCACAGTTGAAGCCTTATAGGTCAGGAGAGAGTGGGAGGAGATTTTCAGGGTAAAGAAGAAAAAAAGCTTCCAATTCAGTACACGTGGTATATGTATCCAAGAAGAGAATATATTTGAGGTTGAAATTAATGCTGTTCAAGTATTTTTCTTCTTATTTTTAGTAACAAATAATATTAATTAATTAATTAATTAATTTGCTGGTCGTGGGGTTTGACCTCTGGGCTTGGATGCTGTCCCTGAGTAATAGAGCTCTAGCTCTAGCTCTATTACTTGAGCCACAGTGGCACTTTCGGTGTTCCGGTGGTTAATTGGAGATAACAGTCACAGACTTTTGTGCCAAGGGTAACTTTCAACTGTTATCCTCAGATGTCAGCCTTCTGAGTAACTAGGATTACAGGCATGAGCCACCGGTGTCCAGTCACAGATATCCTAAACTTCCACTTGAAGCAAATCCTGGGATGGGCCCAAGACAATTACAAGTCTTTGATTATAATATGTTCCCCTACTGAGTCTGGATTGGCCTAAAATTTATTCTCAGTATAGTGTTCCAGGTAGCTCCCACCAATAGATTAATGGTAATGAAATGGAATCAACTTGTCACTCATAGTTCTAAGAGATGCTTGCCTGACTTATGCTAACAGATTTGGTTTCACGAATGTTGACACCTCTCCTTCATTTCATGATGATTATTGGTGGGAGGAGTAAGGGGGCACGTGGGGATTTAGAAAATGCTACTTTTCGTTCCTGCCTTTATATATATTTTTATTATTATTATAAAGGTGATGCATAGAAGGGTCACTTAAGTCAGGCATTTCTTTTTGGACAAGGTCATTCCTTCCCTCACTATTTCCCAGTAAAACTACTCTTAGTTCCAAAATATAAATTGGCTGAGATTATCTAGAGAGTCTGTACACACACAGGCATACATGCATGTAGAAATACACACAGACACACACAGAAGGAGAGGGATGAAAAGAAGTTACGTTCTAGATTCATCCACTTCCCTGCGAATGCCATTATTTTATCTTGTCTGTTGCCTGTGTAGAATATTTGCATGCCTGTGTGTGTGTGTGTGTGTGTGTGTGTGTGTGTGTGTGTGTGTATGTCACATTTTTTGTATCCATTCATTGGCAGTAGGGGTCATAGGGAAGGTCTATTTTCAGTTCTTTAAGAAACCTCCACACTGCTTTTCAGAGTGGTTGAACTTGCTTACAGTCCCACCAGCAGTGCAGTAGGGTTCCTTTTTCTCCACAACCCTGCCAGCATCTGTCATTGTCTGAGTTTAGACAATTCTAATTCTTGGCCATGCTAATTGGGGTAAGGGTGCATTTCCTTTATAACCATGTATGATGAGCATTTTCTCATCTGCTTGTCTGCCATTTTAATTTCTTCTTTTGATAAGTCTCTCTTTAGTTCCCTTGCCCATTTAGTGATTGGTTTGTTGGGTTTGGGGAGAATTAGTTTCTTGAGTTCCCTGTAGATACTGGATTTTACACATTTGTCTGATGTATTATTGGTAAATATCTTTTCCCAGTTGGTTGGCTGTCATTCTATTTTAGTAGCTATGCTTTTATCTGTGCAGAAACATCTAGAGCGAATCATGTTGTGTGAGACAAGTCAAGACCAAAGGAACAAAAGGCACATGGTATCCTTAATATGTGGCTATTAGATCCAAACAGTACAAGAGTAATGACTCAATATTTATGTACCCAATGCTATGGACATGATATTGTTAATATAAACACAACTACATAAACATAAAAACTTATGACTTTTATTACATAGATTAATATGTATCTATGTATATACAAACCCTCAGCCTAATTTTAATTATGTTCTAAAATCAAAGTGTCAGTGATTGTATATAGAGATTCCCTTCTTGAGTACTTGTTTGTTAAACACATCATTTGAAATATGATGTAAAAATCAATGTTAATAAATTCTTTAATAAAAAAGACATATATATAGAAACAAAAGCCATATAATGAGCGATTGTTGTCCTTAATGTACTATGTTATCTCTCATCTCTTTTGCTGTCCCTTGATTATCTCATATTGTTACAGTATCTCACTTTGTTATCTGATATACTGGATATATTTGTATTTGGTTATTTGAAATTGGATAGGGAAGGGGGAAAACAAGATGAGGGATGGGGGTGGAGGGGAGGGAAATGGGGACCAAGACATGAGAAAGGATATCAATATATGTGAATTAATGCACCTTCTATCTGGCAAATATAATGTAACCCTTCTATTAATTACAATAAAAATATAAGAAAAAAGAAGTATATGTGAGCCTTATTAATAATACACAGACTTAAATGTTAATTGTACCTAAAAAAACTTGTATGGCAAGATATAGACTAGAATTTGACCTAACATCTGAACACCATCACTCAGTCAAATTGACATTTAAAATTAAACATCATAAATTCTATTGGCTAGAAAGAATTATACCTAGGTTATAATTTGTTTTTTCCTCCCTCTCATTTTCTCTCCCTCCCATACTCCTTTATTTCCTCCTTTTCTTCCTGTGTTTCCTATGTACCGTGTACTATAGAACAAAGAATATAATGGAGGACTTGACAACTCTCAAAGGAATCCTTTACATAGACTAAAATGCTAGTGGTGGTTAATGGAAGTGAATAACTGTGTGGTCAAAAATTTCAGACAAACTACATCTTATCCTCCTTTTTAAATTTGAAACAATCTTTAAAACATACTTCTGAGACCCATGATTTCTTCGCTAATAGCATAGTATTACTTTACTGGAACAAGCCTGCAGGTTTTTGTTGAGACTTTCTGGAAGACTTATCCTGACTATGCAAATCCATGCTTATTTCCCCTCACTCCCGCCCCCCCCACTTTAGAATCACAAACACACGAGCTCTTCTGACATGGTAAGATGGAAGCGTTTTTTGTTTTTTTTTTTCCTGACTAATCCTTTGTACTGATGTAGAAAGGCATAACAACTATGACAAGAAATGCTTTTATTGTGGCTAAGCACACAAACCATAAAATTCACCATCTAACCATTTTAAAAGGTCAGAGGCATTAAATGCATTGTGCAATCATTACCATCCACTCATTTCCAGAATTCTTTTGTTTGTAAAATGGAAACCCTATACCTATTACACAATACTTCCCCATTCTTCCCCACCCCCAGTCCTTGGGAAAACACTGTCCAACTTTCTGAGTTCAATTATACTACCTACCTCATAGACGTGAAATCCTGTGGCATTTGTCTTTTTGTGTGCTGGTTTTGTGTAATTAGCACATTGTCCTCAACTTTCCTCCATGATGCAGCAGATATTAGATTTTTTCTCCCTCTTTATATTGTTGTCTTTATATACCATGGTTGTTTGTATGTTCATCTACCAGTCATCAGTAGGATTGTTTTTCTTCTTTGGCTGTTGTGTATAATGTGGGTGTAGAGATATCTCTTTGTGTCTCAACTTTCAATTATTCGGAATATATACCTGGCAGTTGAATAATTGGGTCATACAGAGAATCTATTTTTAATTTAATAAGTACATGTTAAAAGCCAAAATTCATATTTTTGTCAGTTAAGCCTTAATGACAAGATTCCAAAGAAGGGAGTGTGGTGATAACTTTGGCAGGTTAAGTAGGGGAAGGAAAGAGGGGGATGGGAGGGTGATCGCAACACCACAGTGGCAGCCATAGTGAAGTAAACTTTGGAGATGTAGATAACAGCTAGTAAGCCTGGTTGACAAATTTTAGCAAGAAGCACCACAGCTCATAGAGTTGGGCATCAAGTGGCCCTGTGTCTGTTGGACAGGCCAGAGTTTACTACCACTGTAGTGAAGATAACAATGGCAATATGAGCTTGGAGTAGGCAGTGATCACAAATAGACCCTCACCAAGGGAAAAGTAGACCACAAGTTCCCCAACTACAGATGCTAGCATGTCAAGTAAGCAGAACACACACCATGATAGAGAAAAGAAGCAGGGAGGGCCAGGAGTATGGCTTAGTGGTAGAGTGTTTGTCTAGCATACACGAAGACCTGGATTTCATTCTTCTGTACTACATACATAGAAAAGGCCACAAGAGTTGCTGTAGCTAAAGTGGTAGAGCTCTAGTCTTGAGAAAGCCCAAAGACAGGGCTCAGGCCCCAAGTTCAAGGCCAAGCACTGGCAAAACAAAACAAAAAAATGGAGTAGGGAGTACAAATGTAGACCATTTATCAGAAATAGAGTTGAGAGCTAAATTATTATCCATGGGTCAGCTATGTTTTCCTACTGTTCCAGGAAAGACTTCATGAAGGAAGGTTAGAACAGTTATACTACTATACTCTTATTATTTTTGTTGTTGGAGATTGAACCCATGATTTCACAAAGGTGAAGCAGGAGTTGTACTCCTGTTCTAGCCCAAAATACAAATGACAATGTAGGAATAACTCTTTTCCTGGCAAATCCAAGTTGTAGTATGACCAAATCATGATGATGGTAACTAAATGATTTGTAGATTTCCTTATATGCAGATAAGTCTGTGGTTGGAGAATTAAAGAAAATACAATAAACACACTGGATTAACATACACACATTTCTAGAAAACTCAATATGCTACAGAATTTTGTTTGTAAGAGAGGATTTGGTGTGAGAGTTTTGCTCTTCCAGTACACAAGATTTTGTGTCTGATCTGTGAAGCTCTCATTACTGTGATTATTTAGAAGGAATGTGTTCTTTCTAAAGGAGAGAGAGCTATATAAATTACTGGGTTTTGCCCACTGCCACAGGCTATCATTGAGGAAAGTAGCTTAATCTACTGCAGAATGGAGTTGGCTACCTCTATGAATCATGATAGTTGTAGTTACACTGACCAGATGGGAACCTTCAAAGAATTATTGAAAGTGGTCAGGAAATGACCTCGGGAGGAGGCAAATGGAACAGAATGAGAAATGACCCCAAGAAGAGGTGAGAAAAAACTTCCATTTCTAGTGGTGTATGAACAATCAGAGACCTTTTCCTCTTGAAAAAAACAAATAGGCCAAAGTCTTTGTGATCAGAATATTTTCTTCTTTTTTGTGGCATTGGGGTTTTGTTCTTTTGTGGTACTAGTGTTCGTATTCAAAGCTTCACATTTGTTAGGCAGTCACTTTATCACTTGAGTTATGCCCTTTGTCTTCAGAGTGCATTTTTAAAGTTTGAACTTGTTTTTTATTTTAAAAAGTGTTATATATAATATGTATTCTGTGATGTCTTGACCTACATATGAATAATAAACTGAATACTAACACCATGTGATTAGTATACTTGTGCCTTTTATTTGTGGTCATGTGCAATATGAAACTTAAAGTCTATTCTCCAACATACGATATCATATTATTAACTATACTCATCATATGGTACATTAGATCTTTAGAATTTATATTTCAGCATGTCAAGAAACTTAAAGGTTTAATGGAGCAATAATAATGCTCCTTAATTCTAATTAGTGTTCTCAGAGATGAAGAAAGATTTCCTTACTAGGCTACCTCCAGTGCATCTGTATTGGTGATGTTGAACCAATTAAGAATAATAAATCTATAAATATGCTTTAAAATTCTCATTTAGTTACTAGGGAGTAGAAGAGCCTGCTTTAAAAACTATTCATCTCTGGCATATTCTTCCTGGCATATTATCTTATGATGATGAGGCTTATCACCAGCGATAAGGCTATTATCACAGACCCTATCTCTGATTTGAATCACTAAAATGGTAGAGAGGATTAATTCACTAAGCACATACTCTCTGAACAGCTATTGTGTTTTAGGAATTGCTTCAAGTCCTGGAATGTAGTTGGACAGTATGGCACGCACCTGTATTACTGACATGTCAGAAGTGATGCACAAGGACTAGTCACTGGAGACCAACCTGGGCTATGTATAGTGAGACTCAGTCTCAAAAAACAAAAAGTAAACCAAATCAAATCAGTAACCACAAAAAATCTGGAATATATTGATGCCCTGTAAAAACTTCATGCATGGATACATGTATGGAATGACAAACACTAATAAAACCATGGGTGTCTGAATGAAGAGAGGAACAGTGGGAAAGTAGTTAATTAATATTCAATAAATATATATGAAAATGGAACTTGGCAAATTGAACGAGTGGGTGGGATTGGGGGAGATGGAGAAGAATGATGAAAGAGTTGACAGAGGGCAAGATGAATTGAACTCATAAACTGACATGTGGAACTGAAGCTCCTTTGTACAACTACTTAAAGATAACAACAACAACAACAACAACAACAGAATGTGTCTTACAGTAATCAAATATCTTAGCTGGATAGATTTTTTCATCCTTCCAAAACTCAAATTTCATTTTGCCACTAATGTAAGATAAAGTAAAGTTTCAGATGTTTTTATCTCAAATTTAGTATTCATTATTTAAAAATTTATTGTAAAAGTTTCAATGGATTTGGATTTACAAGCAAGTCAGCTGTAGGGAAGTAGTAGTATGAATGTCTGAATTAAAATCTGTGAGTTAAATTTGTCAGTGCAGAAAACTATAGAATAAGATGAATAGAATATTAGGACAAAGAAGTCATGTCCTGGCATACGAGCATTTCCATTTTCTGAGCATAAAGGAGAGTCTATATCTTCTTCTCAAGATTAAGAATACAAAGATGAATTTGCTTTTAATCCACGTAGTCTTCTTTCTTTGTTTTAAATGCATGCAAAACGAATTCTGCCCAGCATGTCATTTATATCTATTAAAGTAATCACTGCTTTATAATGCATGTATTTTCACCATTACATTATATTAAATACTAATATTTAAATACAACATATTTTATTACACACAGAAATGTGTATACTTTCCATATTGCCTCACAGAATAGATTTTTTGTCATTCTTGGGGCTTGGACTCTGGGTCTGGGTGCTGTCCCTGAGCTCTTTAGCTCAAGGCTACCTATGGCCCTGCCCCTTGAGCCACAGTGCCACATCGGGTTTTCTAGAGATTAGAGTCTCAGGGTCTTTTCAGTGCCCAGCTTCGCTTTGAACTGTGATCCTCAGATCTCAGCCTCTTGAGTAGCTAGGATAAGAAGCATGAGCCACCAAGCCCAACCAAAACAGATTTTTTAATAAGTAGATTTTATTTTGCCTGAGGATAAGCACATTCAGTTATATTCATTGAAAATACATCTCTTTATTATTTACTAGGTCAAATCATGTTTCCACCTACAATATGTAAGAAAACCCATTCCCACTGCCTAACCCAGCCTAAGGGATCAAACTAAAATAAAATAAATCACACTGGTTTTATTTGCATTTCTTTAATTGCTAGAGAGCTAACATTTATATGTTCATACCATTAGTATTTTTTTACTTTTATGATTTTAAAAATTGCTTTATTTCCTCCTTAAGCTTGTAGTTCCATCTTAAAAAATAATCTACCAAACTCATTAAACAATCTAGCAATTCCTTTTTAGTCTATAATAGTCTTTTGAAATAGTTACATTTTATTGCCTCTATGTAAGAGACTGCTTAGACTGCTTTCTCAAAATAAGGTAATAGTGGAGGCAGTCACAAAATTCTGATCTAACTCTCTCCCTTTTGCTTCCCCCTTTTGTCCAGCTGCCATCAACTATCCTGTATTGCTAACACCCCTTAGCCATAGCTATAACTGAGCATCAAAACAATCCCATAAAACAAGAGAAGTGACATGGGTGACTTCAAATGAAAAGCCACTCAGCTCCTGGTGATACACTTTACATGGCTGCTGTGGAGTCCAAAAGGGTAAGGAGACTCTTAAAATAGAATGGAAGAAACTGACTTTCCCAAATGGTCTTTAGAAAGTGGCCATTTCTTGACTCTGGCTTTCCCTTTGTACTTTGGTGTGACATATGAGTTAATTAGATAAGATTTCAAAGTCAAAGAAAAAAATTAGGAAGGTCTAAGTTAAGTTTACTGCATTGCAAATGTATAATAGAACCTTTTAAATGTGTGTTGGGATGTTTAAAAAGCATGTAAAATCCAAATTTCTGAATAATATGCAACACCTAAAGTGCCCAACATTGTTCATATTTTGAAGAATTTGATAGTTGTTTGGAGGAGAATAGATCTAAACCGATTTAAATTCTAACCTGTTGAACAAGTATATTGTTTAAACAAGAAGGAGAAATGCAAATACAAAAATACAGTAATGGTTTGTCAAAACCAAAAATAGTACTGACTTTTTTACTTCCTAATTGTGCTTAAAATATATCCTTATATGAAAATAAAAAAAGAAAAGATCTTACTAGTTTCAAAGTAATTTAAATAAACTAAAAATCAAAAATATATTACAGCATTTTAGAATGGTGTGTGTGTGTGTGTGTGTGTGTGTGTGTGTGCACGTGTGTGTGTGTGTGTGTGTGTGTACTCTCTAGAAATCAACTTAAGGAAATTTCCTTTGGGAAAGAGAAAGTGATGCCAGAAATAATTGTTAAATACAGAGTGGTTTCAGGAAAAGATTATTAACTCAAAATTGCCCTACAGACTTGTATAAATATTGAGGAAGTCTGAATTCTATTGGGATTTTCGTTGCTTAGTCCATAGTATTAGCAAAGAAAGCTGAAATCTCCCTATTAGCCTTTTGAGTGGGGGCCCAAAGGAAATCTAAACCAGATGAAGTCTGCTTCCTGAGACACAGAGCCAAAGCTGTTGGTGTCGTCCCAGCAGAAAAGGAATGAACACCCCACCAGACTCTGAGCAGTCTACACGTTCCAAGTCTTGACACGGAGAGAAATGAGTGTTATTTACTCTGGCGACCACTTGGCTGATAAAAGATATAAGGTCAAGCAGCTGGTTTGAAAACTTAATTTACTATCTCCTAGATTCGCATTGTATTTATTTGAGAGGGAAGAATAGCCAAAGGCTCTTATTTATTCTCCTATGACCAAAGCTAAAAGAAGCTAAAGTGAATTTTTGAAGCATCTATTACCTGTTAAATGTACATTACCCATTAGATCGCAAAGTTGTGCTCTGGCCCCAAGTCATTTTGCTGGCAAGTCTGATTAGAACGAAATTTATTACAGATGAAAGAGAGTGTCAATTTGCAGTGTTGCTCCCCTGAAGTGATTACCAGGGAGGAAATGGAGAAGCCCATGAGGGAAGTGCTAATACTAACAATGTTATGCTTAAGAATGTGTCCTTCTAAAATGATACAACTAAAAAGGGCTACTCATTCAGGATTGCCTGTGCTCTGCTAGGCACTGTTTTCCATGGCTAGGAATGAGAAGATGATTAGTATGTACCAAGAAGTAGCACTCATAATTTAGTAAGTAGTGGCTTTCAGACTAAAGAGTTACTTTAGTAGGCATTGACTCCTACTTGAACAGGATGAGTTGTTTGAGAAGTTAGGATAGTGAAATACAAAAATGTAACCAACATATGCTTTGAAGAGGTAGGCTTGGGAGATTAAAGGGCTGTGTTTTCAAAGGCTAAGCTTTATCCCCTGGAAAAATAAAAGAATTGCATATAATGGTAGTAGACAGGGAGCCCTTCAGGACTGCATAACCCTTGAACTTTAGAATAGGGTTCTTCATGAGGAAACTCTCATCCCCAGCCTGTACCGTGTGGAGAGGACAATCATAGGTGGATTAGGTCGCCCTAACATCTATGTAGGATGTGACTGTAGAGGTGCCATCTTGAGATGGGGTGAGGGTCTGTTGTTCAGACTGGCTGGCATGGAGAAATCAGAAGAGCCACAAACTACCCTGGGGACTATGTCATGGCAGAAACGAGACAAGAAACACTGGCTTTGAAACTATAGTCCAAAATCATTTATGGAGTCCTGCTGATGTTTTTGATTTAGAGTTATGATAGCAACATAGAAACAAATCTCAGAATAAACCCTAGAGTTGGATACGTCCAGCTAAGTTAGTCAGATATTAGACATGTAGATTGAGACACGTGTTAGAATGATTAAACATTGTTCAGTAATTTGTTCTGATTTTAATGTAACTAGATACAAAAACACAACCAAGGTTGCAGTCAGATGCTACAGTTTCTATACTATTTGGTTGATTTCAGATTGTATTGGCTTATGAGACATTTCTGATAGAGATTTTTCCAACAGTTAAGAGGGTGCTAAGACTAATTTCTCAAATGGTATTGGATCAGGGCTATTTAGCAGAGGGCTTTTGCAGAGTGTTTCAAATCCTATGCTACATATCCACAGAGTGGCTTCTGTGAAACTGGAGTGCCTAATTCTAGTAAGAACTTCTGTAGTCTGGTTGTTTGGCTCAGGGTAGCTATCTGCTATGTAAATGAGAAACATTCTTACTAGCCGGCATGGGGTAGAAAACTGGTCTCTGTGTGAGGATTTCCACTTTAGCAGCCTAATCCCACTTTCTTTTTAATGCAGCTACAGCCTATTTACTGGATTTTATTTGATGGATGCACATAAACCAAGGAAGAAATTGAAGTTTAGTTGGCAATATTGTCACTTAACACATCAGTGCCTAAGCTGCTGAATGTACGTGAATAATGAAATCTGTTACTATCTTATTGGGGGGCAGATCTGCCTGAATGAGAATGTTGTAATACCACAGCATACCAGGGAAATCAATGAGTTATAGAACATGAGAATATGTCTAACACCACTAGAATTGCCAGTAAGGGCAAAAATCTCTTGGGGTTCCAAGTATGTGACTTAAATTATACAATAACAACAACAACAAAAAACCTGTGTGCATGTATAATGTATCTAAGACCATATTGCTTTGGTAATACTGCACAAAAAGTATCTGGCTGATTCTCTTCATTTATTAAATAGTAATAGAATCTGGTCCATTTAGTCTGGTATTAGTAAAATCTAAGGGAACATAAAGTGAAGAGTGGTTACTATTTGAAACAATGTTAAGCAACTTTCAATCCTTTTACTATGTTAATACCTCTTACTATCACATTGCTTTGCAAGGTACATTTCTGTTGCAGAATATTGTTGCAATGAAATATTTAACAAGTTCTCAACCAAAACTAAATCTAAAAAAGGCTTTGATTGAATTTTATAAGCTGCTTAAAATGCCTGTGTTCTGAGATTGCAATGAATGTTTACACTTCTGTTAATAAAGTTCTACCAAGCAGATGACAGGTAGGAACTGAGAGCAATCACACAGATAACTCTTCTAGAGTCCTGTAAGAAGAATCTTGTGAACCTTGTGGACTGCCATCGTCACCTGACATGGAATATCTTCCATTCTCAGCAGGTTCTACAACCTGGGGATAGGGCTCGGGTGGAGGAGGGCTTGCACATTCCAACTTGGAGAGGCAGAGGAAAGAGAAAATGAGTTGGTGTTTGCTGAAGCAGAGAGAAGTATATCTTTTGTTGTTCAAAGTGATGAAAGAGTAGATGTTTATCTGAGTATAAAATAGGCTGTGGCTGATCTATGGCCACCTACTATTTGACAAGGGAGCCAAAAAAAGAGAATGGAAGAAAGACAGCCTCTTCAACAAGTGGTGCTGGCAGGACTGGTTAAGCACATGCAGAAAACTAAAGTTGTATCCTTTTTTGTCACCCTGCACTAGAATTAACTCCAAATGGATCAAAGACCTGGAGGTAAAAGCCGACACACTGAAAACTTTACAAGAAGGAATAGGAGATACACTAGGCCTCCTTGGCACACGTCGAAACTTTCTTAATAAGGACCAAGAATCACAACAAATCAGAGAAAGGCTGGATAAGTGGAACTGCATTAAACTGCAGAGCTTTTATGTGGCAAAGGACATAGCTAGTAAATTAATTAGGAAGCCTACAGAGTGGGAGAAGATCTTCACCAACCATACAATGGACAAAGGTCTCATATCTAAAATATATCAACAATTCAAAAAATTGAATCACTCCAAAACTAACCTCCAAAGTAACAACCATCCCATTAAAAGATGGGCCAGAGACTTAAAGAGTGTCTTCTCTGAAGAAGAAATAAGAATGGCCTATAGACACATGAAGAAATGCTCGACATCTCTGGCCATAAAAGAAATGCAAATCAAAACAACTCTAAGATTTCACCTCACTCCAGTTAGAGTGGCCAGGATCAACAAAATTAATAACAACAGATGCTGGAGGGGATGTGGCCAGGAGGGATCACTACTACACTGCTGGTGGGAGTGCAAACTCTTTCAACCACTATGGAAAGCAGTATGCAGTTCCTCAAAAGACTAAACATAGAGCTCCCCTATGACCCAGCAATTCCACTACTAGGCATTTACCCATTGTCCAGAAACAAGGACAAACTAAATCCACCAGCACAACGATGTTCATTGCAGCACTATTTACCATAGCGAATATATGGAACCAACTCGGATGTCCTTCAGTTGATGAGTGGATCAACAAGATGTGGTATTTGTACACAATGGAATTCTATGCTGCTGTCAGAAAGAATGACATTGCCCTATTTGTTAGGAAATGGAAAGACTTAGAAAAAATCATATTAAGTGAAGTAACCCAGACTCAAAGGACGATAGGGTCAATGGTTTCCCTCATTTGTCATAATCAGTAGAAACCTTGGGCTCTCCTAGCAGAGATTTACAATAGAACAAAATCTAGAGACATTAGGCCAAATAGTATGACATTAAATGTAAGGAACTCCAGCATAACAAAACAAAAGCCATATAGTGAGTAATTGTTTTCCTTAATGTACTATGTTATCTCTCATCTCTTTTGCTGTCCCTTGGTTATCTCATATTGTTACAGTATTTCACTTTGTTATCTGATATATTGGATATATGCGTATTTGGTTATTTGAAATTGGATAAGGAAGGGGGGAAAACAAGATGAGGGTTGGGGGTGGGAGGGAGGGAAATGGGGACCAAGACATGAGAAAGGGTATCAATGTATGTGAATTAATGCACCTTCTATCTCGCGAATATAATGTAACCTTTCTATTAATTTCAATAAAAATATATGAAAAAATAATGTAGTCCTTCTATTAATTACAATAAAAATGTATTAGGGGCCTGGAGTTTGGCCTAATGGGTAGGAGTGCTTGCCTAGCCTGCATGAAGACCTGGGTTCCATTCCTTGGTACCACATACTCCCAGGTAGTGGTGCTGTGGCTCAGGTGGTAGTGCTCTAGCCTTGAGAAAGCCCAAGGACAGTGCTCAAGCCCTGAGTTCAAGCCCCAGTACTGGCAATATATATATATATATATACATATACATAATATATTATATGTATAATATATACTACATATATATACATATATATTTTAAAAAGAAAGTTTACTTTTCTTATCTTCCCTGCCACTGAACTAATATATCTGGGTTATAGACACTGTATCCTTTAGTATCTTTGAGAGATTGGTTTCAAGGTACCCAACAGATATCAACATTTGTAGATGCTCCAAATAAAGTACTTAAAATCATGTAGAATGTTCAAATAACAGGCTTGCATCCTCTGTATACTTTAAATCATTTCTAGTTTACTTCTACTTGGTGCAATGTAACTGCCAAGGGAATAGTTGCTACAGTCTATTGGCTGGGGAATATTAAGTGAAAAAGTCTGCACATGATCAATTCAGAGAAATTTCCAACTTTTTTTTTTTTACCATATTTTCCATCTGCTTTTGGTTATATCTGCAGATGTGGATACTGAGAGTGAATTGGTTTATATGAAAACATTAAATAATAAGGATAAATCTACTAAATGATAAAGTAAAAGACACTATATGTACAAAAAACTTGAGACGACATTGGTTAAAACATTCAGGGTCGGTTTTCATAAAGCCAAGTGAAATTTATAGTACAGTTACATGGAGTGAATTCAATCTTCTCTCCTTATTCTTTATGATACAACTTATTGTGTTTTGCAGTCACCAGAAAAACAATGAAATCACAAACACAAATCGTTCATGGTTAGAACTGGGTGCTATGTCTTCCAAATAAACTTGATCAGAGTGCACAGAAGAAAGATAGAACAATGAGAGTCAAACTTGGATCCTTTGCAAATTCCAGAGCTGTGGGGCCCAGGAAGGGCTCCTTCCTTCCGGGGGCTTCTCTGAGAGAATCTGAGTTCCTCTTATAGAATACAGATGCTGCATTGGTGGGAAACATCTCAGGCCAGAATCCAGGCAGCATCCAGTGTCATGAACTTAGAGTTTAAAATATCTGTCTGTGACCCCACCAGGCAGCTAGGATTTCCTGCTTACCAAAGAAATTCAAAGGATTCTGTGCTGAAATACAAGTTTGCCTCCTCTCTACACTCCAAATGTCTAACAAAGAGTTTCTAGGCTTTGGAACAGGTAGCACACATTTTGTGGTTTTTGCTGTTGTTATTTAAAGACAGAGTTGACATCCTGAATAGTAGAAACAATTGAACTATCTATCTAAGCAATACAATTTGAAGGGACAACCATAAATTCCTTGAGGTAGATCAATGACAGCAGTTAAAGGGGATTTAAAAAATAAGAGCAGTTGTGTTATTATTAAAGGAAATAGGCAGCTGGATTCCATAGGATCTCACTCTGGTTATTGGCCCTGTAGACTTAATTCTAAAGCTTACATGTTAGGAAATACAAAACCCACAAGCTAACTGTACTGGAAGTGGATACTCACTCATTTGAGAACAATGCAAGACAACAAAAGTGAAATACTATACTTGAGGGTTATTTTAAGAAAAAGTATCTGTTGAAGGTAGAATTTAAGGAAGATAGAATTATGACTCATACCAATGTGAAATAAATGTATGACAAATATTTCATTTAATGCATTAATTGAGGGAGCCAATTAAGTTGTGACAAATATTTAAAATAAAACTCTATATGTTACTATGTATGCATATGTGAACACATAAGGAAGGCCAGGAATAAATTTACATAGGAATTCTAAATTGTTGTTTTATTTTTTTAAAAACTGGGGTTATGATGGAAGTTGAGAGAGGAAAATCTATTTTTCTTCTGACAGAACAAAATTAATTTCCATGTCTTTGGAAAAGAATCACTCACATTTCTATACATTATCAATAAATCATAGAGTTCCAAATACCTCCAAAAATGAAAGGCAAAACCTCCATAACTCAGAAAATTTGGAATCATAATTATCAAAGGTAATCAATAATTTTGTTGTTCTATTTAATAGTTGTTATTTTTATACACACACACACACACACACACACACACACACACACACACTTTGAAACTTGAAAAATGAGGTAGAATTGTTTCTGCAAGACTCATCAAACTAGAATAGGGGCTCTCAAAGTTGGCCATTGGCCAGGAGCAAAAGGATGACCCCAAACCAGTTCTTGAGTATCAAACCAGTTCTTTGGTTACCTCCAAATACCAGTTCTTGGGTACCAAGTAGATCTAGTCAATATGACTAGAGTCTAGGAATTTGTATCAACAAGTCCTCCAGGTAATTAGGATGCACCATCAAGTATGTTAGGCCATTTTAGATAGTATAATTGCCCAGCCTTACTATTACTCAAGTTAAATGCTACCTTGTAGAAGGCTGAAAAGGTAGGAATAGTTTTGTATGGTAGTATTGAAAGGAAGTGATAAGGAGATATAAATGAGCAAAGGCTGTGACCTCTCTCATATGACATCTTTTTCATTTACTTTATATAGCCATTCCTATTATTTTTGAACCCTGTATTTATTATTATTATTATTTTATTATTTTAGCCAGTCCTGTGCTTGAGCTCAGGGCCTGAGCACTGTCCTTGGACTTCCTCTTCCTCAAGGGCAGAGCTCTACAACTTGTACCTTAACACCACTTCTGCCTTTTTTCTATGCATGTGCTACCAAGGAATCAAACCCTGGGTCTTCGTACATGCTAGGTGAGCACTCTACCACTAGGCCAAACTCCCAGTCCCCTCTGTTTACTTATTGATGAGGAAAACAAACTCTTGATAAGTGCTCACTAAATATTTGAATATCATACCTTTAACTTTACAAGATTGTGTTTTCACAATATTCATCTCAAATAAGGTTTTTTTTTTTAATTTTGCCAGTCCCAGGGCTTGAACTCAGGGCCTGAACTCTGTCCATGCACTTTCTCAAGGATAGAGCTTTATCACTTCAGCCACAGCACCACTTCCAGCTTTTCCTATGTAAGTAGTATTAAGGACTCCAACCTCGATCTTCATACATGCTAGGCAACCACTCTTATCACTAGGCCAAACTCCTGGCCATAGGAAATGGGAATTTATTGACATTGAAGAAGAGAAAGGAATCAAATCAGATTGAGTATTTAGATCTGATTGGAACTTTCTTTTCCTTTTTCCAGTACTGTGGTTTAAACTCATGGCCTGGGTACTGTGCTTGAACACTTTTGCTCAAGGCTAGCTCTGTGTTGCTTGAACCACAGCACAGTTTCTGGGTTTTTCTGTGTATGTGGTAGTAAGGAATGTGGTACCAAGGCTTTGTGCGTGCTAGGCAATCACTCTACCACTAGGCTCTGCTTCTGGCCTAGTTGGAATTTTCTTTGGGATACTACTATAGCATGAATCAGGCCTAATGAGTATATCAGTGATACAAACAGATTAAGGAATAGAGACAAAAGCTTGGTTCTTTTTCATGATGAAATTAAAAAGTAAGTCTCATTATTTTCTTAATTATAGGCTGATTGAAGCCTGACACAAATGCATTCTAATTTTCATCACTGGAACTAAGTTTGAGATGGAGATAGGGTCCAATGGATGCATCCTTTCTTTGCCAATTTTCACAAAACCCTGAAGGGAAACATACTTAAGACATTGTTTGTTTGTTTGTTTTTTCTGGGCTAGAAATACATACCTGAAGTTTTAAGAAGTTCTTCAAGGACTTTAAGGCCTTCTTCTGTCCTTTCAAGTCAATCTACCAAATTACAGAATTTTCTGTTTCTTCAGATTTACATTCATCACAGAGGTATTTAACTGGGAAGAGTAGAGATACTTAACAAATACAGAACAAATACAGAATAAGAATTCTTTTTTTTTCTTTTTTACAGTCCTGGGGCTTGAACTCAGGGCCTGGCCACTGTCCTTGGACACATTTTGCTCTGCCACCTGAGTCACAGCCCCACTTCTGGCTTTCTCTTTGTATGTGGTATCAAGGAATTGAACTTAGGGTTTCATGCATGCTAGGTGAGCATTCTACCACTAGGCTGCACTCTTATAGGAAGTCTCCACGAGTGACACTGATGTAGAAACATAAGATTCAGATGTCATTTACTGCAAAAGTCATCTTGATAAGTAGCAGCTAGCCATTAGTGATAGGGAAATACACAGGAAACCTTAAGTGAAAAACAGACAAGATTTCGAAAAGAAAATATTGTAATTAGACTTCAAGTTCCCTAGGACACTTCTACCCTATAGGCTGGGCCTAGAATAGGCTAATGTCATTCAGTCTATTGAAGGCACACACACACACACACACACACACACACACACACACACACACACACATTCATGTTCTATTAGACCTTTTATTGTGATTGTAAAGGTGATGTACAGAGAAGTTATAGTTACATAAACGAGGGAATGAGTACATTTCTTTTTGAATAGTAGCACCTCTTCCCTCACTTTCTCCCAGTTGTTCCCTCCTGACTACTCCCCCACTCAAGTTGTATTGTTCATTTTCAACATAATGGCTAGTGAGTATCAGTCCTAAATTAGTTCATCCTTCTCCTCATCATTTCTGTTCCCCCCTTACCCTAAACAGATAAATTTACATACAAGACAAAAAGTACAGAAATCAAAAACAGCAATAAAGGGGGAAAATGTAAAATAACAAGAAACCTCCATTTCTTGTTTTTATTTCTTGGAGTTTATTTCAATAAACATTTTATAGGACCATATTTACAAAGCTTTTGCCATCCTCTCTTAAGAATATCCATATTGGTCTCACTGTGGATTTATGGGCACATTCTAATTTCAACAAATGAAGAACCTAAGTTTCTTGGAGTCTGGCTTAGTTTACTTAATATACTTTTTTCCAAGTCTTTCCACTTCCTTACAAATGGTACAGTATTGTTCTTTCTGATGGAGGCATAGAATTCCACTTTGTGTGTGTGTGAATGTGTGCATATGTATCACATTTTCTTGATCCATTTGTCCATAAAGGGGCATCTAACACATATTTAAACTATTCTGCCACAAATTAACTCAAAGCAAGAGACAAGCCTGAATTTCCAGTTGCATTTTATGTTTGTCATTGTTTTAAACTGTTTTCCACACAGTTTGCAATTGCTTTGAGTTCCAAGAAAGACAGGACTAGAAACTGTGTTGGAAATGAACTATACAACTTGGGAGGAAAAGGGTTCAGGAAGGCTGGGAAAGGTTCCCAACAAATGTACCAAATATATTGCCAGAAATTTAGGGCAGCTAAGTTGACCTTGGTCCTTACATTTGGCCAATGAAGAATTCAGACATGATGGGAGAAAAATAGGAAAGAAGTATGGTAAAGAAAAAAAGCATCTCAGACATCTTGTGGTAGCCTCAGGGCTATATTGTTTGGTCTTTAGTCAAATAAAGAAAACTGGAGTTCCTGAAGACTGCTTCAGGTTGGTGGGTTTCCTTTCTGTTTCCACTGGTGTCTATGATTGTGTCCTGTTCTTATCCTCTCATTCTTTTGTTTTTTACTACTGTATTGCTTTGTAGCTTATTTTGCTGACCAGTAGGTTTTGGTTTATCAGATCCTGCCATTTGCAAGTGTATAGGCCAAAATTACTGCATCTTGGAGTTGGAAAAAAAACATTTCATGGAAATAAGAATACTCTCCTCAAGGAATGACAGCAATAACTTCTCCTAACACTGAGGGAATCAAAATGAAACAGTGGTCAACTAGGCCACATATATAATGTAGGACTTTTAAACTATGTATACCTTGGTCCTCTGCTAATCTTCTCTGTATTGTTCCAATTTTAGTATATGTGCAGCCAAAGCGAGCACTCAGCCCCTAATTCTTCCATTTAAGCCTAATGTTTATGTCTGCACCTTGAAGATGTAATGAAGTCCTGTCATCTCGTGGTACCATGTCACATATTGCCTTTCTCAGCAATATTTCTTTCCTAATAATTTTTCTTATCACTTTTACTATGCTTCTCTTAGCAGACATAGGGACTAATGTTGTTAAGTTGTGCTGGTTTTTCAGTACCAATTTTACTCCTACTGAAGTAGATGAAAGATGAGGGAATTTTATTAAAGATACAAGTATGTATAACCAAACTCCATGGCTTCTCATTTTGGTAAGTGCAAAGCCCAAAAAGTATAGCACAAGGTAAGAGTAGGCAAAGAATTATTGCTTACATCAGGTAAGGAAAACACTACAGTCCTTTCCAAAGCAATGACATTGTTAAAGCAGGAAGCCTGGAAAGAATTTTATTTACAAAACACTCTCTCTCTCTCTCTCTCTCTCTCTCTCTCTCTCTCTTTCTCTCTCTCGATAGCTCTTACTATCTCTGTCTCTATATAAGTATTTTTTTCATATACTAAAGCATTTTTTGACAATCTTGGGGCTTAAACTCAGGGCCTGAGTGTTCTCCTTTCTCAAGGATTGAGCTCTACCACTTGAGCCACAGCACCTTATCTGCCTTTTTCTATGTATGTGGTATGGAGGAATCGAATGCTGCTCTTCATGCATGCTAAGCAAGCACTCTGCCACTAGGAAAAACTCCTGGCCCTACTAAAGCACTTTTACGGTTTTAAGAGCAAGTACCATTGATACTTTAAGGTATGGCTTTATGAATATTCTCAGGTTAAGGCCATGTTTCATAAGAAAGAGTGGCAAGGTTATCACTAGGTTTGGTTATTTTAAGTTCATGCTAATTGCAGACATGAAATGCTTATGTACACCACTTAGTATTATAACAATCCAAGATTACTCTAGGTGCCTCAAAGAATGTGTCAGAGTGTTTGGGTAGGTGGCTGGCTCTCTCTCAAGGTTCTCCAAAGTCTTACTGAAATTAGAGGTTTTGGCTCCTGGTCCAATCCCACACATCAGGTCTGGCCATTCCTCCTTCCCACGAAAGAATCATGGGGAGAGGAGATTTATTCCATGGCTGCCATAGGAATAGAGTACTTTATACGTTGTCACCCATCTTAGCTATCTTTGGGGGCACAGACATTTGCCACAGGTTGTACAGGAAGAATAGGGAGCAAAGTGAGAAAGTACGCATCATTAAGACAGTCCCAAGGTATAGGAAGGTTCTGATGTGTTCACCAGAGGTTTGAGGAGGCCTTGTAATCCAATGTCTCAGGATTGGCGAGGTGAGGCCTTGTTACAATAAGAAGAGTCAGATATGACTAGCCTGCTAAATGATCTGGGCCCTTCTTGGACTCTGAGATGGCTGCAAAGTAACACAGAAGAGAATAGCTAGGATCAAAGGACATAGATATAAAGTAGATACATCTGGGTTGCCTTTATCTTAACCTGTATTTACTTAATTAATGTGCCTAAGTCAAGTGGCAATGATTTTCAGCAAACTAAAGCAAACAAGCAGTTTCAACTTTTTTTTTTTTTTAAAAAAAAAGCAGTTTTAAGTCTTCCGTTATCCAAAACAAAGGAACAACTCTGAAGATGAGTTGATTCAGGAGTTTGTCCCCAAAGGTGCCCGCCTTTACTAACATTAACGTATAAACAAAATAATCTTCAACTGTACCTGATGCCTTCTAGAGGAGCAAACTCATTTTCCCTGCCCACTAAAGGATTAAAAGGCAAGACAATATTTAAAGTAGAAAAATCCTATTTAAAAGTAAAAAGAAAGCCCACAAAAGAGAGTAGCGAGGAGACTTCACTCCCAGAGAGGAGACCCAAAGTTTCCAAAGAAGTTCTCACAGAGGGTGGTTTGGTTTTTGTAGTACAGGGCTCGCCCAGTAACTCCTCCCCTTGACTCTGCTTTGATTCCTTAATACCTCCCAAATGTATCATCCTGGCTATTTTCATTGGCTGAGTGGGGGCACTTAGGACATTATAGGGAAAAGTCTTAGGGCAACAACTCAAGGCATAATGAGAAGAAGAAACAATTGAGCAGGTGCCCAAAGTACTATAGCTACAAGAAATACCATGATGGGCCTTAAGCTTTCTGACAAATGTTAAGTTTTTGCCTCATTTATAAAATTATTTCCCTTATGGACTCTGCTCTGGTTCTCTGGTGTCTCTTTTAGAGACATTTAACACAGTGTTACCTGTGTGTGAGTTTGCTAGGGCTACACAGTTTAAAATAGATTTTTTTATCTGCTGGTGCATTTTATTTATTTTTAAAATATATATTTTTATTGTAATTAATAAAAGGGTTACATTATATTTGCCAGATAGAAGGTGCATTACTTCACAAACATTGCTACCCTTTCTCATGTTTTTGTCCCCATTTCCCTCCTCCCAACCCCTACCCTCATCTTGTTTTCCACAATTCCAATAAACATATATACATTATATCACCTAACAAGGTAAGATACTGTAACAATATGAGATAACCAAGGGACAACAAAAGAGATGAGAAATAAAATAGTACTTTAAGAACAACGATCACACATTATATGGCTCTTGTAAAACAGATTTTTAAAGGCCGCTAATTGATTAAAACAATCAGATATATTTTCTTCCATGTTTTTTATGTTTAATACTATATAGTAGTTACACAAAGAGTTTCTATGCACATATGCTTATTTGATCAATTTCTCCCTCTTATCCACTTCAATTTCTCCCTCTAATCTACCTCCCCCCTTTTTGGGATAATGTATAGCATGGTTACAGTTACATTCATCAGATAGTGTGTGCATTACTTCTTAAACATTGATATCCCTTCTCATATTTTTGTCCCTGTTCCCCTCCCCCACCCATTCCCAATCATCATGTTTCTCACCCTTCCCATCCCTAGATTTAATTTTTGAACGCTTTCAAGTCTCTCTCTCTTTCTCTTGTTCAATATGACCTGTACAGTCATTGTTTTATTTCTTTTTAGAGGTACTGAGGTTTGAACTTAGAGTCACATGGTCATTTGGTTTTACAGTCCATTTTTATCTTTTTCTTTTGAGATCCTCCCAATTACAAGTCCCCAATTGTACTAAATTTAAGAAAATTGCTCACAAAGCGAAAGTACATGCTTACAACGAGAGAATGAGGGAGAAAATATGACAAAGATCTTACAAAACCCATAGATGGAGAATAAACTAAGAGGTTATCCAGGCCTCTTCAAACCCGAAACTTCCCAGAAGCATGAAATTATCTTGGGTAATGATTCCCATGTATGTAACCCAAGGCTCCAGCAGATTAACTTGATTTACTTTTGGCAAAATCTGCTCTGGTGGTAATAACATAGGCAGTATGACTCAATGCGCAGAATCCTTTCATCTGCCTGAACCAGTCTATAATGTAAGCCAGGAGTGGTTGCTCCACTTCTCTCAGTCTCTCCCCGAGACCATAACATGCGACATAAACAAGGAAAAGGCCTTCTCAGCGTACAGCTCTCTACAGTAATGAACTTCAAAAACATCTGTGGTATTCCATTCACAAGAATTTCTAATTTGGGTTAAAAGCACATATGCAAAATGACTTAGTTAGCTGTATGTGGCATGTGGTATTTTCATTGTGAGGTTTTTGTGTCCCAGTACAGCTCTCCTCCTTCCCCCAGTTGTAATTTGTTTAGCAAAGGCATCTTGGGTAGAGGGGAGAGCAGGGTAAGTAGCTATGCTCAACTGCATGGCTGGATGTGTGTGGCCTTGAGGAAAGTCTGCTTTGAATGAGAGTATTGACTCTGAGTTTTCATCATCAGGGAGAATACTTCAGGGAAAGTATCTGCCTATTAATTCCTTTGCCTGGAAGTCAGGAGGTGAAGAATTTTCAGAGATTCCTTTGTCCCTTCAGATGCATTGTCACTTTGTCTCTATGCAGGACTCATTCAGTACTTCTTACCTCACCCCCAAGTTAGAGGTGCAGTGTTTTCTTTGTCTAGTTCCATTCCTTCTGTATCAGTGTGGGCGCATGAGGCAGACTGAAAAGGCAAAACATCTGGGATTAAGATCCTTATTTTATTTCTTATCCTTGACATTTAATCTTAATGGACATTTTCTTCCTTTTAGATGACCAAATTCTATCAATTTATTTTGTTTTGGACTCAGAAAATAACATTCCATATTTTGGCAGGCTGAATACTTTGAGCCGACAACCTCAGAAAGGCCACAATAGTCAAATCTATTTCTGACTTCTGTTTCCTGCACTCTCACCAGAGGCAATGGAAACTCAAATTGCAATCTTACCCAAAAGATCCATAGAAACTAGAACCTCTCTAAAATGGTCTAAGGCCTGAACATATCTGTCATACTCTCATTAAATACACAGCACACAAGTTCTCTTTTAGGAAGACTCCAACATTCTTGTAAGGGAGGCTTAAAACTGGCTTTTCAAGAAAAGAGCAATCAGTGCAGAAGATGCTGCCTTTCGAAGGCATGAGCTCTAAATCCTCTGTATAGAACATGGTAATTTTTTCCATAAAGAAAAATCTGCACCCTGCAAGGAAGCACGATGAGACTATTTATGTCTGTTCAAAAGATCCACCCAGCCCCCCTTTGCCACCATCTAAGCAATAATCACCCCCTTCCAATGCCTTCTCCCTATTAACTCCTGCACTATCAGCCTATAGGGGAGACGGTTTTCAGTTTTTCCTGGATTCATTGCCAGTTGATAACACAATGAAGCTTATTTTTTTTATTCTTTCAAAGACCAATAGCAAAGTATTGGCTTCTTTGTGTGCTAGATAGGGTGTTTTGCTTGATACTATCTCTCCCACCAAACCTTCCATAGACTAAAACAAGATTCTAACTTTCCTAACCTTTCCTTGTTACACAGAGCGATCTGCAGACAATTTCCCTGATTTACCTTTTCGGATAGTAAATCCAAAGCCCCGAATTCCAGTAGGGTCCTAACTGATGCTTTGTAAGAGTACAGATTAGTTTCCTTCTCCTATTAATGAATTAAAAGGCATGAAAGCATTTAAGGTAAAGAGCTATATTTCTTTGAAAGTGAAAGGAGGAAAGCTAGAAAGGAAGAAAGAAAGAAAGTAATAAGATTCTCTAGAGATTTTTCCATGCAGAGAAGGGTCTCTGTGAGGAGTCAGATGAGCCCTCTTTCTAGGCAGTTTTATAGTGTGAAACTCCTTCCATATCTCCTCCCCCGGGCTTTATGCTGATTCCCTGAGGGCTGGTACATACGCTGTCCTGGGTTTTCATTAGTTGAGCTGGGACCCAGGGTATTATGGAAAGAAAAAGCCGTTGAGTGGTAACTTACAGCATTATTGAAAGAAGTAATTGAGCAGGAGCCCAAGGCACTATGGAAACAAGAAGTGCCATAATAAGAATGTGTTATCTGCCATGTGTTAGGTCTGCCACTTTTTATCCCTACATATCTAATAGCTCTCTTTTCCTTTCTTTTATTTTATTGAGGTAATGTACAAAGGGGTTACAGTTACATTTGCCAGATAGTAGGTGCATTACTTCTTACACATTGATACCCCTTCTTATGTTGTTGTGCCAATTTCCCTCCCCACACCCTCTCCTACTTATCTTGTTTCCCCCTTTCCTTTCCTATTTCAAATAAACAAATAAACATATATACAATATACCAGGTAACAAAATCAGATACAGTAACAACATGAGATTAACCAAAGGACAACAAAGGAGTACATTAAGAACAGCGATCACTCAAGATAAAGCTCTTGTTTCCATATCCTAGAGATCCTTTCATTTAGTCTCATCCTATATGAACTTATGCATCTAGGTTTGCGCTATTATGGTCCTCTGCTAAGAGAGTCCTAGATATTAAGTGAAGTAAGCCAGATCCAAAGGAACATAGGCTCAGTGGTTTCCTGTTTCCTTTCTTATGCCTATTCCAGGAAGGAAGAAGTGCTGGAAACAGAGGCCAAAGAATCCAAATAGATCAGCTATGCTCGGTTTTTCACTTCAGTCTGTTACATTAGACCATAATCTTTTGCCTAACCGTATTTCTCTCTGGATGTCCATTCTTTATTAAAGCTACGCATAAAAGTGGACAGTTTTCCCTGGGTCTTAGAGTCTTCATTTCTGAAGGCTCTCTGCTACCAAAAACTTTGTTTATATAACTTGGCTATTCTCTTCTTTTGTTAATCTGTTCATAGTTTGAGGAGTGTTAGCTACGATCCTTCTAGATGAGGAAATATACTGCACTTTTCTACCTTTATGGTGCTGTGACTTGAATTCAGGGCTTTGCGTTTTCTAGTGAAGTCCTTTCCATTTGAGCTTCACCTCCCATCCTTCATGTAGGATCAGTCTTAGGTCTTTCTAAAACCTGAACCATTCAAACCACTGTTTTCTCCAAGTTGGTACTCATATCATTGGACTCATAAATATTGGAATGTTAGTTCTGGATCTTGAATCATTGTAACTACTTTCTTTCAGTTCTATCTATTGCATTTTACAATTAGCACATTTGCCCATTCTGTCCTAAGTACTCATTGTGTTTTTTGGATCTCAGATTTTGCTCACTCCTTTATTCCCACCCAAAGTGCCTTCTTTTTTCCTTGTTACCTGCTAAGCTCCTATTCCTTTTGGAGATTCTGATCTCATGCAAGCTTACTGATGATGTCTTTTCTTTGCTCCCCTCTCCCTTTTGCTCATATGTTCTTCTCTAATCCTTTGGCTGAAGAGAACTTTGTCTAGACGATTGGGATATTAACTACTAGTTAAAAGAGGACCCAGTTATTGTCCTACCTAACTGTATTTGATCCCTCTGACATGCTCCCTCTTTGACTTACTGTATTTCTCCCCAGCTTATTCCAATTCCAGGAATACTAAGCCCTATAGACAAACATTTTATGATAGTCACAGAACCTACACTTCCGTCACCAGTTCACAGCTTGACCTGGTATCAATATACCAAGCTTGCTTCTTGACCCTGGCTTTAGTTTCCTTGTATAGTGATGGAGCTCTTGTCAAAACTTTAAAGTCATAGCATAGGTCACTTACTCATGTTGACTAGATTGACAAAAATTCCTTTTCTATTTCACCAGTACTTGTCTCTCTGCCTATTGGATTGTTTTGTGGTGGGTGCCTGAACCTTGTCTGATAAGGCCGTCTGTAGCCCCAAAGAGCCCATTAACATCCCATCCAAGCTCAAAGGATGGACTCAGAGACAAGAAGTGCAGTGAAAGACTTCTTAGACATGTTTTAATATTTAAAGTTATGCTTAAGTAATTGTACAAAGGGGTTCAATTACACAGTCAAGCTGTGAGTACAAGGCATCTTGATCAATGTTGCCCATTCTTCTTTCTTCCCCATACCTCTTAACCCTGCCCATCTCCTCAATTTAAAAGCAAGAGTATAATGGCAGTTGGCAAAGACTGGATGTCTTTCTGATAGGCAGGCATGCTCTCCATGATTGCACCAAGCAATTTTATACCTAGAACTTGGAGGTCCCTCTTCCATTTCCTCTTTGGTCCAAGTACTATGGAGTTTACACATTTCCCCGGATATTGCCTATGTTATATTACTGTCTACTGGGTAATTCAAATACATGCATGTCCAGAGGTTGAGTTGAATTTTAGAAGTGAGATTTTGGGGGTCTCTATTTCCCTTTGTTTTATATGGCAGGGAAGTTCTTCTGTATATGTATTTTTCGGACACATAAGCAGTTTCTGCCCCTATTCCCATTTTATTGTGGTGTATTTATCCTTCTGCTAATTGGTGCCCCTCTAATTGATCCTGTTTGTCTATGGACTTTCCAGTGCACAAACTTTTTCACATCTACAAATCACTATGTAAGTAAGCTACTAGCAATTTTCTTCCTTGAAATGTCATGTTGAGCCTTACCTTTTAGGCATTTTTGTTTTCATCATCTTAACTGTGACCATAAGCCCTGGAAGACAGGACCATGTATTTCTCATTGTTTTTGCATGTTGTAATGATTAAAATATAGTTGAAATATATGCCTAGTTGAATTATATACAATTGAAAGAGTAGTCAGAGCCAGGCATTGATGGCTCTTGCCTTTAATCCTAGCTACTCCAGAAGCTGAGATCTTAGGATCATGGTTCAAAAACAACCTGGACACAAAAAGTCTGTGAGACTAGTGCTGTGGCTCAAGAGACTGAAGAGCTCAGGGAGAGTACCTAGGCCCAGAATTCAAGCCCTAAGACCCACAAAAAAACAAAACAAAACAAAACAAAGCAAAACCAGAATAGTCAGATATATTAATAGTTGATTACTAATCTCATTGGTCTCAAAACAGAAAGAAAACAAAGACCATTTCAGCATTTAAGAGTAATTCTAGAAGATCAAGTAATCTGTGTTGACACCACTCAATACCACCAATGGGGGAGGAAAGAGTTTTATTTTTTTATTTTATTTTTTTTAGTTTCATTGTTTATTTTATTCTTTTTTTCTTTATTAACGTTGATTTTTACATAATATTTTAAATGACAGGTTTAACAAACTAGTGTTCAAGAAGGGAATCTCTATTTACAATCAGTGGGACTTAATATTTAGAACTAATCAAGATTAGGCTAAGGGTTTGTATGTCATAGAAACATTAATTTTAGAAAATAAAACATTATGTCTATAGAGTTATAGGTTTTTATATGTATATAGTTATGTTTATATTTCCATTACCATGTCCACAGCATTGGGTATGCAGATATTGAGTCCTCGCTCTTGTACTCTTTGGATTTAATAGCCACATATTAAGGCTACCATGCGCCTTTTGTTCCTTAGGTCTTGACTTGTCTCACTCAACATGATTCGCTCTAGATTCATCCATTACCCTGCGATTGACATTATTTTATCTTGTCTGTTGGCTATGTAGAGAGACAGCCAACCAACTGGGAAAAGATATTCACCAATAATACATCTGACAAATGCTTAATATCCAGTATCTACAGGGAACTCAAGAAATTTATCCCCCCCAACCCAATAAACCATTCACTAAATGAGCAAGGGAACTAAAGAGAGGCTTATCAGAAGAAGAGATTAAAATGGCAGAAAAGCATATGAGAAAATGTTCATCATCTGTGGTCATAAAGGAAATGCAAATAAAAACAACCCTAAGATACCACCTTACCCCAACAAGAATGGCCAAGATTTTGAACTCAGACAATGACAGTGGCTGGCAGGGTTGTGGTGAAAAGGGAATCCTACTACACTGCTGGTGGGAATGTAAACTAGTTCAGCTACTCTGGAAAGCAGTGTGGAGGTTTTTTAAATAACTGAAAATAGACCTTCCCTACGATCCCACCATATCACTTCTGGGCATCTACCCTGAACATTATAACCCAAGATATGATAAGGACACCTGCTCAGCTATGTTCATCTCTGCACTATTCACAATAGCCAGGCAATGGAAACAATCCAGATGCCCTACTGTAGATGAATGGATACAGAAAATGTGGTATATATACACAATGGAATTCTACATAGCCAAGAGTTTTATTTTTATCCTGAATTATGTTTATTTGAGGCAGACACTACAATAAATGACAGATCAACAAAAAATGGAAATTTAATATATATGTTTGGTATAAATATCATATCCCTTAGTGTTATTCTGTTAAATGTACTTGCCATTAATTAAAGAATACTCCCAAATGCACACAGAGCCATCAAAGATTCTATTAATTTTCTTTTCCTGAAAATATTGGTTTCTCCCCACCCCCACCCCTGAGCCTCCTCTATCAATGGGCAAAATTATACAGATTGTTTTCTAGGGTCATCTGCATCTGTGATGCTGAGAGACAGTTCATTATCATCTCTTTGCTTTTCTTATTGCTCAAATCTCACCTAATTTGCTCATTTGATTTATCTTACTGTGTGAATAAATCATATTTCTAGTCAATTCTTTAGAAAGAGTACATTGGCCATCCATTTCTAGGAACTGTGCATATTTAAAATGTTTCTTAATCTACTTGTTTTATCAGGTAGAAAATTTCAGATTAGCCATTTTCTGTCAGGATTAGAGAGCATTTCCTAATAATCTTCTAGCCTCCAGTGTTGCTTTTTGAGATATCACATTTTATTCGGATTTTTGATGAGCAGAACTTGACTTTTCTACTTCTTGCTTTTATAAAAATTCCGGTTAATGTGTTTTTGTCCCTTGTGCCATTAACTTCTAAGAATGTGTGTATTTAAGTTCTGGGCAATTTTCTTAAAAGTATTTTATCAATAATTTTAACTTTCCATTTCTTATGCTTTAGACATCTATTATTTACATATTAGAGCTTTTTATTTGGCACCTTATTTTATTTTTTGTTTTGCCCTCTAATTTATAATGCTTTCTCTCTATCAATATCTTATTGATATGCTTTTTGGTTGATTTACTCAATTTTGCCTCCCAATTTTCAACTTAAAACTTTTTCCTTTTATTATCTACATTGAATCTCCAAGAGCTCTTTTATTTTCTGAACTTGGTGTATAATGACCTTATGAACTATTACAGTAATTAGGACTAGTCTTATCAATTAGATGTCATTCTGTTTTCATTTATAAAAATTGTGTGGTTCTCATGTTCATAGGCCTTGTTCCATAGAAAATACCGTGCAATATAATTAATTTCCTGTCTTGGAAAATGATCTTTATCATTAGAATATTTATTTACTTTTTAAAGTTGTGTTATTTTAGAAGAAAAATAAGTTTATGGTCAAAGAAAATATTCAATCTAGAAATTAGTTATAGACATAATCTCATAATGAGAATATCTTGAATTTGGTTTATGTAAGCCCAGAGAGAAGTTTCTTTTTAGTTTTATGGGCCATGACAAAAGGATTAAGTATTATCTCATACAAAGTATATGAGGTTCCCAATCCTTGTTTTATATGATTGGGTTGTATTTTCCTGTGAGTATATATGTTTTACCAGGGCATTTTAGAAAAGAACAATCTTTCCTTCCTTCCTATTTTTCTTCCTTCCTGCCTGGTTGCCTACCTGCCTTTCTGTAGTGTAGCTTGAATTCAAGTTTGTATTATCTCTCTCAGCTTTTATATTCATGGCTAGTGATCTACCACTTAGGTAATGCCTCCAATCTAGCATCTTGCTGATTAACTGGAGATGGAATTATGAGGACTTTGCTTCTTGGGCTGGCTCTGAGCCATGATCCTCTAATCTCAGAATCCCAAGTAGCTAGAATTACAGGTGAGAGTCACTGGTGCTCAACTATGTTCTATTCTTATTTGAGAAGAAATCCATGCATATCTGATGTCCATATAGTTATGTGGCCACCTGTGGTAGTCTATTCATAATGGATACTGGAGACGAAGTAACTTTATAAAGAGAACAGCCCTCTTTGGTTCAAGGCTGAAGGGCAATATGCCATCATTCATTTACCCTGGTTTGAACTTAGTGAAAGATGGCATCACAATGATGTCTCCCTCTCTCTCTCTCTCTCTCTCTCTCTCTCTCTCTCTCTCTATATATATATATATATATATATATATATATATATGTATATATACATATATATAATGAAAATTCATACGAAAGACAGAAAGTTATAGTGAAATGCTTTTTAAAAAGTAATGTAATTGTAAAGAATGCTTTCTTTTTTTTTTTTGCCAGCCCTGGGATTTGAACTAGGGCCTGAGCAATGTCCTTGGGCTTTCTCTGACTTTCCAACTTTTCTATGTATGCGGTACTAAGGAATTGAACCTGGCTCTTCGTGCATGCTAGGCAAGCACTCTACCACTAGGCCTAACTCCTGGTCCTGTAAAGAGTACTTTCTATATCACCTTAACAGAAGAACTTATGAATCCTAGGAGAAAACGAAATGATTCCTCAACACAGTGCTACCCTGACCTAATTCCCACTAAGGTTCATCTCATAATGGTCCCACCATCCGCCAGCACCAGCACACTGTGGTCAAAACATTCAACACCTGTATGTTTGACGACACACTCAAATAATATCTAAAACATAATACCACTGCTTGCAATTGTCATAAAATACATGGCAGGACTTTAAGCAAAATATTACTCAGTTTATGCACATTATTGATACAACTACAAGAACATTGGTTATACTTAGTTTACAAATATACTACTGCCTAAGTTTTGCAACATTTTTGTCTGGTTAGCCATTGGAAAGAAACCATCTCAATTCTGTGTGACTTCCAAGAATAAGTTAACAGAGACCATGAAGCTTCTTTTAGATCCTCTCACGACACTTTTCTTTGGAGCTTTAAGCCACTGTGTAAGAAGCTGTAGACCTCTATGCTTTGAGGAAGCACATGCCATTGTAGGAAGCCCCTGTAGGTGTGTAGGCTTATAATTCCAGTGGAGGCTTTAGTAACTACTGGTAAAAATAAGCAGGCATCAGTGAAAATGTCAAATGATTTCTACTTCCAGTGGGTAAGTTGTTTCCAGCCTTCAGTCCTTTCCAGTTGAGATTGTAGACATTGTGAATTAATTCCATGTCAATGGAACCGTCTCCAATTTCTGGTCCCAATGTCCATGAGCATAATAGTTACTTAATCTCCCGAGCTTTGGAGTCACTTGTTGTATAGCACTAACCTTTGGAATATAAAAATATTCTATTATGATTCCTTAAATACAAATGATATAAATTCCTAATTTCTGTGATGAGATATGAATGAAAAGCGCTCTGTATTTATTTTCTAGATGATATGTTCTGAAGCTTAATTCAGATACAGGTAACTATGCAACTCAAATTGTAAAACAGCTTACACATATTGAGGAAAACACCATGTACTTCTTCATTAGAAACTAGCACATCACTTGTGGCCAGAAGTTGATGTGTCTGTTCAATTTTTTTTAAAGTAAAGGGTGAGAAAGTGTTAGCTTTTGAATTTGACCCCGGCTAGCATGTTGTTTTGTGTCTGTGAAACATGATTGGCTTCAAATGCTGGAATAGTACAGGAACATTTTTTCTTGTTCCACTTCTTATAGGAAGTGCTTGATGTTATATAAAATATCTTCTGGGAGAGTACAATTGATGGTGCTTTTATCATAATTATGATTATTATCATCTACTCTCATAATTTGGGACCTTCCATTTTCTGGGTATGTGAAAGGAATCTCTTTGAATTACATGGCCTTTTTAAAGAGAAGAAATTGAAAAATAAGTTGAAACTTCTATCTGTATTCACCTTTGGCTTAGCTGTAACTATAGACTTTTCAAGGATTGCCAATCTCAGTTCAATACAATATACTTAAAAAACATTTTTCTTAAGCAAACAATTTGATTGAAAAATGAAAAGTAGTAAGACCTATGAAAAGATGAAGGGATGTTGCATTTTTTCAATTTTTTTTTCTAGTTTACTCTTCAGGTTACTTTTTCTTGTGTGTGGCCAAGAGCACTCACTTGCCCTGATGGGAATCTGAGGTATTTGTTTTGAGGTATAGAACAGGATAGTTCTTTTAGATCTTTGTCTTTATGGAGGTTGTAGTGCTGAAGTTGTAGATCCATGACCAGTTATCATTCTTATACAAAACTTACTTATACTGGCAGACATCTTGTTGTTGTTGATTGGAAATGTGTCTAGTTCATTCTTATCAAGAGAGCCTCTGTCCAGTAGGGCCTCACCAGGAAAAATGTTAGAGTCAAGTGAGACACAAAGTGAGCAGCAAGAAAAACTATGCATGTGAGAGAAGCAATGCTTTATTTTTAGATCAATGAGAGAAAAGGGATACCAACAAGAACCAATGCATGTATTACAGGAGTGCCACACTTTGGCAATAGAAGGGAGCAGAGAATAATGGACCTGTGAGCCCAGGCCTTTACTTGTTCATATGATGCTATGTAAGAGGTTTACTGTAGGAAGTTATAATTGGTGGGGCCAGGGAAACCACATGTGGATCCAATGGATTCATGCTGTGGTTGAGAAGTAGCCATCATGGACTGTGGGGGTCAGTGGGGTGGGTCTGGCAAGTTGTGTCTACATTTTCCATAGTGAGACATTGGTATAGAAAAGACATCTGCATCAACCACCTGGAGGAACTGGGAGGAGAGGAAATTGGAAACTGTCAAAGGTGACAAAATCTTGCTTCTAGCATGGGACAGTTAACTCCCTGCTAAAAAAGCATGTTGAGATGACATATTTACAAGAGCCAAGTCATAATTTCTGAAATACATTCACTGCATTTGTCAAAGTTGAGGTAAACAGTTCTAACACTGTAGACTAAAGTAGAGGTTAAATTTAAGGTTTAAATTAAAGCTTAAGGTTTAAGTCAACTAATGTGAACATTTCTTTTTTTATATATATTTTTTATTGTAGTTAATAGAAGGGTTACATTATATTTACCAGATAGAAAGTGCATTACTTCACATAGCCTTTCTCATGTCTTGGTCCCCATTTCCCTCCCCTCAACCCCGCCCCTCATCTTGTTTTCCTCCCTTCCCTATCCAACTTCAAATAACCAAATAAGCATATACACAATATATTATATAACCTGTAACAAAATATATACTGTAACAAAATGAGATAACTAAGGGACAGCAAAAGAGATGAGAGATAACATAGTACATTAAGGACAACAATCACTCGTTATATGGCTTTTGTTTCTATATTGTGGAGGTCCTTTCATTTAGCGGCATTCTATATGGCATTATGTATTTAGGTTTTGTGAACAGTTCTTTTAATCCCAGGGATAGAAATTCTCTTTACTGTAAATATAAGACTTCCCAGTTAAAGAGCCAGCACTCTACTTGCCCAATTAAAGCATTATTAAATAAAGCATTTATATAAACCTATAAAAGTTCAGTCTCAAGCCCCTACCAGTGGCTCACACTTATAATCTTAGCTACTCAGGAGGCTGAGATCTGCAGATTATGCTTCAGAGCCACCCCAGGTCAGGAAAGTTTGTGACACTTTCAGCTCCAATGAAGTATAAGAAAGCCAGAAATGGTGTTGTGGCTTAAGTGTTAGATTGTTGATCTTGAGCAAAAATGCTCATGGACGGTGTTCCAGCCCTGAGTTCAAGCCTCAGGACCAGCATATGTGTGTGCATGTGTGCGCACATGTGCATGCACACACACGTGCACACATGGACCTATGTTTGATGAAGTTGGGTGCTCCAGCATTAGGTGTGTAGATATTCAGGATGGTTATATCCTCCTGGAGGACAGATCCCTTTAGTAGTATGTGATACTTTCTTTGTCTCTTCTAATTTTAGTTTGAAGTCTATTTTATCTGATACGAGGATTGCTACTTCAGCCTGTTTATGGGGGCTGTTGCTTCATAGATTTTATTCTAGCCTCTCAATCTCAGAATATATTTGGTTTTTTGGGGGGGCAAGATGTGTCTCTTGAAGGTAGCAGAAAGATGAATCTTGCTTTTTGATCCAACCAGTCTATGCCATTTAATTGGCAATTTAAGTCCATTGATATTGAAGGTTAGGATTGAAAATATTTACTAATTCATGTCATTTTCTCTATGACTTTAGGGCTGGCGACTTGTCAATTCTTGCTGTAATTAGCTAGTATACTTTTTAGGTGCCACTATTTTTTGTCAATAATATGTTTGTGTTGATTTTCAATGTGTAGAAAATCTTTCAGAATCTTGCTGGTTTGGTCGCTACATACTGTTTCACCTTTTCCTTGCTGTGGTAGGTTTTTCTTTTCTTTTCTTTTTTTTTTTTTTTTACCTCAGCTATGAATGAGAGCCAATAATTCTTGGTTGGTAGTTACTTGTCTTTAGGGCATGACATACATCATTCTAAGCTCCTCTTGCTTACATGATCTCTGCTAAGAGATCTGTGGTTATTCGGATTTGGTTTTCTTTGTAGGTGATTGTTCTCTTCTCTCTGGCCACTTTAAGGATCCTTTCCTTGGTTTTTAATTGATCCCATATGGATGATAATATGGTTCTGGGCTGTCCTTTTCTGGTCAGGTCTGTTTGGGGTTCTAAAAGCTGCTTGTATCTGGATGGGCCTGTCCTTCTGGATATTTGGGAAGTTCTCTGAGATAATTCCCTGAAGTATATTTCCAATTCCATTAACCTCTTTCTCCAGGCCCTCCTCAATACCGATTAGCCTTTAATTAGGCTTCTTAATTGTAGCTTGGAGCTCCTGAAGAGATCTGTCATATTTCTTAGACATGGTTTGAATCATTTTCTGGTCTTTCTCTATAAATTCTTCAACTCTGGAGAATCTCTGCATTGTCTAACCTGCTATCAACAATTTCTACTTTGTTCTTTGTCTCCCTTCCTTCTACATGGTCAGAATGCTGCCATACCAAACACATACCTAACATTATTGGGAATATAAAGTGGGTGTTTATTTTCAGGTGATGGCGTTCTGACTCTGCTCCTATACTGTCTACCGTGGGATGGCTCCTGAGGTGGCGTGACCGGCTGAAGGTGGCCCTCAGTGGATACCAGTCCCTTCATCTTGACCTTTGGAACTTTCAGAACTGTGAAAATCAATTTATTTTTGTAAACTATCCAGCCTTAGCCTCAGAGAATTCCTGACTAGGAAGAGCAATACCCTGAGTTAAAATCCCAGTGTCACAAAATCTAATGACAACTTCATATATTAATGAAGTTAATCTCTTATGTTTTGTTGTAGTGGCATAACACAGGCTAAGAATATTTAGCATAGTGTTTTTAAGTGTGGAGCATGGGTATTGACAGAATGATACTGTAATTAGTATTGTACCTTTCACTTTTTAAATTGGACACTACATATGTTTGATTATCTTACACTAGTAACACAAAGGGAAATTTCCTTGTTAAATTTCAATTAATCTCAGCTCCTTTTGTATGTGGGAGGGGAGGAGTGGCCAGTTCTGAAGTTTGAACTTGGATCCTGGGTGCTGTCTCTGAACTTCTTTTGCTCAAGGCTAGCACCCTCAGTTGAGCCACAGCTCTAGCCAGCTCCTTTTTCTAAGTATTTATTCATAGGCATTGATAGACGACAGTTCTACTCAGTTTAATCTTACCTTCTATTCCTGACCATAGCTTTGTTGTAGGAATAAATCATGTTCTATTGATCCCTCTTCTTAATAGTAAGTAGTTGTTTCTAGTATCTTTCATTATAAACAATGCTAAAACAAATACATGCTTTCTATATCTTCTTGGTTGTATATTAAGAATTTCTTAAAGGTGGTGGATTTTAATGAAAGACAGGGAGGGATATTTGACAATGTCTAGACACTGTTATAGCTGGGTAGAAACCAGGGATACTGCTAAACATTTGGCAATTTTTTTATTGTAATGTATAGAGGAGTTACAGTTACATTTGCCAGATAGTAGGTGCATTACTTCTCACACATTATTACCTCTTGTCCTATTTTTTTTTTTTTTGCCAGTCCTGGGCTTGAGCTCAGGGCTTGAGCACTGTCCTTGGACTTTCTCAAGGCTAGAGCTCTACCACTTGAGGCTCAGCACCACTTCCGGCTTTTTTTCTATGTATGTGGTACCGAGGAATCGAACCCCCGGGTCTTCATGCATGCTAGGCAAGCACTTTAACCACTAGGCCAAACTCCCAGCCCAAACTCCCCGTCCTATTTTTGTACCCATTTTTCTCCCCCTAGCCACTCCAAATCATCTTGTTTTCCCCCCTTCCCTTTCCTTTTTGACAGTTTTTAAGACAAGAAAGAAAGTATCTGGGCACCAACAGAGAAACTCTGCTCTAGGGTGTGTAATGACAAGAACACAAAGATAAATATGTACCATGATACCGACTGACAGATTCAAAAGCTTTAAGGTAACAATTTTTTCCAGAACTTAAACTGTAGATTTTGTCTACTTCCATATAGTCACAGAGTTTTCTATGGAATTTGGTAAATATATTCTAGTGTTATATTCTTACTGGTACTATGAATGGATCAAAAGCATTGTGCCGATAATTCAGATTGATTAATATGAAAACCATAAAGGCAGTTGGTTGATCATCTCCCAATAGTATATTTTTTGAATTCTGAATTTTAATTAGGCTGAACCTATGCAGCATCATTTGATATAGGTTGCGGCAAGATTTCTTTTGGATTTGAGGGCATAATTTGTACAGCGTTTGCAGTTAGTATAGGTCATAATTCTTATAATCAACTTTATACCATTTCCAAATAGGCTGACAATAGAATGCATATACTAGGCAAATTTAACTCTAGGCACCATCAGTGTCCCTATGTGAGAGAACCAGTTATCATTATTTCAATGGGCCCTCCTGAGAAGTTAATATTTCAAATTTTCTAGCCACCTATATCTTCACTTTCTTTTTTTTTTTTTTTGCCAGTCCTGGGCTTGAGCTCAGGGCCTGAGCACTGTCCTTGGACTTTCTCAAGGCTAGCGCTCTACCACTTGAGCCTCAGCACCACTTCCGGCTTTTTTCTACGTATGTGGTACCGAGGAATCGAACCCGGGTCTTCATGCATGCTAGGGAAGCACTTTAACCACTACGCCAAACTCCCGGCCTTATATCTTCACTTTCAAAACTACTAACACTGTTAATGACAGAAATACATTTTTATTGCCAAGTTAGCATGACAAATAATAAAATAGTATCCCTTCATTAAAATAAAAATTACTGAGGTTTGAACAATACACTTATTTTGGTTTTAGGAAAATATTTCTTTATGTATATAGCTCAATATTTCTATTGTTTTTCTGCTGTAAGTTGCAACTGACTTGGGCTTTGATTGTCTTCACTAGGGAAACATAAAACTCTTTGTAGAATTTTAGAGGTCTGCAGTGCAGTGCAGACTTCTTTCACTACTTCCTAAGGCACTAATGGAGTTAGCAATAGATCTTAATTATAGCGGTGACTTTGCTGACAAGCACTGGTACCATGATGTATTTGTCTTAGAATGGTTAATTCTGACAGCTTCGTTATAGACCAGAGAGTTGTGGCTGGCTGTTGTAGTAGCCAATTCTCCTTTCTTCTATTTAAATTTAATAGTTCCATGAATAGATAGAGTGCTGAATGCTGAAGTTCTCCTCCATGATAATGTGCTCTGGTTTTCCTAGGTCTAAATACAACAATAGTGGATCTTAACTTGCCTTCAGAGGTAAAATTTCCTCAGCCTGAACTTTCTTCCCACTTTTTTATCTGCTTGCCTCCTATTGTAATTACTGGGTTATATGCCCCTTCCCAGGGTTACAAAGTCCCTTATGATTTTCTAGAAATAGATATTCCACCAAATAATACTTTTACTTCTTAGCCAAACAGAGTATTTTCAAAGAGTGACAGGTACAATGAAGTAATATGTTAGTTATAATCTAATGTGAGTGATGTCCTTGTAATGGGCCAGAAATATGTGGAGGGATGACGATATGGGACACAAGAAGAAAGCAGCATATATTTAAACCAAGGGAAGTGGTTTCAGGAGAAACAAACCCTGGTAACTTCTTGGTTTTTAATTTCTGTGGAAGAATAAAATTCTTCTATTGTAGTATTTTGTTATGATAGTTCCCTCAAATCAGCATGTGTTGAATAATGGAATAAGCGGTTGCATTATTGGACATATTGATGGACATAGGGGACATTCTTCCTAAGAAGAATAGTCTAATAGTTAGGGGACATATTGGAGACTGGAGTGATTGAATATGAAAGTATTTAAAATTACTAAGGTGGTGGAGATCATATAAGAAGGAATGAGGCTTGAGGACAGAAGATGTGGGAGAACTGTGCTTGATATACATTGTTCCACTATAGAGAGTTCAGGGTAATTAATAGAAGCCAGAAGAGGAGGTGGAAATCTGTGAGTCAAGAGGAAAGAAGAGTGGTATTCAGGAAGGCAAGTGAAATGAGTACTTTAAGGAAATAAAAGGAGACTAATTCATTGCGCTAGATGAGGACTGTAGATGGATCAAGTACATTTGGCATGTTGGAGACAGTTGATGGATGACCTGAGCCATGGTGAATGTGGTAAATAGTGGGACTGAAAGTCAGGATGGTGTTCTAAGAGAAAAGGGGACATATAAATATATGGGGACAATAAAACCAACTCTCACTGATTAAATGAGTCCATAAGATAGTTTCTGTGTCAACTATCCTTACTATTTCTAGTACTAATTTTATCTAGTGATACTAGGTACAGACACATGCACCAAGTGGGTTTAGAAGCCAAAGAGAGCGGAAACAAGGATATTCTCCAAACAGCTGGGAAAGACAGCAAGACAGATCCTTTATGTTTTGTCCTAATAATGTGGCCCTCCTTTTGAAATGATCTTTCAGTTTACAAAACACTTTCATATCCACAACCTTGAATAACCTCAACAGCTCTCTGAAGATGGCATTGTAGGCCTTATTTTATCGAGAAGAAAATTAAGATTCTGGTAGATTCGGAGACTTGTTTATTGTCAGGCAGTAGGAAATGTTCGGGCTCCTCACTTAATTAATAATTGTGTAAGATTTCCATTCATCAGTGCTTAAATTGCTTAATTCCAATGCCAGAATTCTCTGCAATGTTTATTGTCCAGTTTCTCCCCTTCCCTTTGCATTTTTTCTCTTTCAAAAACCACTGAATGCCGTTAGAGATTCTTTTTATTTTCACTTATGGGAAATAGTTCTTAAAGCTCAATCATAATATTGAAATTAATACCACATATCTTTGGTTCCTTAGCTTATTAAGAACTCTGTTAAAAAAAGTCATAGGAATTTAATTTTGATCCAGTTCTTAGAAATATTACTTCAACTAAGTAAAACAAGACAAAAATACATTCAATTTTTACCATTTCAACTAAGTTCATGAGATTTGAGGCCACACATGCTGCAATTGTCTTGGGTCTTTTGTGTATGGTTGGTGTGAGTTTTAGGCAAATGACAAGATACCTGAAAATCCAAGACTTTCTACTACAGCTTTGATATGTTCTAGTTACTGATAAGTTAACACCTCGAAAATCACAGATTTCAGATTATTCCTTATCTACATAGTTTCTCTACCAAGAGGCAGACATTCTCAGCTATGTGGCTAAACGAGCAACATCTGAGTGTAAGGGCAAGAAACATAGATATAACTTGTCTTAGGCAATCACCAAAGGACTGGTTTCAAAAGAACAGTTATGTTCAGGGAATTTTCAGTACACTGTGGGGCTGTTAAAGAAATTGTCTCCATCCATACCCATTAGCATGAAAAGACTAATCCACAATGCCCTAAGGAAGGGTGCCTTGCTCAGAAATGTGGCACTCAGTGTCTGCAAATCCAGCTCTGCACAGAAATTCCTTTTAAAGCTGTACATTTCACAAATTGTAGTAATTGCCTAGGGGTGTAATGAATTACAAAAGATGGGGTAATCACAGAGAAAGAGCATAAAAGGAGACGGAGATGCATAGAACCTTCGTTGTTTCCAATGATCAGCAAAATAGGTCAGATAACAAGTTCTGCTTTGATGTTTCATGTTTTTATTTTCAGGGAACTCTGGGTAATGAAGTGTAACCTAGGCAAATGGAAACTACATTCAATAAGAGCCAGAGAAACTAACTCATTATAGAAATAATATGGGATAAGTCACTTTTATGGCATATTTGAATAGAATCTCAATTCTCATGGTTTCCATCGAACTTTTAGTTTCCATTTCTTCCAGTCTGACTATCTATTATACTAGATGTAGAATGATATTAAATGTTACAAACAGCCATGTCTTCTTTGGCAACATTGAAGAAATCCACATACCCACAGTAGGTAACATTGAAAAGATACTGTTTAGAAGTCAAACAAACCTGGTGCTATCATTGACTCTGTTGAACTTCAGTTCAGTTAAGTTTGTTTTTAAACCTCCAGTCTACTACCTTTAAATGGAGTAGTTATGCTATTTTACACTGTTGTCACAAGGATTTAAGAAGAAAACGTTGGTGACCCTTGATATATTTGAAATGAGTTGGGACCATCCTGTAGTTATCAACTATCTGAAAATGCCTGAATGTGTACCTATGTATGTGCACATATGTATGTAATTTTTCAGCTAACTTTATCATCACCTGTGGAGAATCAAGATTTGAATAAAAAATGAATCCTCAGTATTTTTCATTCTGATATGAGTTAGTGGAAAAGCAGCCAATCAAGGAATTATGTCCAGTGGAGAGTGAAGATGGTGGAATAAGCTGTTGGACAATTAAATGGGGGCATCATGTTAAAAAAAGGATGGGAAGTAAAAAGAACAAAAGCATGAGGAAATAAGAACAAGTTAGAAAACTGGCCTCACAACTTTACAGGAAACAGAAAAGAGACCCACCATTGAAAAAATCATGCAATTCTCACTTAGCACAAAGGCAAGTTCTGTAATTAGGAAGAAAGCCAACGTAGCAAAAATGGGCTTAGTATTGTCTTCCTGGTGGCATATCTATGCATCTATTCTCTTTCTCTGCCATAATTTTTTTTAAAATTATTTTATTATCAGTGTTGTATAGAGGAGTTACAGTTAACATTAGTAAGATAGTGAGTACATTATTTCTTGAACATTGTTACACCTTCCCATGTTTTTCTCTCACTTTTCCTCCCCCCACCTCCTCCCAAGTTGTAGAGTTCATTTACAACATATTGTCTCACAGGTGTTGCTATTAAACTGGTTTATCTTTTGTCCTTTGTCTCATCATCTTGTTTTTCCCTTCCCTGATTCAATGCCATATTTATTTTTTAAAATCAGCTTTCTTATCACATTTTCTTATGTTTGTATCTTGTTAGCATTCTTCTCTTGCCAGATGCAAGAATCAAAGTTGTTTTGGTACCTTAAACTTTTTGGCAACATATTTGGTGTATTATTGCCCAAGAAGTGAGGAATAAATAGAATGTGCATTTCTGACTTAGGCTCATTGAATGGTTACAATTCTGCTTTTCTTGTTCTACCAATCAGAAAGTTTTAGAGCCCTAATTCTTGGTGATCATGAGGATATCTCAGATATATTGGGAGTTGTCATGGGACTCATTCTGTCACTGAAGGAGAGGAGAGTGAATTCCTGCAGCTTTTTAATTTGCACTTACAATCACAGGTATGAGTGAAAAGCATTTCAAATTGTTCCACAGAAAGGAGAGAATCAGGCCAGGAGCTTAGGCTCGTGGTAGAGAGCTGGCCTAGCATGCATGAAGCCGTGGGTTCAATTCCTCAGTACCATATACTCAGAAAAAGCCAGAAGTGGCCCTGTAGCTCAAGTGACAGAGCACTAGCCTTGAGCAAAATGTGTCCAAGGACAGTGTCCAGGACCTGAGTTCAAGCCCCAGGATGGGGGGGAAAAAAGAGGAAAGGATCACAGGATAGAAACTTTATAATATTATTTTGGAGTAGCAGGATAAATGTAGGGAGAGAAAAGGGACCTCTTGCTACAAGTTCAGAGGTGAGAATCCAGGTCAAACATGGCAGCCCTCTTCTGGATTCTATAGTCTCTGACCTGAGGAAGTACTAGTTATCAAGTGCAAGTCTAACAACTCTAAGTTCCTAGACTATGGTTCTGGAAGATGTTTATTTTTCTAAAACATTGGAGAATGATCCAGGTCTCTGTAAATCACAAAAACAACAGGTAAGTTTTGGGGCTTCCTTTGGCCAGACATGCCCTTCATTTTTCAATTCCTTTTCCTCTGTAAGGAGCCATGCAACTTATTAACATCTCAAAGAGTAAGGCCAACACACATAAAACCTTTGTTTTTCCCTATTATTCAACTTAACATGTAAAAGTAGGTGATGGGAAAGGGCTACCTGCTCTGGATTTCAAATTTCACTTTCTGGTTCTATTGTCTTCAGTCTGACCCATTTAATAGCCATGGATTTTAACTTCTCTGCCTATTTATCTATCTATCGAATCGAATCTCTGTCCATCCTGCCTAAATTCAATGTGATAATCAGCACTGCACACAGCTCTTGATTAGTTCACAGGCAGGTGAAAACTCATCAGCAGTTCATAAGTAGATAAACTTACTAGTTAAAAGTGAGTGAGAAATCTTTGCGTACACTGGTAGTGAGAATGCTTTGTCCCTTTGAATTAGGTTGCTTACCAATCACTTATCTGTCTTAGCAGCAGATATGCAATGCGCCACCTACTGAAAAGAATAAATATTCATCAATGAAGCAACCATTTATGCAGGTTGAGAAGGCATAGCTAAGCCCCTGGGACAAGTCACTCTCTTAAGATAAACTAAAAATAGGTCTGTGGATATATTCAGAACACATATACACTCATGTGTTTATGTATATGCATATCATATTTGAATATTCTTTTTTCATGTTTTACGTAGAGATAAGGAAATTATCTTTCTTAATACAGAACTTAGAAGGGAAGTTTATCGATTTCTTTTGGGCTTACATCTGCAAAGGCAAGATAAGCTCACCGCAAGCACTGATGCAACAAAGTCTACGCGAATTTTCAAGTGAGCTCCAAATTCACTCTGCTGTGGTTCTGCTCATATTATCAATTCAAATACTATAAATGTGTGTAAATTCTCTTCACCTGCATTGGGATAATTTAATTCTTATTAAGGTAGATGGCTTTTGTTAGTCTTTTATTTTTGCATATAAAATGTTGGTATTTGTCTATAAGCCATCACACATGCTTCTAAACCAGTCCTCAAACATTTCATCATGAAAAATCAATATGACCGCCCATTGCCTGAAGCAATGGTATGCTTCTCTGAACTTTGATGAATATATAAGGAAGAAAGGAAAGAAGACATAGGAAAGAGGAAAAAAGCCATTTTCTCCGTTAACAATCATGAATTCTTCGTAGGAACTTCTGGAACCAGAATGTATATTATAATAAGAGGAAAAAAATCAGAAATTTGATTACATATATGTGTATATGTGTACGTGTATTTCCTGGGCATGCCGCAAATAACCCAGAGGACAGAATATAGGTTTAGAAAAGGTTTCAAAGATTTATCTTAAAGTTAATATACAAATATCACCATTCTCTAAACTAAGAAAATAAGAATGTAAGGAGAAGCCTCACTAAAAATATTTAGCCATTCTCCACTGATTGAATATTTAATTATTTAATCATACTTTTCTTACTTTTTTTTTCTTTTGTGGGTCATGGGGCTTGAACTCAGCCTGGATGCTGTCCCTGAGCTCTTTAGCTCAAGGCTACCACCCTACCCTTTAACCAAGACCCACTTACCATTTTCTAGGGGTTAATTGGAGATAAGAGTCTCAGGTCCTTTTGTGCCCAGACTGGATTTGAACCTTGATCCTCTCAGATCTCAGCCTCCTGAGTAGCTTACTTTTCTTACTGTTACAAATGGAGATTTCCTTTATACATGGCATCATTTGGATATAAATGTCTCCTAAAGACCATAGGCTGAAGGCTTAATTTCCTGATGATGGCCCTATTGATTGGTAGATGGTAGGGCCTTTAGGTAGTGGGGTCTAAGGGAAGCAACTCAAGTAGATACACTCTTAAAGTAACCTGTCCTTTTTCCTTTTCCCTTCTTCATCTTTGTTTGCTAGCTCCAAAATATGAACAACTTGCCTCCACCAAATGCTTCCCCCAACACCATTAGTCCAAAAGCAGAGTCAAGCAACCATTGACTAAAACCTCTTAAATCATTAGTCAAGCCAAGCCTTTTCTTACATATATCATTGTTTACTGGTTTACTGCAAATATTCTGTCACAGTGACTGAAAACTGAGTTATATCACATATACACACACATACACATATGCATTTTTTTCTTCCATAAGAGGATAACTTTTCAAATATTCTCTCATGTTAGCAATTTGGTCTAAAAACAAGGAGATGAGTAAGAAGCCAATAGCTTACATCTATAATCCTAGCTATTCAGGAGGCTGAGATCTGCAGATTGTGGATTGGAGCCAGTCTGGACAGACAAATCTGAAAGATGTTTATCTTCAGTTAACCAGCAAAAAACTAGAAATGGAGCTATGACTCAAGTCCTAGAGTGTCAGCTTGGAGCAAAAAGCTAAGGGACACTGCCCAGGTAGTTCAAGCCCCAGTACCAGTACAAAAACACAACAACAAAAATAACAGCAAAACCATCCAAAACAAAAATTAATAAAAACAAAATAAAGCAAAAACCCAGACTGAAACATCTGAACTGATCAGTCCAGATGTATATGCATCAAAAGACTCCACTGTACTCTATACATAGTATAATTGTTACTTATTCATGAAAAAGTTTTTAAATGCATAAGGAAATGGAAAGACAACTCTGATTTGATCATTTCATATTATATTTATATATTAAATTATCAAACAGTAGCCTATAAACTCATACAATTAAAATTATCTATCTATCTATCTATGGCATATCCTGCACATGATGAAAGAAAAGGAAGAAGGAAAGGAAGGAGTCAAAGAAGTAAAAGAAGAGGAAGAAGAATTTGAATTGGAGAATAAATGTATGTTTTTATTTAGACCTGCTGACTTATTTTTCCCTAAGTCCATCTGCTTTTATCACAGATTCTAGGCTCAGGGCCAGGACTGAATGAACTTAGACACTAAATGAAACTGTTGTGACAAATTTTTCTTTTCCATATGAGTACTTTCTGCCAGTGAAAGCTCTTCTGCTCTTTCTAAAAATTTGGAACAATTCACTCACCAAACCAGTTTTCCTATGCTTTAAATTTCCTTTATTTCCCTATCCAAACACATTGATTTTCTTTTAACAAGGCATTCTTCAGTTATTAGCATTGATACTTAAACTGAAGATGGATATTAATAGGTAAGGACAACTAAGTTGCCTTCTAAAATTTCACCTTTTTTGGTGTTTTTTTCTTTTTTTGCCTTAAACCAAAAGAATAATGTTAAAAGTTCAGATTCTAGGTACTGAGGGGTGCTACTTCTAAACATAAAGTATTGCTTATATGTGATTATTTTCTGCATCAATACTCAGCGATATGTGCCATGAAAACCTCTATTTTATACATGAAAAAAATAGTAATAAGAATTAAGTAACTCACAAAAGCCAGCTTGAATATTTTTTGTATTAATATTTTTTTTTTGCCAGTCCTGGGCTTGAGCTCAGGGCCTGAGCAATGTCCTTGGACTTTCTCAAGGCTAGAGCTCTACTGCTTGAGCCTCAGCACCACTTCTGGCTTTTTTCTATGTATGTGGTACCAAGGAATCGAACCCGGGTCTTCATGCATGCTAGGCAAGCTCTTTAACCACTAGGCTAAACTCCCAGCCCTTTTGTATTAATATTTAAATTTTATTTTTCCTATTGGCTGTAAAGTTGAATACTTCTCAAGTTCATGTAGAATTATTTATATCAATTTAGTACTTTCCTCCTTTATTTATGTTTATTTTATTTTATTGTCGGGATAATGAATAGAGGGTTTATAGTTACGTTTGTCAGGTAGTGGGTGTATACTTCTCTATCCTTGATACCCCTTCTCATGTTTTTGTTCCCCTTTTTCTCTTCCCACTCCCCCAGCTGAATATTTTTATTGCCTTTGTCCAGCTGTTTCTCCTGATTTATTTGAGCAGGAAGTGAACACTTAATGCCAATACCACCTACCCATCCTCTTTCCTGAACATTACAGCTCTCAGAGCAACTGTCAGTATTTTAATCCAAGGTCTTTAGACTTCCAGTTTGGTCTAGGATCTAACTATATGCAAGCCTTTCATTTTTGGATGGGGCTACTGCCTGCTCCATTGTGTTGCATTCCACATTTTGGGTATTTTTTCTTATGTGTAGTCTGTCCTGCATTGTGGATGGATTCCAAGTTTACACGGCAACTGTTCAATGTATGGGAATATTCTAGGTATTCTACAAGTGTGAGAAAGAGGCCTTAAGAAGTTTGGTGGCTCACTCAGTGTTTAAAGCATCTCAGGGGAAAATCTAGAAAAAAATTCCCATTTATGTTTCTAAAAATATATTAAGTCATTGCAAATATGCTCAAAGAAGATACATATTTCAAAGATCCTGAAGTCTGTGGTCAACAACGTGTTTGTGTGTGTGTGTGTGTGTGTGTGTGTGTGTGCTGGTACTTGAACTCAAGGCATAGGCAGCATTCCTTTAGCTTTTCTACTCAAGGTTAACCACAGCTGCACTTGCAGCTTTTGGCTGGTTAATTGGAGATAAGAGTCTCACAGACTTTCCTGCAGATCTCAACATCCATTTAACACTGCAGGCATGAGTCATGGTGCCTATTTATATGGTAACTTGTAAAGTGTAACTGAACACTAATGGCTATGCCACTGCAGTTGAGACTCTGAGTCAAAAGTATCTGATAGTTTTAAATGTGATTCTTTCCATTGCATTCTGGGTAATTTCTTTCCTTTTATTTTTTATTTCTTTTTGCCAGTCCTAGGGCTTGAACTCAGGGCCTGGCCACTGTCTACGGGATTTCTCAAGACTAGCACTTGACCACGTGAGCCACAGCACCACTCCCAGCTTTTTCTGTGTATGTGATACTGAGGAATCAAATCCATGGCTTCTTGCATGCTAGACAAGCAATCGACCACTAGGCCATGCTCTTGGCCCCATACTGGGTAATTTCATATGTTCATCTCTTTTATTTGTTTCATTATTACTCAGAAATGGATTTTAGGTGAGGAGTTTTGGTTTTAGTGGAGCCTTAGCATGGATTTATTTCATTATGTTCTCCATGCAAATATGCATGCCTGGGCTTGTTTGAAAGCATAGCTTCCATTAAAATATTTCTTCTTCATGAAGGGTTTATAAATAAGGATTCTGCAGGCAACACTGTCCCTTGCGACAGCATCAAGTCCTCTACGATAGAGATGATTTATTGCCACGTGTCCTGGAGTCCACATGTTCTTGTGAAAATTGCAAAGCTGGAAACAATATGAATTTATAGGTAAGATATGCTAAAATGTAAACATACATTAAGAAAAGTTATCTTTTCTTATTCCTAAAAGTATATGGCACTTATGAACGGAAACACCACTGTGAGTAAGGACTTTAGACCCGTATTTTCATATAGGAGGGCTTCTCCTATCTAGCACCTAGCTCATAATATACACTCAAGAAGCATTTGTTGGTCTGGTAAGTAAAATCTAGAGCTGTAGTTGGGGTTGGGAATGTGGCTTAGTGGTAGAGTACTTGCCTAGCATACATGAGGCCTTGGAATCAAATTCCTTTGAACCACATAAATAAAATTTAAGAAAAAAGAAAGTAACACTTAATTTTAAATCATACTATTGTGTCCTCCTTCCTGTTATATGCCATTGCTTCACAGCAATGAAGACACTGCCAGAGAGATTGAGGATATTCTCTTTTTTTTCTTTTTATTCATATGTTTTTATTGTAATTAATAGAAGGGTAACATTGTATTCACCAGATAGAAGGGGCATTATTTCACAAACATTGATACCCTTTCTCATGTCTTGGTCCCCATTCCCCTCCCCCCACCCCCGCCCCTCATCTTTTCCCCCCCTTCCCTATCCTATTTCAAATAAACAAATAAGCATATATACAATATATCAGATAACAAGGTGTAATACTGTAACCATATGTGATAACCTTCAGGATAGAGGATATTCTCTTTAAAAATTTTTTTTTGCCAGTCCTGGGGCTTGAACCCAGAGCCTGAGCACTGGCCTGGAGCTTTCTCAAGGCTAGTGCTCTACCACTTGAGCCACAGCACCATTTCTGTCTTTTTCTGGGCGTGTGATATTAAGGAATCAAACCCAGGGCTTCATGAACGCTAGGCAACTAATCTACCACTAGGTCACACTCCTGGCCCTTGAGAACATTCTTTAAGTGAAATAATTGCATGGAAGATAAGCCAAGCCCTGACTTTCATCTTATCAGTAAACCAGAGGTGGTGATAATCATTAGTTTTGCCCAAGTTCCAATGTGCTGACTAATTGATGTGTATTTCTTTTGATCAGTGCCCTGGCTGGTTTTATTGTGTCTTCTTACACACACCCAGTCCTGCTAAACAGTCAATAGTCTACCCAGAGTGTGATGCTCAGTATTGTTCAGGCCTCTGTGACGACCTTGCTAACCATAGTAAACAGATTACAGTCATTCCAATGAGAGACTAAATTCAAAAAAGGTGGGTAAAATTGGTGAAGTATGGCTTTTTTTTTTTCAACCAGTTGCTTTTTGATGTCTATTTCCTTTGAACAACTGCTTGTTTTCATAATAGGGAAAGTGAGGCTCAGAAACTCACTTCAAATTATGTTATTATATGATGTTGATCAGACACCTAGTTATCAGATTATGTAGATTTAGTATATTAAGCAAAGCTGCCTCGACCATTTGAATATCACTGTAGTTTTTGTAATGAAATAATATCAACATGATGCAATAGTCATTGTTTAGAGATGGCAGTTTTGATGTCATTATTCGGTTGGATATGGTCTCATTATCTCCCAGTAATACAACAAAGTCTTATTAACTAAATGTTCACAGACTCCTTGAATACATAGTACATCATGTGAGTCCTCCATAAGCGGTAGCATGTGTGGGTGACTCTCTTGCCCAGTGAATGACTTGGTAGTCAATGAATGTTTGTTGATCCTGACATGTATCAGCCTTTGTCCTTTTGGGTAGAAAGTCAAGAAAGAGCACTTTGTTCATTTTTGTCCTACTTTTAGGCAAATGCAGAATGGAAAGGAGTTCTTCTTGCGTATATTTCTTCTTAATATCTTTTTTTCTCAAAACCCACTTTATACCAAAGAGACATATCTGGGGATTTCATGTTCTATTACCGTTTCTTGTTCACTTCAGCAAAGATAACACATCCTGGACTAAGGCTTCCTGTGTTGCAGCTCAGAGTACAAAATTTCAGAGATTTTTTACAAGGGAAAGAAAAAGCCTCAATTTAGCATATATCATACTTAAAACCCTGTTCTAGAACCTGGGTAAAAAGAGTAGAGTGGAGAAAAGAGACAAACTTCCATTAAAGAGTGTTATTATTTGGTTATTTCTGGATTTTTCTGCTAGTTCAGTAAGTAGAGTTTCATCCTAAAATGAAAGGCTCAGGCTATTTCCTCTAAGGTAGTTATTGTTTCTTCATTGTCTTCCTCATATCAACAAATTGTTTTCCAAGTGTCTAAGTCATAAAACTGAATAACTTTCTAGCCTCTGACCTTTCCTTTCATTCTTATATTCAGTTGGTTATCATCTGAACTTCTATAGATTACTTCCCTGAAGTATAGGCCATATATTGCTCCATATAAAAATTGTGTTTAAGCCAGATGTGGGTGTTTCATGACTGTAAACTCAGCTACATGGGAAGTAAAGATTTGAAGATTGTATGTGTATATGCACATGCATGTGTGCATGTACTCGTGTGTGTGTGTGTGTGTGTGTGTGTGCGAGAGAGAGAGAGAGAGAGAGAGAGAAAGAGAGAGAGAGAGAGAGAGAGAGAGAGAGAGAGAGAGAGAGAGAGAGAGAGAGAGAAAGAGAGAGACCTAGCCAGAGCTTATTTCATAAAGCAAGCTAAGAGTGCAAGTTCATGCCTCTAATCCCAGCAACATACTGATGCAGGTAGAAAAATCACTCCTAGGTTGAGCCTAGGCAAAAATGTGAGACCCTACCTCCCTACTTGAATAATGAACTAAAAGTACTGGAGGTATGGCTCAACTAGCAAGCTTTACAATCTGCATTCAAACCTTTGTAGCATTCCCACTCTCTCAAAAAAACTCTATTTTGAATCTTGCTTACTGTATAGTTAACATAACCTTTTTTATTCTGTCTCATAGCTGTAACTTTTATGATTATGGTTAATTCCCAGTGGGCTGGAAGCAGCTTTCTAAAAATCTAAGAGCCCATCTATTACTTAACAATCTTTCTAACTCCCCTCCCCCAAAAGGCTTACAGCAGAGGCCCTCCCATACATAGCCCAAGGAAACAATGCAGTCTGGATGAGGTGAAAAGACTGCTTCATAACTACTTGGTATTCACTCTTCCTCAGGCCACTTGGTCATCAAAAGGTAGTAGGCCACATAGCCTGGAGACTTGTGAGGTTTCACTTAGTAAGAATAACCTGGAGATAAATACATGAGTATTGTTTATTATTCTTATTTGAAAATGTCAATATAGTAAATTATTAGGTATTATATAGCATCCTCAGTACTACTAAATCAAGTATATCACTTGGTTTTTTTGTTTGTTTATTTCATATAACTATTTCATATAACACAGGGCTTAGTGTTTCTAGGTTTGTATTTTACCACTTGAGCCACATCAACAACTGTTTTACTTGTTTGCTTGGTGTTTTATTTGTTTGTTTTCGGATAGAGTCTGACACTTTTGTCAGTGGCTAGTCTCAGACCATAGCTCTCCTTATGCATCATGTGCATCTGGAATTGTTCATGTGAGAAATTTGTTAAAATAGTGTCCTGCTAACTACTTCCTGGCCTGATTTTGAACTGTAATCCTTCTGATAGCCACCTCTCAAGTAGCTGGGATTATAGACATAAGCCACCACCCTTAGCCTGCACTCATTATGAACTCAGGAATTTTCTTTCTAAGTGAGAAATAAAAAGATTATAGCTAAAAGCAAGGTTTGATGTTAAATGATTAGTTGAATTTTTGTTGTCTTTGGTGGTATTGGGGAATCTAACCCAAGTCTTTGTATATTCCAGGGAAGTAAGTGTTCTACCACTGAGCTACAACTTTGATGTTAAATGATTATGAAAAATGTATTTATTTTTTAGAGTTTTTAGATGTGGGAAAAAATTAATTAAAGGATTTTGGACCTGTACTTCATTGTGTGAGTCTGAAAGGTTCTTTAGTATTTCTAATCTTTGATTTTTCTCTTTTGTAAAACAGGAGCAATAATTGTACCGCCTAGTAGCATTATTGTAAGGATAAAATGAGATAATTAAGTGGTTGGCTTAGTTAAAAACCTGGGACCAAAAGCTCAATAAATGGTAACAGTTTTTATTAGCTGCACTCTGTTTTCACCTCCTCCAGTGCTAGAAATCTCAAATTTTCTCAAGGAATGTAGAACAAGTTATGAAAATTTGACATTTGGGGGAATAAAAAACCCATTATTATTATTACTTTTTGTAAATTCACTTTCTCAGAGATAGTTATGGTTAGCTCATTGTACTGTCGTTGGGACAGGAGCTTGGAATCACTACTGTGTCTCAAGGGTCTGATACTGCCTTTGCACACAATAAGTACTTTGAGAAATACTTGATGGATAGAACTTACTCATGCAAGGTAAGATTATATGTACAAATCATTAGTGTCCAGCTAAGGTACATTTCTTTAAGTGAATTTTCATATCATTATATATTAGAGTTTTTCTGTCCTTAAATGCTCTTGATTACTAAAAATGGGTCTGGATAGGCAATTCTTCATTTCTCTGTGTCATTACCTCTTTCCATCTGCTGGTCTCTAGTGCTCAACACATTCTCCCCATATACTTCAACCAAAAGGACTATGATCCTAATTGTTAGGCTTCTGAGTAAGATTTTCCTTGTGTGTGGGGGGGGGAACTTCAGGATATTGTATTCTACATTATTATTTTAACCATTAGACTACCTGCTGAGTTTATAAAAGTATCTTCTAATTCTCAATCCATAGGGATTGTTTTTATACACACATTGCGATCGCATCTTCACTTCAATATTTTGTAAAAGTAAGAGAATGCTCACTGTTGGTGGGGTCTATATTATGCCATTTTAGGGAATAATAAGATATATCTAGATTTCAGTTTAATGTAGCTGGAAACATTTTCATGAAAAAAATTAAAAGTCAGCATATGAAGCAAACTTCAGTAGTTAGGACCTACTAACTGTAAACTGATTCCTCTGCTCTGTCTAGAGGGAGCAGATGGTGTTTGACTCAAGTATGTTGCCCTTCTGACGGCTGATACAGTTTGCTTGAATTTAGAGTTCTCTGAATCTAAAAAATGACAAGTAAGAAGTCCTTTTCTTCTTTTGGTTTTTTTTCATACATTTTATTGTAATTAATAGAAGGGTTATATTATATTCACCAGATAGAAGGAACATTACTTCACATACATTGATACTTTGTGGCCTTATGTATCTAGGTTTTATTCTACTGTAAGTCTCTGCTAGGAGAGCCCAAGGTTTCTATTGATTATGACAAATAAGGGAAACCATTGAGACTATGTTCCTTTAAGTCTGGCTTACTTCACTTAATATGAGTTTTTCTTTTTTCTTTTTTTATCAGAACTTTTAAAACTTTTACTTTAGATAAATGGGTTTTATTGTTGTTTAAAGTATGTATTTTTTAAAAGACTATATGATCCAAGAGTTAAAAAGACTGAAAATTAGTAAGGTATTATATGTCTGCTGCATGTGATAATTCTTTTTTTGTCTCATATATTTTTTTATTGTAATTAATAGAAGGATTACATTATATTCATCAGAGAGAAGGTGCATTACTTCACATACATAGATACCCTTTCTCATGTCTTGGTCTCCATTTCCCTACCCCCACCCCTGCCCTTCATCTTGTTTTCCTCCCGTCCCTAACCTACTTCAAATAACCAAACACGCATATACACAATATATCAGATAATAAGGTAAAATACTGTAACAAAAATATGAGATAACCAAGGGACAGCAAAAGAGATGAGAGTTAAGAAAGTACATTAAGGACAACAATCACTCATTATATGGCTTTTATTTCTATATACTGGAGGTCATACTATATTTCATTTAGTGTCATACTATATGGCCTTATGTATATAGATTTTGTTCTATTGTAAATCTCTGCTAGGAGAGCCCAATGTTTCTACTGATTATGACAAATGAGGGAAACCATTGAGCCTATGTTCCTTTGAGTCTGGCTTACTTCACTTAATATTTTTTTCCTAAGTCTTTCCATTTCCTTACAAATGGCGTGATGTCATTCCTTCTGCCAGCAGCATAGAATTCCATTATGTATAAATACCACATCTTGTTGATCCAATCATCAGCTGAAGGGCATCTGTGTTGGTTCCATATCTTTGCTATAGTAAGTAGTGCTGCAAAGAACATCATTGTGCTAGTGGCTTTAATGTGTCCTTGTTTCTGGACCATTGGATAAATGCCAAGTAGTGGAATTGCTGGATCATAAGGGAGCTCTATGTTTAGTCATTTGAGGAACTGCCATACTGCTTTCCATAGTGGTTGAACGAGTTTGCACTCCCACCAACAGTGTAATAGTGATCCCTCCTGGCCACATCCCCTCCAGCATCTGTTGTTATTAGATTTCTTGATCCTTGCCATTCTAACTGGAGTGAGGTGGAATCTTAGAGTTGTTTTGATTTGCATTTCTTTTATGGCCAGAGATATTGAGCATTTCTTCATGTGTCCATAGGCCATACCTAGGAATTAACTAAGAATGTAAAGGACCTTTTTGATGAAAACTTTAAAACTCTGAAAAAGGAAATTAAAGCAGCACTGAGGAAATGGAAAAACCTCCTGGATTGGAAGAATCAATATCGTGAAAATGACAATCTTGCCAAGGGCTATCTACAAATTCTACACAAGACCCATCAATATCCCAATGTCATTCTTTAAAGAAATAGAAGAGGCAATCCAAAATTTCTTATGGAATAATGAAAGACCCCGTGTAGCAAAAACACTTGTTAGCAGAAAGAACGGAGCAGGAGGAATTTAAATACAAAACTTTAGACTCTATTACAGAGCTATAGTGACCAAAACAGCTTGGTACTGGCATAAGAATAGGCCTGAAGACCAATGGAACAGAACTGAGGACCCAGCTACTAACCCACAGACCTACGGCCACCTAATCTTTGACAAGGGAGCCAAAAAAATAGAATGAAAGCAAGACAACCTCTCCGATAAGGGGTGCTGGCAGAACTGGTTAAGCATCTGCTGACAACCAAAGTTGGATCCTTCTTTGTCACCCTGCACCAGGATTAATTCCAAATGGATCAAAGACCTCGAGGTAAAAGCCAATACACTGAAAACTTTACAAGAAGGAATCGGAGATACACTAGGTCTCCTTGGCACAGGTTTAAACTTTCTTAGTAAGGACCAAGAAACACAACAAATCAGAGAACGTTTGGATAAGTGGGAATGCATTAAACTGCAGAGCTTCTGTATGTTAAAGGACATAGCTAGCAAGCTAAATAGAAAGCCTACAGAGTGGGAGAAGATCTTCACTAACCATACAACAGACAAAGGCCTCATATCTAAACTATATCAACAGCTCAAAAAATTGAATCACTCCAAATTAATTTCCAAAGAAACCACCATCCCAATAAAAGATGGGCCTAAGACTTAAAGTCTTCTCTGAAGAAGTCCTTTTCTATGTTATGGATTATTTTCACATCTTCTGATTACCTAAATGACCTTTTGGATGAACTTTCAGAAACTATTATTGTTTAATATAATTTTATATTTTTTCTTCTCCTTAAATTTAATGTGTTGGTCTTGAAATGGAAAAAAATTACAGCATACCATTTTTATATAGAAAGGATAAACACCTTTTTATTTAGGCAATTGTGCTCTTAAGAAACATTGTAATATTAATAAACATTGAAACTTCATAGATAATAGAAATTTTAAAGGTTTGTCTTGTGTGATTTGCTGCTGAGTGACCTTTGCTTCTGTGGTTTTTCATTATGTCTATGTTTGAATGTCTTAGTTGGTCATTGTTTAGGAAATTCTTTGGGGGGCCGGGAGCATGGCCTAGTGGTAGAGTGCCTGACTAGCATGCACAAAGCCCTGAATTTGCTTCCTCGGTACCACGAATACAAAAAAAGTGGAAAGTAGTGCTGTGGCCCAAGTGGAAGAGTGCTAGCCTTGAGAAAACCCAAGGACATTGTCCAGGCCCTGAGTTCAAGCCCCAGGACTGATAAAAAAAATTTCTTAGAGCCATCTTTCCAGTGAAATCCCACCCAGTGATTAACAGCAGAAAGAATTCCAGAAATAAGAGCAATTATGCCCTGTCTACCATTTGTGTAATGGTGTCTCAGCATACTGTACTGGTTATGAATGATGCTTTGGCAAACATTAAAATCATCAAAATATCTGAATAGCTGCTGGCATGATTGCATTGATGACTGGCCCCTTTCAAGTGATTTCTTACTTTTTAGATGGAAAACAATTACTTTTTTAAAAAATAGTAAATTAATGGTCATGTAAGTTGTGGTGTTTCTTTTGCATGTTCTTTATCTTTCTGTGTTTTAAAATTTTTTCTTATTTTTTTCATGTTTGTTACTATAGAGATTATGTATCTTGGATATGGTAGTCAAGATGATATACCATTTGAGACACAATTTCAGCTTAAGAGTGAAGACAAAACGTATATTCTGTATGCCAAGTTCTAAGTATTCCACCTATTTAAGACAGACTGGTTAAATTTTGATAAATCGTGATCTAGTTCCTTTAAAATAGTTTTAAAAGTTGTATTAATTTGTGGGTTTTCTAAATCATTAGATTTATAAATGGAGATGTTGAATTGAAACCTCTTTTCATTGCTATTGAATCATAATAAAAAATAAATTTAGTTTAGAATTTGCTGTTTGTTAATTTTCTTCCCTAGAAATGGTTTCTTCTTTAAAAAAAAAATTTTATTGTTGGGGTGATGTACAGAGGTGTTAGAGTTACATTCATTAGGTAGTGTGTATATTACTTGTTGAATATTGTTACCCCTTCCCGTGTTTTTCTCCCACTTTCCCTCCCTCCATCCCCCCACTCATCTTGTTTTTCCTGTATCTGCCCTTTTCCAAATAAATAAATAAAAGTATATAAAATATAAATTTGAGCAAGAACTCTACATTTTACTTTGTTTCATATTACACAGAGTTTGTAAGTCCCTCTCTTTTGTTTTTCACATTTTTAGGATTCTCACTAGAGACTCTTAAATTTCCAAGTTTCTTTAATGTAACATGAGCTGGTATATGTTCACACCAGGTTTGCATACCTTTTAGTCCCAGGTAGAATCTGTTTCTGTCTTGTCCTAGGAATTCCCTAAAGTTTAAACTTGGTTGAATCTAAAGTGAATTTGTAAAAAAAAAATATTAGAGTATTTTAATCAGTGAATTCAGCAAACACCTGGATATTAGGGACAGTTGCCAAGACAGCTTGACTTTTCATTAAGGCACAGTCTACAGAGAGATCAGTTTTTGTTTTGCTTTGTTTTCACTCTTGGTAAGCCTATCTGCTATTGGTAGGATTCTGACATTGTCTCCACTCACCAGGAAGTCCCTGCTAGTCTTGTAGCAGCATTGTCATTTTCTAAAATGTTGAGTTGAAACTCCTTTGTATTACTACTTAGGGATGTTAAATGAATAAATTAAAAAAGGAACATGAGAAGGGGTATCCGTGTGTGTGAAGACAGAGCTCCTGTATTTAGGGACCCTGGAAGTTTTATACATAGAATAATATTGGCTCATTACTTGAGGAGATGTTATCTTTTCAGAAGTATTTTCTTTATTAACATCCTTGCCAACATAGTCCTGGACAAAAGTAGAGAGTCTCTTGCAAGATATACAGAAAGTGAGATATACATGGAGAATTGTCTCTTAGTAGCACTTACCACTGACCATAATGAAATAATTCAAAATGTGAACATTATACCAAAAAGCCTCTTTTGTTTTGTTTTTGTGGGGTTTTTTTGCAGATACTTCTTTTCCTGAAGAAACTCTGCCACAGCTGTTTAATTCTTTACTTATCATGATCATCTCCACTTATTTTGCCCTTGAGGGGTAGGCCAAGTGTACAAGTATCTCCAATGTTCTTCAGCAATGGCACTTATAAAGAGTGGCTCCTCCTTTACACATTCCCCCCCCCCCCATATACTCTGGATTATCTTTTAAAAGACCGAGATCATTTGGTCCTGAATGGTAACAAATGTAGTTATATAGTTAGCCAATGTTGTAGGGTAAAGTTTGAGATGAAAAAATTAGTGAAGCACAATGGCCAAATCATAAAACATATCTCCATTAAGTCCTGTTTTCATATTAGATGGCCAATGACATTGTATTTTCTGTCTCTGTAATGGAAAAAAAATCAATATGTGCCGTTCATTTATTGCATGACCTTCACTGTTCTCTTTGCTACTGCTATCTTCAACATTTACATTAGTATGATAGAAAACACTAAGTATAGAGTGGGACAGAATTAGGAGGAAGATTCTAATACCAGTTAATGTATACAATTTTTAAATTAGTTATTTGTCATTGTGGCTAAAGAAAAATGCATAATCTGGGCAAAGTATTTCTTTGGACAAAGTATTAAGCAGAAAAGATTTCTTCTCTCCATCTCTTGGGATTTCAGGAATTATAGTTAATCTTTAAGTGGTTAATGTACAATAGAAAAGTGCTAGATCTGGACTTCACACAAATTAGATGATCTTGGATAAGTGACTTAATGTCTTGGTCTCACAGATGTTAACATTTTAAATGAGGAAAATAATCTCTGTTCTGTTCACTTCATAAGACAATAATGTTTATAAAACTAAGATAGTTTGTATGAAGGTGCTTTAGTAACCAGGTTTAATTGTAAAATTATAATATGGGAATATGTAAATATAGTAGGTCCTTGACATTATGTCAATATTAAGTATCTAATTTACTAATTTTAGGGTTTCATTTTTTTTAACCAGGGAAGGTATAAGCTGATCCATAAAAAGTGATCCATAAATGACATATTTAGGGATTCTAAGTAACAACAGTATGGCAGTTCTCTGTTTTCAGAAATTTTTTTTCTTTTTTTATTGAATTTTTTTTTGCCAGTCCTGTGCTTGAGCTCACAGCCTGAGTACTGTCCTTGGACTTTTTCAAGGCTAGAGCTCTACCACTTGAACCTCAGCACCACTTCCGGCTTTATTCTATGTATGTGGTACCGAGGAATTGAACCAAGTCTTAGTGCATGCTAGGCAAGCACTCTACCACTAGGCCAAACTCCCTGCCCCAAAAGGACCTGAGACTTTTTTTCTTTTTTCTTTTTTTGCCAGTCCTGGGATTGAGCTCAGGGCCTGAGCACTGTCCTTGAACTTTCTCAAGGTTAGAACTCTACCACTTGAGTCACAGCACCACTTCTGGCTTTTTTTTTCTATATGTGGTACTGAGGAATCAAACCCGGGTCTTTGTTCATGCTAGGCAAGCACTCTACCACTAGACCAAACTCCTGGCCCTTATTAAAATTTTTATTGTAATTAATAGAAGGGTTACAGTTATATTCGCCAGATAGAAGGTGCTTCACACACATTGATACCCCTTCTCATGTTTTTGTCCCATTTCCCTCCTCGCACCCCCCTCATATTGTTTTTTTTTCTAGCTGTATAATCCCCAAATGGAATTAAGTGAGGAAACCACTTTCCTCAAATTTTCTTGGAATGTCCTGTACAGTCTCGCTACCTAAACCTCCTCAGCTAAAATCACCCTCATTTTTGAACTCTGATCTTAATTCTAACATTTTCACTTTTAGACAAGTGGAAAAACTTAATAGGATAAGCTTAAACACACTTATAGGCTTATGGAACTTTCCTTTTTACTATAATAATTCATAAAAACGTTGACAAACTATGCAGCATAAGACGCTATTTTAAATTTGAATATTAAATACAAATCTACAGCAAGTATTTGGATTTCAACTACAACACAGAATTGGTATGTATAAATTCTAAATTTCTTTTCTTTTCCATTCTATTTTTTAACTAATTTGCTTATGTAGTTTCTCTTCTTAGAACTTACAATACATAATATAGCAATATTTCTAGGATTAAAGTTGATACAGGTGGATGCCATAGTAGTGTACCTAAGAATTCACATTATTTTAAAAAAGTTATAGGAATCTGAAACAACACATTTGCAATCCTTACCCAGAGAAACAGGAAAACTCACCCTGTTATGTCTGCACCTAAGATGGGAAGAGGGACTATTTCTATCTGGCACTCAAGACAGTAGTCCTGTGTTCTTGTAGCAAGTAAGGATTGTTTTAGCTCAATTCCTATTCAATTTTTTAGTGAAGTATAAATAAAATTTAAGATTATTTTTGATCATGTTAAAAATGACACAAAATGTTTATTTTTAAGGCCCAAGAGTGTGGCCTAAAGAAAGAGTGCTTGACTAGCATGCATGAAGCCCTGGCTGCAATTCTTCCATATCACATACACAAAAAAAGCCAGAAATGGTGCTGTAGTGCAAGTAGTTCAGTACTAGCCTTGAGAAAGCATAAGGAATGCTCAGGCCCTGAGTTCAAGCCCTAGGACTGGCAAAAAATGTTTATTGTTAGAATTAGCGATGAACATCTGTCTTTGAATATTCATCCAATTAAACATCTATTAGACAGTTGTATATATTTCCTTCCTGAGTGAAAAGATAAGAAGGAAGGATATTTTTATCAGAACTTAAAAATCATATTTAAAGATCTAAAATTCCACACCTACATTTTCTAGTAACTGTTTGCCAAAACAAGACTGTTTTAAATATAAGTTTTACCAGTAAGGTTTTTGATTCCAATTCGTCTGGATTTTTAAGATATGACACCAAAATAAACTTCTAAATTTTACTGATTTGTAACCCTAATCATTTCTTTTTAAAATAATAATGTCCTTAGTTCTTTATTTTTTAAATTATGGTTTTAGTACCCTGCCTCAGTATCAGGGTTGTAAGGAGATTAAGTAAAAATTAATTTGTGGCATTTTCTTATACTTTAAAATTCATGTTCCTACACATGAATAGAGAGATGATGCCTGGGAGAGATCACTTCTCTGACAAGCCAATGGCCTTTCTTATTCTGATATTTCACTGTTGGCAATCTGCTTTCTTCTCCAAGTCTCTCACTTGAAACATTCATAAGGAAATGAAAAGACTTAGAAAAAATTATGTTAAGTGAAGTAAGCCAGACTCAAAGAAACACAAGTTGCATGAGTCCCATCATTTGTGGTTACTAGAATATGTCTAGAAATCTAGAAGTAAAAACACTGGATGGTAAAAGAAAAAAAATACACTGGAACATGATAAATGATACAAGTCTCTGGACATTCACACAAAATGAGACCAAAGGAAGATATTCTAGGAGAGAGTCACATAGGCATATAAGTGCAACAGCTCTTTGCATTTTACCATATAAAATAAAATTTATCAAAATGAACCCCAGAAAGTAGAAATAAGAGGTTTCTTTTTCTTTGTTGCTGTTTTTGTTTTCTTCTCTTTTGTCTTGTTTGTTCATTTTTCTATCTTCATTTGTGTAAGGAGGGGCACAGAAGTGGCACAAAGGACGAACCAATGTATAGTGATACTCACCAGACACTATATGGAAATGAACTGCATAACTTGTGGGTGAGAGTGGGAGGGGAAAACTGGGAGAGAGTGAGGGAAGGAGGGCTGGGAGTTTGGCCTAGTGGTAGAGTGCTTGCCTAGCATGCACAAAGACCCAGGTTCGATTCCTTGATACCACATACATAGAAAAAAGCTGGAAATGGTGCTGAGGCTCAAGTGATAGAGCTCTGGCCATGAGAAAGTTCAAGGACAGTGATCAGGCCCTGAGCTCAAGCCCAGGAAAAAAAAAGGAGTGAGAGGAGTAACATTATTTAAAAAAATGTACTATTTATTTGAATTATGTAACTGTAACCCCTTTGATCATCACATTTACACTAAGAATAAGTAAATTAAAATAAGCAAACCCTTACTAATTTCAAAGGAAATGGAAAGACTTGGAAAAGATTATATTAAGTGAAGTAAGCCAGACTCACAGAAACATAGGTTCAATGGTTTCCCTCATTCGTATTAATTAGTATAAACCTTAGAATCTCTAGCCGAGGATTACAACAGCTCAAAACCAAAATATAAAGGGCCATATAGGATGAGGCTAAATGAAAGAACTTCCAGGATATGGAAACAAGAGCTAGGTAATGTGTGATTGTTGTTCTTAATGTGCTATGTTATTTTTCATCTCTTTTCTTGTCCCTTGGTTATTCTTATATTGTTACAGTATCTTACTTTGTTGTCTGGTATATTGTATATAAGTTAATTTGTTTACTTGAAATAGGAAACGGAAGGGGGGAAACAAGATGAGGGGAGGAGGTGAAGGAGAGGGAAATGGGACAAAAACATGAGAAAGAGTAGCAATGTTTGTGAAGTAATGCACCTTCTATCTGGTGAATATAATGTAACCCTTCTATTAATTACAATAAAAATCACAAAAGAAAAAGAAATTAAAAGCATTGCTGTTCATAAACACCATATTTTCCCCATCAACTTTTGAAAAAATCTTTTTCCCTCCTTCTGCATTGAAATTCTTCAGGGCCAAGATTCACATGTGTGCTATATATTTATCCAACTTCTATGATGAGACTATTCTCCAACACATTAGTATTTCAAACAGCATTTAGGATAAATGAAAAGCAAAAGTATACTTTAAAAAGATAATACTCAATGGGGAGAGGAAAGCAGGGGAAAGTGAGGGAGGGAGTAACAGTGTTGAAAAGGAAATGGAAAAAAAGAAGTATACTCATTACCTTAGTTATGTAATTGTAACCCCCTATTCATCCCTTTTACAATGAATAATAGTAATAAAAACACTCAAAATTTAGATGCCAGGAATCTGGAAATCCCATTAGAAATAATTGTCTTGAAAATTTTATATTCGTTTCTGCTTTTGTTGAGTGAAGTTAATTGTGAACAAGCAACCTGTCTCTCAGAATTTTGTCACTTATGTTACCAGCTGGTCCCAATCAACCTAAAGATGAAAATGTAAAGCACAAGTTATCCATGTGTTCATAAAGACTTAGGGCAGTTCTCAAACATTTGTGAAGAGCCAGCCATGTGTTAGGTGTTAAAGAAATGGAGGTGAGTGTTTTGAGCATGTAGATAATGCCAAAGTTTGCTTTACAGGAACAATGCATGAAAATGAAAACTGTAATGGCACATTTCAACCATGACATGACCTTCAGCAAGGAAGGGGTGACAGTTGGATAATCCTTCTGTGCTGACTGGGACACAGGCCATCTGGTTAGTGCAAAAGGGGCTGATTGAACTGATAATGTTGTTGTCAGAAAGACCCTCTCTTTTCTTGCTCTGCTTTCTACAAGTTTTTAATTGCTGTATTTGTGATAGAACTCCCACCAATGAAAATGTAGTCCTCTTTACTTGCTCCCAGGGGGTCATTATACAGCTTTTACAAGCATTGCACCCTAAGGAAAAAAAATAAAAAATAACATATCAGTGGCTGAAGAGAGCAGCCAATTAAATTATATCTGTGGCATTAGGAATTGTGCATTTGTTTACTTTGATGTTAAAAAAAACTTTCAGTTCTACAATTGTAGTTCAATAATGAAGGCAGGGCTGGCATCAGTAATTATTTTCTAATAGTAATCATTTCTAATACTGAATTATGATTTCTTTTATATCTCGCATTAACCCTCAACCAAATAAGCTCTAATAACTCTAGCCCATCATGCTCAAATATGTTTCAGCCATTTCTTATTAGTTTCTCATGTTTGTGTATGGTTCATAAAACTCAAGATAATACAATGTATGAAAAAGTAATAAAGTCTCCTACTATCTGCCTGAATTCAGTTCATTAGATTAATTTAAATTAGTAAAGACTGGCTACTAAAACAGTAGAGAAAAGGAAGTTGATTTCTTAAAAAACATTTATTTTGTTTCTATCTATTGACTAAGCACATACCCTTTACACTCTGGTAGCTTGAAAATGCTTCTCTCTTTTACCCTGCAATAGCAAAATGACACTGGGCAAGTTATTTATCCTCTGAAAGGATCTTAAAATAACTTTAAAAGAAAAACCTTGTGGTAGTCTAGATCTAAAATACTTCCAGTGATCCTAACTTCGATCTTCAGGTGTAGGAGCAGTTCCCTCTCCTTGAGTGTGGGGAGAGCTCAGTGACTCTCCAGGTGGGGAGCAACCATCCAGCTTGTGAGCAGTACAAAGTCCTGTAATATCTTTTGGTACACAGTGGGATAGGATATATGTTTCTTGTCAGCTGTCCATAGCCATCTTCTTGTATTGATAATTTTATATGGACAGGAATTATCTTATAAATATCCAAATGTCCCTTGGCACCCCCCCAAAAAAAGGTTTCTCATCCCTGGCAAAAACAGAGGATCATGCCCAGGATTGGGGAGCACAGAACAGAGAGTGTAATTTCTCTCTTGGGGACCCGTTCTTATTCCTCCTCAAATGCCTTGCTCTTGGGGGAAGGCGACCCTGCATGTTTGATACAGCCCCATGGATAGTCACACGTGGCAAGGCACTGATGTCTGGAGCCAAGTCCGAGAAGAATGGAGTCATGCGGTTGCTCAAGTAAGTGTGGAGGCACATTACCCAGCCCACTGATAGGCAGGAACCTGTGTCTGGGGTACCTAGCTAAACGGTCCCATTTTCCTACTCCACAGAAACTGTGAGTTAAGTATTTGTTACTTTCATCTACCAAATTTTCAGTTAGGTAACATGTGCTTAAGTATGGCGAGCTTGTGGGATGATGACGCTGATGAGGTGTGAGGACACAGGAGCACAGAGTGCTGAACCAGAACAAAGCACAGTCCTTACAAGTGAGAGCTGCTCTTGTCTCCACTGGGAAGGAGTAAATGGCTTTCATTTTGAGAGAGAGAGAGAGAGAGAGAGAGAGAGAGAGAGAGAGGGAGGGAGGGAGGGAGGGAGGGAGGGAGGGAGGGAGGGAGGGAGGGAGGGGGAGAGGGAGAGGGAGAGGGAGGGAGGGAGGGGGAGAGGGAGAGGGAGAGGGAGGGAGGAAGGGGAGCTACTAAGGGAGAATGATGAAAAGGGTGACATTGATCAAATTACAAACTGACATGTTGAATTAAAGCCCTTTGCTCAACTACATGGGGAACACACACACACACACACACACACACACACACACACACACACACACTTCCTAAGGGAGAAAATACAAAGCCTTTAAATTTGGGTAATTTCTTTTTTCATTTGTAACTGTCTTTAAATTTTTCTCATTGCAAGAGGAAATAAGACTCAGGATTAATGCCACAATATAATCATTGGATCAAATAATTTAAAGTGCTTCAGTTTTCAGGAAATTTTTTTTTACTACTTTGAAGGGGAAAAATAATTGCAATTGCTCTCTGTGTGTTGGAACATGACTGGAAATACATGTTTCTTATTTATTCTTAATTCTTTCTGCATGTTTTTTTTCTGTATGTTTTTTTATTTTAAGTAGTTACCTTAGTTAAAGTGTTGGTCAATTTTATCTTGAGGCTTGAGGTTTTTTTTTATATAGGAAAGTCAAACTTTAGGAAGACCAAAAGCTCTGGTAATTGAGCATGGGGAAGGGTTCCTTCAGGAGTATACCACTTCTCAAACAGTAGGTCATGTTTCAAGATAGGAATGAACTATAGATAGAAAGGATGATTCTTATCTTTCCTGAACTCATACGTGTCTGTAGGTAGAAACAATGATTTCACATGAAGCAGAAAATGTTGGATGAAGACCAGAATTTTTAAGGCTCTCTCATTCTCTTTAAAATGTAGCACCATAAAAGTCAAGGCGTGCTCCTGAGCTATGATTCAACAAGGATTGTGGAGAATTTGTGGGTTCCCAGACATTAATGGTGCCATTGGAATTCGATTAAATAGGTCAAGAACTTTTCCTCCAGGAAGGTTTTCATGCTTAGCTGACAGTGAAAGAAAGCCAAAGGTGCTTGACCTTTACCAAAGAGGATTGGAAACCATGACGGGCAGATCCTAGAGATGTATGCTTGCCAAGTACAGATATACAGTTTAATTCAGTAGGTTAGCAGTGACAAAACAACCGTTAGAATTTTTAATTCATTATTACAAGATTTGGCGTAGAACCTCTAACCCCAACTACCTTTGAGGGTTGATTAGGAAAGTTATGGTTTTGTATCTGGGTAATCAAATTCATATATGAAGAGACAGTGCAGGGTAAAATAAAGATACCTGCAAACAATTGTTGGTGCTGTTTTCAGATCTTCTTTTCTAGTTCACTTTAGACAACTTTCTTTATTCTTTAGTTGTAAGTATTAAAGTAAATGAATTACATACTCTCTTTCTTTTCCTTTCTTTAATTTTTTTTTTTGTTTTTGGTATAAGGGTTTGAACCCAAGCCTCTTGCTTACTAGGTAGGCACTCTTACCACTGAGCAATGTCTCCAACTGTTTTAAAAGGAAATGTCAATTTTTCCAGAAATAGAGCATATGTACTCCACCTCAAGTGGCAATCTCAATGTCTAGAGAATTAATCTTAGTTTTTTTCTCTTCTGTGGGCACACATCCTACTCATTGTAGCTCAGCTTATCTTTGCATTTAATCATTGGTTAATTTTTTTTATTTTATTGTTGTGTTTTCCCTCCCTCTCTCCTTCCCTCCCTCTTTCCTTCTGTGTGTGTGTGTGTGTGTGTGTGTGTGTGTGTGTGTGTGTGTGTGTTACTTAGTTTAACTCAAGGCTCTGCACTGTTATTTGACATTTTCTCTCAAGGCTTGTGCTCTGCCACTTAAACAATGCCTCCATTCCCCTTCTTCTTCTTCTTCTTCTTCTTCTTCCTCCTCCTCCTCCTCCTCCTCCTCCTCCTCCTCCTCCCCCCTCTCTCCCTCCCTGATTCCCTCCCTCCCTCCCTCCCTCCCTCCCTTCCTTCCTTCCTTCCTTCCTTCCTTCCTTCCTTCCTTCCTTCCTTCCTTCCTTCCTTCCTTCAGGATTGAATTGTACTCAGGATTGTGTATTGCTAAATTGCTCAACTCTATAAGTTGAGCCAAGTTCTAAGCCTTTTGGGCATTATTTGTATTTTAACTAGCATCTGGTGTTATTTAACTGGAGGTTCTGGACTCCTATCCTCCCATTTATGCCTCTCAAGTAGGTGAGATGACTGCTGTATGCCCCCTAGTCTGGTTTATTGATTGAGATTGGGTTTCTCTGGCCTTTTGTCAGGGGTAGTCTGCAACTATAATCCTCCCAATCTCTGCCTTGTTCATTAGCTAAGCAATAGAACTGCGAACACATCATAATACAATATCCATACAATCCACACCTTATGAAAAGAAGAAAAAAACAACTCAAAGGGAATAACTGGCTTAGCATGGTTCAATGGCATAAAAGTCAATGGCTTAGTACAGATGGAATGCTTACACATCAATAGTCATAGAATGGCTGGAAATGGTAGTTAAAGAGTGCTTGGTAGGCGAGGATAGAGAAGCAATAGGGAGAGGTAACTGACTAGTACTGTGACTTTAAATAAATTCAGACCAAGTGTATAAGATATGAAAAGAGGAAAGGGAAGACCAAATGTGGACTGGATAGGAGCCATGCTATGTCAATTGAAATAGAGAAAGCATGCCAAACTACTGAGCCTGAACCCGTATGGTGTTGCACACTGGAAGAGTCTTTTTTAATGGCTTCTTGAAAACGAGATTCTTTATTTCCCTTATAAGAATTTCCCAGAGAACTTTTGGCATTTGTTATCTTCTGTTCAAGATACATTCAAAAAATGTACTGAAGTTATCTGGTAGCAAAGAAATTTGATGAGACCTTCACAATCATAAAGGAAGAGAAATTATTCTGAAAAAGTATACCAAATCCCAATTTGATAGAACTAGTCTCTGATTCTGGAAAACCAGAATTGTTGAAGCCCTATTTTCCTGATATAATGGGCTTAAATAGATATTGCTTTACATTGAAAGATCTTGGTGGCATGGTTATGAGTTCTGGGTCAGAATCAGCCATGTTTGGGATTTCTTTCAGAGAATATACTTGAGTTGGTTAATAAAGAGAGTAAATATCTTCTAATCACAACTTCGAGAGCATTAAAAAGTTGTCAAGTGAGATCTGAGTAACACTGTCATTCGCCATATTATGTAGCATTGCAAAGTGGAGAATTGGCTTGTTTGATTTGTTTACAAACAAGGGATTGCAAGGAGGAAGGAAACATGTAAGTAAACCTCACAGAACCTGTGGTCAGAGAGCTGTCACAGGTATAGTTGTATGATGTGAGCAGCAGAGAAAAAGAGAATTGGTGTGGTTAAGCTGACAACGTCTTGAACTTCCTGAAATATGATTCCAAACAGGATTAAACATGGAAGAGATTTACAGGGTGGAGAGTGGAAATACAACAGAAAGAATAGCAATCATAATGCAGGTCTGACCCAGTACAGAAGAAATGGAAGAAAGGAGGACTGTGTTGGAAGGGATTGACAAATATAACTTAGCCAGGGTAATGAGGAGTCCTTGAACTAAATTCACACTCAAAGGGTTTTTTAGCTTATTTTTCTTTTTCATTGTAATTAATGGAAGGGTTACAGTTATACTCACCAGATAGAAGGTGCATTACTTCACATACATTGATACCCCTTCTCATATTTTTGCCCCCATTTCCATCAGCCATCCCCTCCCCTCATCTTGTTTTTCCCCTTCACTTTCCTATTTCAAATAAACAAATAAACATATATACAATGTACCAGATAACGAGGTAAGATACTTTAACAATATGAGAATAACCAAGGGACAACAATTTATAATGCCTCTCTTTTGAAATAAAGTACTACAAAGTTCTTGAGAATATTAAGCACTAATTGTTAAAGATCCTTTTCTAAATACGTTTACTAAACAAATTTTCATTTTTTCAAAAATCACACTCCTCAATTTAAAGAACAATCTAGAATTTACATTAAACCTTTTCTCTTTATCATACTGGGAATTTTATGCTTGTAGTTATCCTTTAAAGGAAAATAATAACATTCCTCTATACATGGTACTCTCAGTCATTATAATTTGCATGATTTCTTTTTTCTTCATATATTTTTATTGTAATTAATAGAAGGGTTACATTATATTCACCAGATAGAAGGTGCAGCTATATCTGGGGAATGTAGCCTCAGCACACACATTGAGTGTGTTTTTATTCTTATGCCATTATTTCAAAAGGATTTATTTCTGTGTACTTTTCACACAGAGTACATATTTACTATCCTGTGCATGTTTTTACATAAATGTACCTGTGTCTTAAAGCATTTAATATTACCTATATATTAAGGTATTTTCTATGAGAATAATGTTTTTAATGTGTTGTCCCATTAATCTAGTTAGCTTATTATTTTTTTTAATTTGAGAATTTTTTTTTTTTACCGTTCATGGGGATTGAAGTCAGGGCCTAGGCACTGTATTTGGGCTTTCTCAAGGCTAATGCTCTATCACTTTAGCCACAGCACCACATCCAGCCATTTTTTTCTGTATCTGTGATACTAATGAATCAAACCTAGGGCTTCATGCATGCAAGGCTGGGCACTTTACCACTAGGCAATACTTCTAGCCCCTAGTTAACTTATTTTTTTGAAAGTATAATCAACCTCAAGTGAGAAAAAAGTATATCGTTATAAAGTTTCAATCAAATGGTTCTAAAAAGCCATTCTAACTCCTAGCTTCATTACTATTGGCAAATAGAAAAATAATTATTTATTAAGATTCTGACTACCAAGTATTACCTACACTAATCAGGCAAAAATTGAAGAAAAATTAAGTGAAATCCATACTGTATGTTTATTGATTTTAAAATAACATTAAAAAATTGATCAATGTAAAGAAACAATGTCTTGCATTGAAATTCAGCTTAGAATCCTTAGGCTCATCAAAGATGAGAAAATATATGAGCAAAAGTTTGGAGCAAAATGATAAAAATGAAGATTCAAATATGGTTTGTGAAGTTTTGTTAGGAAGGATTTTTTTTTTTTTTTTACCAATCCTGTGCTTGAATTCAGGGCCTGGGCACTGTCAAGGCTAGCACTCTACCACTTGAGCCACCGCACCACTTTCAGCGTTTTCTATGTATGTGGTAAGCAGGAATCGACTGCATGTTAGGCAAGCACTCTACCAATAAGCCAAACTCCCAGCCCTGGAATTTTTTTTGACATATGAATTTCTCCACAGTTAAGTAGAAGAAAACAAATTGAATACATTAGACTAGTTTGGTAGCAATTACCCAACTCCTTGAAAATGAGGTTTTCTCTTTTGCCAGGCTGTTAATATTAGATGAATCTTAATTATGCAAATGAAAGACAAAACACAAAGACAACAAATAAACCTTAACATGCCCTTTGATTATATATCCCATTGTAAGTTATAAGAGAACTTTATAGCTTAAATTAATAGGATTATCTGTTTCTGTAGATGTAGTTACAACTTAGGTGAAACTCAATAAGGTGAGCTCTAGTCTCTTACATGTGGTGTGACCAGGAAGCTCTCATTGTTTATGAGCCTGGAATCATCTGAAAGCTCATTTTTCGGATATTCTACAGCTAATGCTTGATTTCATATGGTATCTTAATGATCAGTCTGAAAGTACAGTCTACATTTAGCTTCTCTATGCGGTCTAGGCTATTCACAGTCTGAGGTGAGTACTAATAGTAAGCATCAAGAGAGAGAAAAAAGGGAATGAGAAGGAGGGGGAGGAAGGAGAGAGCTGAGAGAAGAGAAGAGGGGAGAAGAGAAGAATCAGGGAGAGAGAAGTTTCAGGAAGAGAGATGATTTTCATCTTAGAGAGCCTAGCCATGGACATACATGCTTTTACACTATTCTATTCCTTAGAAGGAAATAATCAGTGGCATTTTATATTTGAGAAGAAATGAATTAGACTTCACAATTTAATGGCATGTTTGTTACAAAATTTGTGGATGTGTTTTTAAAGCACCACACATGATATTTACAATAAGTGATTCTCTTAGGGGCAATAACTTTGTAATATTAAATACATTATGTATATATGAGCTTTTAACCATTATATATACTAAATTAAGCTTCGGGCATTTAATGAGAATAACTTCTGAGTTCTCACTATACTGATTTCAAAGAAACAGGTTAAGAAGGTTTTGCTATATACAGAGATTGCCTATTTCTATTACTCTTGGCTGAGTATTTCTGAACTCTGGTCAGTCTTCTCTTATCTCCATGACTGTAATCCTTGTATGTTTTTGCTTTTATGTCAGTCCCTAAAGTCTGACCCACTTGAACAGAAAATTAGATGTGAAATCTATTTAATCAAGAATTTTCTAGATTGAGGAAACTATTTTACTGTTTGGTTCCATTGATTAGGTTCGTGGAGTCCAATGCCACAGTTTACTCCAGAGAACTAAAATGATGAACATCCTGGAATTTTGAAAAGTAATAAAATATGAACTTCCTCATTTATTATATTATTCTACATTAGGATTTAACAAAATTATATGCTCATGGTGTATGTTTCATATTCAAGAAACTATATCCCTAATTTCATTTAAAGTTTGGATGTATCAAGAACCAACTTTGAAGAACATCTTATTTCTTTGTAAAATATCTCACACATTTGGGATTCAAATACTCTATACTATGCTCTCCAACTACAACTATTGAGACAAATATTTCCATTATTTAAAAAACTGAAGGAAGAACTTTGTTTTTGAAATAACAGAGATTATACCCAATGACTTTTGGGGGGGGTGGTCTGTCATAGTGCTAGACCTCTGGGCTTGGGTGTTGCTTGTGAGTTCTTCAGCTCAAGGCAACTGCCCTCCCCTTGGGTCTGGGTGTTGGCCCTGGGCTCTTCAACTCAAGGCTACTGCCCTATCCCTTGTACCACAGTGCCACTTTCAGTTTTCTAGTTGTTAATTAGAGAAAGGAACCTCATGGTCTTTAGTGATCAGGCTGGGTTTGAACCGAGAACCTTAGAGCTCAGCCTCCTGAGTAGTTAGGATTATAGGCGTGAGCCACCATGCACAGCTAACCCTATGACTTTTGGTTTCATGATCTTTTGCAGTATTTTTTTACATTTAATTTACTCATGATTCTAGACTAATACACATTTCATATTTCCATTTTGAGATAAAAATTATATCTGTAATTTATGGTAGCTTTATTTAATTAGTATTTACAGTACCTGTGTTAATTAGTGTTATAACAGGTAAGAACAATGTAAGCTCAGTATTTTCAACATTTTTTCTTTCAATATTAGATTTAATTTTTATCATCTACTCATATTTATTTAAAAAACAGTACTTCAGGGCCAGGAGTTTGGCCTAATGGTAGAGTGCTTGCCTAGCATGCATGAAGCCCTGGGTTTGATTCCTCAGTACCATATCCTCAGAAAAAGCTGGAAGTAGGGCTGTGGCTCAAGTGATATAGTGCTAGCCTTGAGCAAAACATGGCCACAGACAGAGCCCAGGCCCTGATTTCAAGCCCCAGGACTGGCAAACAAGATAAGACCTCATTAATTTTATTGCTTTAACCAGCACAATGTTTAAGTTTAAAATTGGCATTGTGTACTTATTTACTGATGTCTTCCTTTGTGGAGTATTTTCTCTTCATTCTGACATCCCTCTAGGATTGCTTGTAGGGCAGGTCTGCAGAAGACAAATTGTCTCTGCATTTGTTTATCAAGAAATCTATTTATTTCATTTCAATTTTTGAATAATGACTTGTTAAATGTAGAATTTTAGGGTTTTCAGGTTTTAGAACTTCAAAACTAATCCAAGTTTTTGTTGCTTCTATTACTTCTGATGAGTCAGATTTAATACTTATTGATCTTTTTTTAATATTTTTATTGTAATTAATAAAAGGGTTACATGATATTTGCCAGATAGAAGGTGCATTAATTCACATACATTGATACCCTTTCACATGTCTTGGTCCCCATTACTGTCCCCCCAATCACCCCATCTTGGTTTTCCCCCATTCCCTATCCAATTTCAAATAACAAAATACAAATATATCCAATATCAGATAACAAAGTGAGAAACTGTAACAATATGATATAATCAAGGGACAGCAAAAGAGATGAGAGATAACATAGTACATTAAGGACAACAATCATTCATTATATGGCTTTTGTTTCAATATCCTGGAGGTCTTTTCAATTAGCTTCATACTATATGGCCTTATGTATCAAGATTTTGCTCTATTGCAAATCTCTGCTAGGAGAGCACAAGGTTTCTACTGATTATGACAAATGAGGGAAACCATTGAGCCTAAGTTCCTTTGAGTTTGGCTTACTTCACTTAATATGACTTTTTCTAAGTCTTTCCATTTCCTAACAAATGGGTCGATGTCATTTTTTCTGAAAGCAGCATAGAATTCCATTGTGTACAAATACCACAACTTATTGATCCACTCATCAACTGAAGGACATCTAGGTTGGTTCCATATCTTTGCTATGGTGAATAATGCTGCAATGAACATTGTTGTGCTAGTGGTTTAGTATGCTCTAGTTTCTGGATGGTTGGGTAAATGCCAAGTAGTAGAATTGCTGGGTCATAGGGGAGCTCTAATGTTTAGTCTTTTGAGGAATTGCCATACTGCTTTCCATAGTGGCTGAATGAGTTTTCACTCCCACCAACAGTGTAGTAGTGATCCCTCCTGGCCACATCCCCTCCAGCATCTGTTGTTATTAGTTTTTCTGATCCTGGCCATTCTAACTGGAGTGAGGTGAAATCTTAGACTTGTTTTGATTTGCATTCTTTTATGGCCAGAGATGTTGAGCATTTCTTCATGTGTCTATAGGCCATTTTTGTTTCTTCTTCAGAGAAGACTCTCTCTAAGTCTTTGGCCCATTTTTTTAATGGGATGGTAGTTACTTTGGAGATTAGTTTGGGAGTGATTCAATTTTTTGAGCTGTTGATATATTTTAGATTTGAGGACTTTGTCCACTGTTTGGTTGGTGAAGATCTTCTCCCATTCTGTAGGCTTCCTAATTAATTTACTAGCTATGTCCTTTGCCATACAAAAGCTCTGCAGTTTAATGCAGTCCCACTTATCCAGCCTTTCTCTGATTTGTTGTGATTCTTGGTCCTTATTCAGAAAGTTTCGACCTGTGCCAAGGAGGCCTCGTGTATCTCTTATTCCTTCTTGTAAAGTTTTCAGCATGTCAGCTTTTACCTCCAGGTCTTTGATCCATTTGGAGTTAATTCTAGTACAGGTGTGATAAAGAAGGATCCAGCTTCAGTTTTCTGCAGGTGCTTAACCAGTTCTGCCAGCACCACTTGTTGAAGAGGCTGTCTTTCTTCCATTCTATTTTTTTTGCTCCCTTGTCAAAGATTAGGTGGCCATAGGTCCGTGGTTTAATATCTCGGTCCTCAGTTCTATTCCATTGGTCTTCAGGCCTGTTCTTGTGCCAGTACCAAGCTGTTTTGATTATTATAGCTCTGTAATAGAGTCTAAAGTTTGGTATTGTAATTCCTCCTGCGCTGTTCTTTCTGCTAAGAAGTGTTTTTGCTATACGGGGTCTTTTATTATTCCATATGAAATTTTGGATTTCCTCTTATATTTCTTTAAAGAATGCCATTGGGATATTGATGGGTATTGCATTGAATTTGTAGATAGCCCTTGGCAAGATTGTCATTTTCACGATGTTGATTCTTCCAATCCAGGAGCATGGGAGGTTTTTTCATATCCTTAGTTCTGCTTTAATTTCCTTTTTCAGGGTTTTAAAGTTTTCATCAAAAAGGTCCTTTAAATTCTTAGTTAAGCTAATTCCTAGGTACTTTACTTTCTTTGAGGCTATTGCAAAAGGAGTTGCTTTCCTGATTGTTGCCTCGTTCCTCTCACTGTTGGCGTAGAGGAAGGCAGTTGATTTTTGAGGGTTAATTTTATAGTCTGTTACCCTTCCAAACCAGACAGAGATTCATCAAAGAAAGAGAACTATAGACCTATTTCTTTGTTGAACATTGATGCAAAACTTCTCAACAAAATACTGGCCAAATGTCTACAACAACTTATCAAAAAAAATTATACACTATGATCAAACAGGATTCATCACAGGGAGGCTGGTTCAACATACGCAAATCAATTAATATAATTCAACACATCAACAGGAGCAAGAACAAAAATCACATGATTGTCTCAATAGATGCGGAAAAGGCATTTGACAAGATCCAACATCCCTTTATGATAAAAGCTCTGGAGAAACTAGGAATCCATGGAACATTCCTCAATATAATAAAGGCTGTGTATGACAAACCCACAGCTAGTATTATACTTAATGGCGAGAATCTAAAGCCATTCCCTCTAAAATCAGGAAAGAGACAAGGATGCCCATTCTCTCTCTTTAACATAGTATTAGAATTCCTAGTCAGTGCAATAATGCAAGAAGCAAGCATAAAGAGGATCCAAGTAGGGAAAGAGGAAGTAAAACTATTTCTTTTTGCAGACGACATGATTCTGTATTTAAAGAATCCTATAGAGTCTACTCCCAAGCTCCTTGAGCTGATTCAATACTTATTGATCTTAATTGATTGTGATTTTGTGTGTCTGACCCCTTTCAACATTCCTAGTTTTCTCTCTTCAGGAACAGATTATGTCAATATTTGGTTTTCTCAGTGTTTAAAATGAGTAGAGTCTTCTGAGTTTCTTGTGTTTGTGGGTTCATTTCTTCCACTGCTTTTGAAAAATAACTTCTGCAATTATCTCTTTCAGTAATTCTGCTGCCTAATTTTCTCACTTCTGTCTGTCTGTGATGTCAATTGTCTGTGTATTAGGCCATTTTTTATTGTGGCATGTGTCTTTTAAGCTCTCTTTCCATTCTTTCTCAGACTCATTTATTCAGTTTATATGGTTCGTATTGACTTGTCTATGAGTTCTTTGATTCCTTTTTTTTATAAACTTAGTTTAGTGGCTTACACCCTGTCTAACAAATAATTAATCCAAACACTGTAGTCTTCGTCTCTAAATTTTTACTTGTTTTTTAGAGTATTTTCCTATTAAAAATCCTGAAATGTTTCTTTAGTCAACTTTTCATTGTTCATTTAGTATATAAATTCCACACCTGATATTTTGCATTTTTGACTATTTTTCAAAAATCTTTGTTCTAGGTCACACACACAAATATACACACAAATACACGCACACACATATACACACCTATTATACCCCCCTACACGTATGCATGCCAGATTGGCATGTTTAAAGAATCTTTAGTAAAATAAATGTTTTCCTAAAATAAGTCTTCTCTTTTCTTTTTTCAAATAGCTACAAAAAGATTCCTTTGATCCTATCAGTACTTGAACTAAGTCTGAGACTGAGTTGCAACTTCACTTGACCTGTCAAATATCTTGAGATCAAGGTCTATTTTATATGTATTGCAACCATATCCTGTGAGAAATAGGAATCTAAGCACCAGGATATTAGAAGATCCTTCTCAGTTTTCCAGCTACCCTTCTGTATTCTTAATCAACACAGTCTTGTCAGGAGTAGCAATGCAGTCAGCTCTTTCTGCAATTGGGACTTTTTCTCAGTTCTGTCTTTTACTATGCTCCCATGGCTGTCAGAAATTCTTATGATTCCCCTTCTCACAGTATCTCAACTCTCTTCTCCCTTGACCTATAGCAGCAAGACATGATACTTATATTTAACATTGTGGACAAAAGTACATCCTATCTGATATCCAATTCCTAAGGACTTGTTCGAGCACACAGCCTTCTTGTTGCCTTAGAAATGGTTAACATGAAAAATAATCTTTTATTGGACATAGATGCCACTGGTCTGTTGTTATCTTCATCTATGAACTCAGGTTTAGTAGAATAACAATTTTTTCTAACAAAAAATGTTGAAGAATCTTTTTCAATCTAATTCATTTGAAGTCTATTAAAAACATTAATGAAAATGTTCTCAATCACTTATTTTTGAAGCCTTGTTTGACTACCTAATCAGACAAAAAGATACTTCTGTATTTAACTAATTCTTTGTAGTGCTTTCTATTGAACCTAAGACATAGTACATGATAGTCAATTATGGTACAACTCAACTAGCCTAGTTTTAAACTATTTATTTTAACTATTTTAAACTATATAAACCATTTTTTATTGTTGGAATAATGTTTAGAGGGGTTACAGTTACATTTGCCAGGTAGTAGGTGCATTACTTCTCACACATTGATTACCCTCCTCATGATTTTTTCCCAATTAAAAGAATATGAGATTACCATATGATATTAACCAAAGGGCAAAAAAAGAGATGAGAAATAACATAGTACATTAAGAACAATAATCACACAAGATAAAGCTCTTGTTTCCATATCCTAGAGAATCTTTCATTTAGTCTCAATCTGTATTATACTAAGTTTGTTTTTTAAATTTTATTGTAGGGGTGTTATGTAGAGGGGTTATGGTTACATTCGTCAGATAGTAGATACATTACTTCTTGAACATTAATACCCCTTCCCATGTTTTTCTCTCACTTTCCCTCTCCCCATTCCCTCCCAGCCATCTTGATTTTCTCCTTCCTTTTCCTATTTCAAATAAACAAATTAATGTATATATAATATACCAGGTACCAAAGTCAGATACAGTAACAACATGAGATAAATAATAAGAGGTAAAAAAGAGAAAAGAAACAACTTCACAGAGTACATTAAGAACAAAAATCTCAGAGATACACTTCTTGTTTCCATATCCTAGAGTTCATTTCTCTTAGCCTCATCCTATATGACCATATGTCCATAGCTTCTGAGCTATGGTGATCCTCTGCTAGAAGAGTCATAGATGTGTACTAATTATTACAAATGAGTGAAACCATTGAGCCTATGTTCCTTTGGGTCTGGCTTACTTCACTTAATATGATTTTTTTCCAAGTCTTTCAATTTCCTTACAAAAGGGGTGATAAAAATTTATCTATACTGCCATCAAAAAGAATGACATTGCCCTATTTAAACTATTCTTAAGATTTTTTGCTACTTTAAGTTTTATTTAAAACGCTTTGGGTCTCAGATATTCCTCTTGAATTTACTGGACATTGGAGTCTCTATGCCACCTTTTCAAATCAATTCTCAGAGAAGAAAACTAACTTATTAAACTGGACTATGGAACTCAAGAGCTAGAGTCTATTATAGTAGCTTTAACAAAGAAACAACTTTAGGAAAGTCATGATAGTATTTGAAATGCTTACTTAGAAGATACCGACTTGAGGGAATGAATGGGGTTGGGAAAGATTGGGGAAGAAAAAGATGAAAGAGTTGACCTGAATTGTACAAATAAAGTGACAAATTGAATTGAATGACTTTTTATGCAACTATTTTAAGAGAATAAAGAGGAAAATATCTGCTAGTTTTCTCTTGTTTATACAACCTCTGGATCCCAAATCCCTCCTGTTTGAATCAAACAGGAAATTGCTTAAACACTTCCTCAGGCTATTCACAACTTAGAGCTTACTGACTCAAGATATAACAATTAAGAGAAGATATGCTTTTTTTCCCCTTGCGTACAGTTTACTTTGCTTCTTAAAATTTTTATTGCTCAAGATGAAAATTCCAGATACATTATAATTTATATACTATTCATAGAAAGACTGTCATAAGCCATTGAATAACTTCTGATTTTTTTCCAGAGCAACAGGATAAATTGTCAAAAAGCTAGCAAAATGCACTTTGTTCTTTTTATATTCTTTAATTATCTTCTGGGCTTTAATACTCAGGACAGTGATTACTGTCCTACTCTAAGTCAAAAGAGTTCATGAACTGACCGGAAAGAACCTCCCACATTGGTAAACCTTGCCAAATCACAGCAAAGCTGTCACAGAGTAAGAGCAGCTGAGAAATATATTCATTCTCAGCAGTGAAGGGTTCCTGCTTCCACTCTATCCCAACACGGCTTTATTTTTTTCATGTATTTTCTTGATTGCTTTATATACACTTGGAGAAAACACTCTAGTTTGACTTTTCCTTGAATCTGATGCAGAGTTAAATGGTTAGGACAAAAATGTCAATGGAAGGCCTAGGAGAGAGACACAGGGACTTACCCACCAAGTCCCAAAATGCATTGCCTGAAGGTCACGTTGCAGATCACCAGAGCAAGAGAAAACTGGTCTCAATTTCAAGATGAATGAATAATTGGGCTGGATGCCCATAGGCTAAAGAGATTCACTATTTCCCTACATTACTTTTTCATCTTGATTTGATACTTCTGCTCTATAATATTTTATATGTCATGATCTTATCTCTTTTTATAGAGGAACAGAGAGAGACTACTTATAAGTAAGACAAAGAAAGGGTAATGCATTTGAACGTCAAACAAAAACTATCTTTCTAATGTACTTCATAAAATTATATGTGCAACTCTCCAACTCGGAAAGTAGAGAAAACATTCAGTTCTAATTTATTGCCCCCCAAAATGGAATGCACTATTCCTAACTAATTTGACAGGTAATTCTGTTAATATCTGAGGAAGAGTTGTATAATTAATTTTACAAGTAATATTTCTAAGTACAGCTCATGGAGTAGGGTGTCTGACCATTGGAGAGCAGATTATTATTTATACAAACAAGACATAGATATAATATTTAGACAGGAATTATTATTGTTAATCTTACTTTACCAGTCCTGGGGCTTCAACTCAGCACCTGAACACTGTCCTTGGGCTTTCTCAAAGCCTGGGGCTCTGCCATTGAGCCACAACACCATTTTCAGCTTTTTTTCTATGTATGTGTTACTGTGGAATTTAACCCACGTCTTTGCGCATACTAGGCAAGCACTTTACCATTAGGCCGAACTTCCAGCCCCTTAGACAGGAATTATTTTTATTCTTTTAAAGCTATATTAGTAACCAAGGTGGTTTTTCTTTTGCTTGCTAATATTTTACAAAGAAACTTCTTAGTAAGTAAGAGCATCTAAGAAAAAATAGCTTAATTTTTGTTTTAGGGCTGTAAAAAAATTTTTTTGGTAATATATAGAGGTGTTATAGTTACATTTTCCAGATAGTAGGTGCATTAATTCTCACACATTGATACTCTTTTTCAATTTTAATTTTTTATTTTTTTCATATATTTTTATTGTAATTAATAGAAGGGTTACATTATATTCTCCAGATAGAAGGTGGATTAATTCACATACATTGATACCCTTTCACATGTCTTGGTCCCCATTTCCTCATCTTGTTTTCCTCCTTTCCCTATCCAATTTCAAATAACCAACTACAAATATATCCAATATATCAGATAACAAAGTGAGATATGGTAACAATATAAGATAACCAAGGGACAGCAAAAGAGATGAGAGATAACACAGTACATTAAGGACAACAATCACTCATTATATAGCTTTTATGTCTATATCCTAGAGGTCCTTTCATTTAGCGTCTTACTATATGGCCTTATGTATCAAGGTTTTGCTTTATTGAAAATCTCTGCTAGGAGAGCCCAAGGTTTCTACTGATTATGACAAATGAGGGAAACCATTGAGCCTATGTTCCTTTGAGTCTGGCTTACTTCACTTAATATGATTTTTTCTAAGTCTTTCCATTTCCTAACAAATGGGTAGATGTCATTTTTTTCTGACAGCAGCATAGAATTCCATTGTGTACAAATACCACATCTTATTGATCCACTCATCAACGGAGGGACATCTGGGTAGGTTCCATATCTTTGCTATGGTAAATAGTGCTGCAGTGAACATCGTTGTGTTAGTGGATTTAGTATGCCCTAGTTTCTGGATGATTGGGTAAATGCCAACTAGTGGAATTGCTGGGTCATAGGGGAGTTCTATGTTTAGTCTTTTGAGGAACTGCCATACTGCTTTCCATAGTGGTTGAACAAGTTTGCACTCCCAACAGTGCAGTAGTGATCCCTCCTGGCCACATCCCCTCTGGCATCTGTTGTTATTAGTTTTCTTGATGCTGGCCATTCTAATGGGAGTGAGGTGAAATCTTGTTTTGATTTGCATTTCTTTTATGGCCAGAGATGTTGAGCATTTCTTCATTTGTCTATAGGCCATTTTTGTTTCTTCTTCAGAGAAGACTCTAAGTCTTTGGCCCATCTTTTAATGGGATAGTTGTTACTTTGGAGATTAGTTTGGGAGTGATTCAATTTTTTTAACTGTTGATATATTTTAGATATGAGGCCTTTGTCTGCTGTATGGTTGGTGAAGATCTTCCCCCACTCTGTAGGCTTCCTAATTAATTTACTAGCTATGTCCTTTGCCATAGAAAAGCTCTGCAGTTTAATGCAGTCCCACTTATCCAGCCTTTCTCTGATTTGTTGTCCTCTGATTCTTGGTCCTTATTCAGAAAGTTTCGACCAAGTGCCAAGGAGGCCTAGTGTATCTCCTATTCCTTCTTGTAAAGTTTTCATTGTGTCGGCATTTACCTCCAGGTCTTTGATCCATTTGGAGTTAATTCTAGTACAGGTGTGACAAAGAAGGATTCAGCTTCAGTTTTCTGCAGGTGCTTAACCAGTTCTGCCAGCACAACTTGTTGAAGAGGCTATCTTTCTTCCATTCTATTTTTTGGCTCCCTTGTCAAAGACTAGGTGGCCATACGTCTGTGGTTTAATATCTGGGTCTCCAGTTCTATTCTATTGGTCTTCAGGCCTGTTCTTGTGCCAGTACCAAGCTGTTCTGATTATTATAGCTCTGTAATAGAGTCTAAAGTTTGGTATTGAAATTCCTCCTGCGCTGTTCTTTCTCCTAAGAAGTGTTTTTGCTATACAGGGTCTCTTATAATTCCATATGAAATTTTGGATTGCCTCTTCTATTTCTTTAAAGAATGATATTGGGATATTGATGGGTATTGCGCTGAATTTGTAGATAGCCCTTGGCAAGATTGTCATTTTCACGATGTTGATTCTTCCAATCCAGGAGCATGGGAGGTTTTTCCATTTCCTCAGTTCTGCTTTAATTTCCTTTTTCAGGGTTTTAAAGTTTTCATCAAAAATGTCCTTTACAAGGAACTTAGGCTCAATGCTTTCCCTCATTCGTCATAATCAGTAGAAACCTTGGGCTCTACTAGCAGAGATCTGCAATAGAGAAAAATCTTGATACATAAGGACATATAATGTGAAGCTAATTGAAAGGACCTCCAGGATAGTGAAACAAAAGCCATATAATGAACGATTGTTGTCCTTAATGTACTATGTTGTCTCTCATCTCCTTTGCTATCCCTTGATTATCTCATATTGGTATAGTATCTCACTTTGTTATCTGATATATTGAATTTATTTGTATTTGGATATTTGAAATTTGATAGGGAAGGGGGGAAAACCAAGACGGGTGGGAGGTGTGGGGGGGGAGGGAAACGGGTACCAAGACATGTGAAAGGGTATCAATGTATGTGAATTAATGCACCTTCTATCTGGCAAATATCATGTAACCCTTTTACTAATTACAATAAAAAAATGTCCTTTACATTCTTAGTTAAGCTAATTCCTAGGTACTTTATTTTCTTTGAGGCTATTGTGAAAGGAGTTGCTTTCCTGATTGTTGCCTCATTCCTCTCCCTGTTAGCATAGAGGAAGGCGGTTCATTTTTGAGGGTTAATTTTATACCCTGCTATACTTCCAAAGTTTTGAATTAGCTCAAGGAGCTTGGAAGTGGAGTCTATAGGATTCTTTAAATACAGAATCGTGTCATCTGCAAAGAAGGAAAGTTTTACTTCCTCTTTCCCTACTTGGATCCCTTTTATGCTTGCTTCTTGCCTTATTGCACTGGCTAGGAATTCTAATACTATGTTTAAGTGGAGTGGAGGGAGTGAGCATCCTTGTCTCGTTCCTGATTTTAGAGGTATTGGCTTTAACTTTCCGTCATTAAGTATGATGTAGGTTTGTCATATACACTCTTTATTATCCTGAGGAATGTTCCATGAATTTATAGTTTATCCAGAGATTTTATCATAAAGGGATGTGGGGTCATATCAAATGCCTTTTCTGCATCTATTGATACCATCGTGATTTTTGTCCCTGCTCCTGTTGATGTGTTGAATTATATTAATTGATTTGTGTATGTTGAACCAGCTTTGCCTCCCTGTGATGAATCATGTTTGATCATAGTGTATAATTTTTTTTGATGACTTGTTGTAGACGGTTGGCCAGTATTTTGTTGAGAAGTTTTGCATCGATGTTCATCAAAGAAATGCGTCTATAGTTCTCTTTCTTTGATGAATCTCTGTCTGGTTTGGGGATGAGGGTTATACTGGCTTCTTAGAATGAGTTTGGTAAAGAACCTTCACTTTCAATTTTGTTGAAGAGCTTGAGGAGTATTGGTATGAGCTCAGCTTTGAAGACCTTATAAAATTCAGCTGTGAATCCATATGGCGCCCTGGGCTTTTCTTAGGTGAAAAGTCTCTTATTGCCATTTCTATTTCAGAGCTTGAAATAGGCCTGTTTATTTGGATTAGTTCTTGTTGGTTCAGTGTGGTTATGTTAATATTGGCTAGGAATTCATCCATTTCTTCTAAATTCTCAAATTTGTTGGCGTAAAGTTTTGAGAAGTATTCCCTCATGATACTCTGGATCTTAGTGATTTCTTTCCTGATACTACAATTTTCATCTTTGATTTTCTTTATTTCGGTATGCCCCCTTCTTTTTTTGATAAGATGTGCTAAGGGTTTGTCAATTTTGTTAATTCTTTCAAAAAACCAACTCCTTGTTTTGGTGATTCTTTCTACAGTTTTTTTGGATTCCAATTCATTTAATTCTGCTTTGATTTTAATAATTTGCTTCCTTCTAGTGGGATTAGGGTTGGTTTGTTGCTCTTTTTCCAGGAGCTTAAGGTGACCCATTAAATTGTTGGTTTGCGATTTTTCCAATTTGTTATTGTAGGCACTCAGAGCTATAAATTTTCCTCTGAGTACTGCCTTTGCTGTGTCCCAAAGAAGCTGGTATTTTGTGTGCTTTATTTTCTTTGAACATTTGCTGGAGTTCGGTCACCTTTTTATTTGTGGATTCTATGAATTCATCCATCTTTCTTTGAAAAACCTTTATTATGGTCTCCTTTATGGCTTCTTCTTTTTCACTTATCACCTTGTTTATGGTTTCCTTTTGTTCAGCTATGGCTTCCTCCCTTATCTCTTTCTTTATATTTTCACATTTTTCATTAATGATGTTTATCAATTGCATTTGTACAGCACTTGGAAGACTCTCCTCTAGGTTTACCAGTGACTGTTCCATTGGCTGTTTAAATTGGGTGAGGAGGGGTGGGGGATGTTGTTTCTTGATTTGACATTTTTCTTGAGTTTCTTGTTCTGCCCATTTGAAAATGGGAGCAAGATAAATACTAAACACGATTATAGTTTTTCAGATGTAACCAACCTAGACCTCTGTAGCTGGCAGACTCTAGATGTTCACAAGTTTTGATTGGTGTTATCACTCTTTCTTTTTGTGCAGTTACCGACCAGTCTAATAATCCACTGATAAGCAATTTATACCCAAAACAATAAGCTTCTCAATCCAATCTCTATTGTCTTTAAGTCCCTCTGAGCCTAGAGAATAATTAAACACCTAGATATACAGTATTGCTCAACAGCCATCAAGTGTAGATCCATGCAGTATAAGGTTTGAAAGACGAGCAGAGGTCCAGAGATAGAAAAATAGAATGAGAGAGGTCAGGGGGTAAGTAGGTAGCATATTTGAGTACAAAGTTTGGAAAGTATTAGAATAAAACGTATGTGTTGCTGGACGACTAGCTCTTAGCCCAACCAGTGGCCTCACAGTGGACCATGGGATGGATCTGCGAGCTTCCGTCTGAGCGTGGTTGGCGGATGTTTTCCTGTGCTGCTTCCAGGGGTGGCCCCAAGCCAAGGGTCTGGGGATTGAGAGTTTCAGGGGCTCTCAGCAGGACCAGCAGGAGACCCCTCTGTTCCCAGGGGCGGGGCCCAGCTGGGGACATGGGCTCCAAGGGCGGAGCCGCACCCTTTTGGTTCTCAGAAGGGGAGCTTGGCTGCTGGTGGGCCCTTCAGATCCCTGCTGTGTTTCCACTGCTTTGTCAGAGTCTGTGATTGTGGGGGACCCCTCGGTGGTGTCTTGCTCAGGATTCCCAGCTGGAGGATGCCCCACTCAAGAATTGAGGGGGGGCAGATGCTGGCTCCTATTTTCCCGCAACCCCTACCTACTGTTGTAAGGCAGGGTCCCAACGCCCTCCACTCTCCAGATCCAGTGGCCTGGGAGAGGAGCCTGGTGGGCGGGTGGGAGCTGGGACAGCTCCGCCTCCCCTGGTGGGGTGCTGAGTCTTAGGGTCCGCCCGCTTGTCAGTCTCCAGTCAGAGGGCTGGGGGTTGAGCCCGTTGGGCGGGTGGGAGTTGGGACAGCCCCGCCTCCCTTGGTGGGGTGCTGGGTCTTATGGGTAGCCCTCCTGTCAATCTCCAGTCAATGGCCTGAGGGAGGGGGCTGTCGAGGGGAGGGACAGGATTCTAAATTCCTTGCCCCCCTGCTCCCGCCAGTCTTTCTCAGGCGGGGTGTTGGGGTCTGAGTTAAGTTCTATTGCTTGGCACCCGCTCCGCTTTCCCGATGTGTTTGGGGATGTGCTGTATTACTCACGCCTCTGCGTCCATCTGTGGGAGCTCCTTGGTGGTGGGGAGTCTTTCACTCCCCTCGGGTCTCCTCAGCCGCCTGTGTTCTGTGTCTGGGTTCTGCTGCTTGCTGTTCTGGTTCCGTGTCTGGGTTCCGCAGCTTCCGCCGTTCTGTGCTGGTTTCTGCAGCCGTTGGGCTCCCAGCCTGGTGCCCTCCACTGCCTCCGCTTTTCGTGGATTAGAGCCAGTGCCCACCCCCGCTTTCCCCGCGTGGAGCCGGCACCCGCTCAAGCCGCTTTTCGCGGTTTGGTCAGGTGCCAGCTGCCGCTTTTCGCAGCTTTCTGCGTTTTTCGCGGTTTGGATCCGGCGGCGAGAGGTGGGGGAGGGGTCCTCGCGTTCCGAATTCTTTGAGAAAGTTGAATGTGAGCCTTATCTGGATTTCTTTTCCGGTTTGAGTCCTTCTCCGTTGCTTTTTGAGTTTGTTGTTGTGGATTTCTTTAGGTAGTTGGCTCGTGGGACTCCCTGGTTCTCTCTTTTTGTCAGAGAGAGCTAGGCTGCGTCCCTACTATCTCAGCACCATCTTCCAGAGCTTGTGTTGGTTTTCTATATATAGAACATCTTTGAGAATTTTCTGTTATGTTGGTTTTGTTGCTACATAATGTTGCAGCTTTTCCCTGGAATGGAATGTTTTTATTGTTCCCTCATTTATGAATGAGAGCTTAGCTGGGTACAGTATTCTTGGTTGGTAGTTATTTGATTTCAGGGCATGGCATATATCCTTCCAATCTCTTCTTGCTTGCATGGTCTCTGCTGAGAAGTCTGGGGATATTCTGATTGGGTTGCCTTTATAGGTGATTGATCCCTTCTCCCTGGCTGCTTTTAGGATCCTATCTTTGGCCTCTATTGATCCAGTTCAGATTATAATGTGGCGGTGGGAGGTCTTTTTCTGGTCAGGTATGTTTGGAATTCTAAAAGCTTCCTGTATCTGGATGGGCCTGTCCTTCTGGGTATTTGGGAAGTTCTCTGAGATGATTCCCTGAAGTATATTTCCAATTCCATTGACTTCTTTCTCCAGACCCTCCTCAATACCAATTAGCCTTAAGTTAGTTTCCTAATTGTATCTTGGGCCTCCTGTAGCATTTTTCTCATATTTCCTAGATTTGAATTGATTTTCTGTTCTTTCTCTATAACAACTAAATTATCTTCAACCCAGGAAATTCTCTCTTCTGCATTGTCTAACCTGCTATCAAAGCTTTCTACTTATTCTTCATCTCCCTTGCTTCTAATTGTTCATTTTTGATGCCTTGTATCTCTTGTTTTAGATCATGTATGGATTTCTTTAGCTCCTTGATTTCCATTTGAATGGTTAGCTCAGCAGCTTTATTCTCTTTGGACATTTGTTGGAGTTCAGTCACCTTTTTGTTTGTGGATTCTATGAATTCGTCCATTTTTCTTTGAAAAACTTTTATTATGGCCTCCTTTATGGCTTCCCCTTTTTCACATATCCACCTTGTTTATGGTTTCCTCTTGTTTAGCTGTGGCTTCCTCCCTCATCTGTTTCTTTATGTTTTCACATTTTTCATTAATGATGTTTATCAATTTCATTTGTAGAACACTTGGAAGGCTCTCCTCTAGATTTGCCACTGACTGCTCCATTGCTTGTTTATGTTGGGCAGGATATGCTATTCCTTGATTTGACATTTGTCTTGAGCTTCTTGTTCTGCCCATTTGAAGATGGGAGCAAGATTAATACTAAACAAGATTATAATTTTTCAGATATAACCAACCTAGACCTTTTTAGTTGGCTGACAACAGATGTTTGCTCTTTTATATTGGTAATATCACTCTCTCTTTCTTTTTGTACATTTACATACAAATCTAATACAATCACAGATGACCAATTTATGACCAAAACAATAAGCCCCTCAATCCAATCTCTATTGTATTTAAGTCCCTCTGGACCTAGATATAGTTGAACACCTAGACATACAGCTTTGCTCAACAACCATCAAATGTAGATTTATGCATTATAATAGTTGAAGGATGAACAGAGGACTAGAGATAGAAAAATTATATGAAAGACAACAAGGTAGGTAGGAAAATAATAATGCAGGAGTGTAAGATTATTATACTAATGAAGAAAAGGTACCGTGTAAGGATAACTGACCTAAGGTGATAGACACGTAGAACATTTGAGTAGAAAGTTTAGATGAACTTAGATAAAACTTATCAAAATAAGAAGAGCAATAAGAAGAATATATAGAGAAAAGAGGGAGGTAAATATAGGAGATTTCAATGATCCAAATTTTAAAAAGAAATAAAACAACAACAAAATAAAAGTAAACAGAACACGCACACACGCACACACACACACACACACACACACACAAATCAAATCAAAACAAAACAATACAAAAAGAAAATGTGGGGGAAATTCCTCACTATTGTGAATTCTTACCCAAGAGATACTAGGGCTGAGAACCAGGAGTTTAAAAGCAGGTGATTGTATTAATATAGATATTATTTTTATTCAGACTGTACCCAGAGCTGTCACTGTGTTTCTAGGAATTACCACAGTGACAGAAGGAGTGAGGGAAAAGAGAGGAGAAAAAATTTTTTAAAAAGGAAGGAATCATAACATTAGAAAAAAAGGTGTAGGTAAAATGGCAAAGAGAAAATAAGAACACCTAAAAATGCAAATGAAAAGGGGTAGATGAACAAAAAAAGGGAGTATTCTTCAATTGTTCTTTTTTTGTGTGGGGGGCAGGATAAGAAACTTGTGTCTCCACTAAATTCAGGATCCAAACACTTCACAAAGTCTTTTTCTCTTGTGATTTGGCTTTGTGGTTGTTTGAATGAGATTGCTTGATTGGTAAAACAAAGCTGAAAGAGCCACGGGTGGCTTTGTTTACCAGGTCTGTGCATGAGCAGGGGAAGGACTTCAGCAGAGCTGGGGCTGGATTTCTGGCTAAGGAATCTCTGGGAAATCCTTTGCCAGTTAGAAAGATGGCATTTCCAGCATCACCACTCAGGCTCCAATTGCTTTGGTCGGGTCTTTGCCAGCGGTCAAGATGGCACTGCTCTCAGCTTGTGGGGAAGGGGCTCCCTCCCAATGCCGTTCCTCGAGCAGAAGTGGAAGCTTCTCTTCAGAGGTACTCACAAATTGCTGGATTGTCCGGTTCCGTGAAGCTGGCAGGTCTGTGCACGGCTGGGTGTCGGCTCTGGGGTCGCTGCAGGATCTGTGTGGCTCTGTCTGCAGCTGGTGGGTCTGTGCCTCAGAAGTGCTGTCTGCTTGGCGACTGGTGGGGCTCCAGGCTGTCTTCTCGTGCAGGTATTCTGCCTTTTTCCTCTCTGACTGAGATCTCTGTTGCACTAAAGCTTACTTAGGATCAATTTTTCTTAAAGAACCGTCCCCTATGCTGCCAGAACTTGTATCTTGGCGGGAGCTCAGAATGACTCACACTGAACCGCCTCCATCTTCCGCCGATCAATAATTTGAGTCACATTGATACTCTTATCATGTTTTTTTCCCCATTTCCCTCCCCCCATCCTGGACTTTTTTGTAAAATGCCATCACATCGTCTTCACACTCTCACTTGGCCTTTAGCTCAAAACAGGTCATCTATTATTTGAGTCACACCTACACTTCCAGCTTTTTGATAGTTAATTGGAGATAAGTCTTTTGGGCTTTTCTGTCTGGGCTGACTTGAATTGCCATCCTTAGATCACAGCCTCCTAAGTACTTAGGATTATAGGCATGAACCACCAGCACCTGGCAATAATAGCTTAATCTATTAAATCCTCATTATGCTTCAGGTACTCAGCTATCAATATAGGAAATTATTAGTTTTACAGAAGTAACACAAGGCGAGAATTTTTTTTTTACTTTACAATTGAGGATGCTCAGTGATCTGCCCACGAATCCATACCCAGACTGATGGGCAACTGAGGTCACACTTTTGAACTTACAATCAGGTGCATGTGATGACAAAAGAAATCTGCAATAAACCTTTCCATCACATTTGCTTTTAGTTACTTATGTTCATCACCAGTTTCAGAAGCCATACAGAAAAAGTAATATATTAGGCCCTGTGATCTTTGCTATAGATAGCATTTCTGTTTCAAGGATGGTAATGGTAGCTTAAGTTGTTTTCCAGAAGTTTGGTGATATCTTGTTTGGCTCAAACCAGATGGTACTTCTCATTCCTTCACTTGGGATTGTGCACATCTGATGGGTGACTTTTGGTGTCATAGGGCCGAAAGTTTACCTATAGATCATGCTAAAGCTATTTTCTGAACATGTGTCCTATAAGATGGTATAAATTGGATTATACACCGGGCATGGTGGCTCCCACCTGTAATCCTAGCTACTCAGGAGGCTGCAATCTGAGGATCCAGGTTCAAAGCCAGCTCGGTCAGTAAAGACCATGAGACTCTTATTTCCAATTAACCACTAGACAATGGGAAGTGGGGCTGTGGCTCAAGGGGTAGGGTAGTAGCCTTGAGCTAAAGAGCACAGAGACAGCACCCAGGCCCAGATTTCAAGATCCTTGACCAACAAAAATATTAATTATATATGTATAGACCAGGAGTTATTTTATTTTTGATTTCTAACCATCTTTTCTTATGCCTTAGAATACCATGCTTCTTTATACCTTAAATGCTCCCACGTCCTGCTTGGGGAGGCAGATTTGGGACTTGCTGTACTGTCTGTGTGTTGCTCCCCTCCTCTCCGGGGCAGCAACACGGGAACGGGGAGGGACACACAGGGCCAGCCTGTAGTCCCCCGGGAGCCGAGCGAGATGGTAAGTGTCGAAGACCCAGCCCTCCCCCAATCACCGGGGAAGAAAAAACCACGCTGAGTCAGAAGCAGTGTTAACCATGAAAGCGCATCAGATCTCTCTGCTGATCTCTCGTTCTCTCTGATGCTCTCTGATGCTCTCCTCTTTTATTGCGTCAGACAATTAGTTATATACTGTTAGGGTAGGAGAAGGTGGGCACTGGGAAGCTAGCCAATAGGAAGAGGGCCTCTGTGTTACCACTAAGGGTCTGGGTGGGCTTTCAGGTAGTGGGCAGGACAGGTGTAGGAAAGCGCGCGAGACTTGAGCTGCTGCGGGACCCGCGAAACTGCGGGGGGTTCAATCGAGTCACGTACACAGAGATGCCTTAAGAGAGGTATGCAAAGGACCGAATGCCTAGACAAAGCCCTTTAATTGTAGCTGAGCCAGAATCAGGCTTCAGAGATGGAGGCGAGGCCCCAACAATTCCCCCTTTTTTGTTTATTAGAACAGGGGGGACAAGCGCGCAAAACCCCTGTCTTAGGTCGTCCCCTTCAGGGGATCTTACCCGTCATTGAGTGCTCTGCGAACTTCTGTCCCACAGTACAGATCACCCCCGGGCCTGTCTTAGGTTGTCCCCGCTCCAGAGATCTTACCCGTCATTGGCTCTCGGGGAGACATCTAAGGGGAGTTAAGGGATCCTTCCTCGTCATTGGGCTCTCCTTGGTAATAGCGGTCATTGGTAGCAAGCCTCTGGTAATGCACCTGTACGTTCATCAACTGAATGGATTCGTTCATCAACTGAATCGATTCTATCCTGCTTTGAATTGAATTGTAACCTTATTGATAACACAGGGCCCAAAAGTTAAGAGTAAGAACAAGAGGAGTATAGGACCAAGAAAGGACATAGGGTAGCCATCTGTGCAGTCCGGTCCAGAGGAAGTTGATGATGGGTATCTTGACTCCAAGAAGAAACAGGATCAGCACTGTAAGGTCCATTATTTATTCTGAAAAAGAAGAGAGAGAGAGAGATATCCTCAGGAGGCAGAGAGCCTTCTGGGTCTTCATCAGTATTATTGGGGTCCCTCCATATTTGGGGACAATATTTAAGATCCCTTGTAGGGACCCAAATTGGCTTTGTTTCATCAGTGGGGAAAACACAACCAAATCCTCTTCCAGCTGTAATGAGGGGGTCAGGGCCCCTCCACTCCCCATTAAGGGGGTCCTTCCACCGGACATAGACAGTTCGATAGGGAATAGAAGTTGTCCAATGTTTCTGGAAGGGTGAGAGATGTTCCCCTTTGGCAAAATTTAAAATATTGAGAGTAAACAAAGCCATTTTTAGCTGATCATGGGGGGGGGAGTGTATTCCCCCTTTTTTGTTTTATTAATTGAGATTTAAGGACATGGTTATATCTTTCTACTATTGCTTGTCCTCTGGGATTATGAGGGATGCCAGTAGTATGGGTAATTTGCCATTGTTTAAAGAAGTCATCAAGAGACTTGCTTACAAAACATGGACCGTTATCGGTTTTTATTTGGTCTGGCAATCCGAGAGTAGCAAAACATTGAAGAAAATGACTGATAGCATGTTTAGCTCTCTCCCCGGAATGGGCTGTAGCCCAACAGGCATGGGAAAAGGTGTCTATTGTTAAAAAAATGTATTTAAGTTTTCCAAAAAAGGGAAAATGTGTAACATCTGTTTGCCACAGATTATTAGGCCTAAGGCCTCGAGGGTTAACGCCGCCCATTTGGAGTGGTGGAACCTGTAAGAAAGGGTGGCACAACTTGCAGGTCCTAATAATCTTTTTTAGGTCTTTAATAGCGACTTGGGGAAATCGGTGGTGTAGTCCCCTCCAGTTGGCATGCGTGAGCCGATGGAAAGAGATAGCCTCCTGTAAAGTGTAACATTCAGGATTAGAGGCTAACTGGTCAGCGAGGGCATTGCCTTTGGTCAAAACACTTGGAAGGCTTTGATGTCCCCTCAGATGTTGAATAAACATAGGAGCAATCCTTTGTTTGAGCAGATTTCTAGCTTGAATCATCAAAGGAGTGATGGGATTGCTATCAAGTTTAATATGAGCTTCTACGAGGTTAGGTAACAAATTGACCACATACAGGCTATCTGAGAATAGGTTAAGAGGACCAGTAACCTCATATAGAGCTAAGACCACCGCATAAAGTTCCTTAAACTGCGCTGAGCCCTGTATTTCATGAGACAGGGTCACTGCAGGAGAAGAATTGCCTTTACCTGGGGGGAAAATAACAACAGAAGCCCCCTTCTTGCCTCCATCCGTGAATACGGTGGGGAAGGAGGGATCAGCTTCACTTAGAAAAAGTTTTGGAGGTCGCCACTCCAGCTGGCTAAAGGAGCGCATCCATTTATGGGGACCATAATGACAATCCACTTTACCTGGAAAGCCTTCCATGGCTATTGCTAGTCTAGCATTATTTCTTTGTAGCCAAGAGAAATCATTAATCCTAAAAGGGACAATAAGAGAGTGGGGTTCACTCCCAAAAAGACGAGTGGATAAGTCTTGTCCTTTGACAATGCAATCTGCCATTTGGTCAGTCATGGAGTAAACTCTAGGTGTTCCTCCGACTGACAGGTGAATCCAGTGAAGAGGTTCCCCTTTCTGGCCTAGAAGGGCAGTGAAGAGGGTCTGTCCTGATAGGACATAGAGCGTTAGGGGCATAGCAGGATCATACCTCTTTTAAGGCTGCTTCATTGATAGCTAATTGAATTTTATTTAGAACCTCTTTATGATCAGCTGACAACGTTACTATGGAGGTCAGATCAAGACCCTTTAAGAGATCAAAAAGATGTGTGAGGGTTGCAGTGGTTATGGGGATCCATGGTCTCATCCAATTAATTTCACCAAGAAGTTTTTGAAGTTGGGGCAGGGTATAAGTATCTTGGATAGATAATTGGGGTTTTAAAGGAGACACAACATCCAGTGTTAGGACAGATCCCAGGATTTTAAAGGGGGGTACCTTTTGGATTTTTTCTGGGGCAATTTGGAAGCCATTATCTTTTAATAGTTGGAGACATTTATTAAAAAGACAATCTAAATGCTGAGCGTCTGGGCTTCCTATAATGATATCATCCATATATACATAGAAAAGTGAGCCTGTCTCCTCGTTAAGAGGGGATAAGACTCTAGACATATAGTCGTGACATATAGGAGGACTATTGGCCATACCTTGAGGTACAACTGTCCATTCAAAACGCAAATCAGGCCCCTTATAATTTAATGAAGGAAGGGAGAAGGCAAACTTCTCAGTATCTTCCGGGTGGAGAGGAATAGAGAAAAAGCAGTCTTTGATGTCTATGACTATGAGATATTGGTCATTAGGAATGGCAGGTATCCAGGGCATCCCCCTTTGGGGGGTCCCAAAAAGTTCCATCCTCTCATTTATTTTTCTCAAATCTTGGAGTAGTCTCCACTTGCCATTAGGCTTTTTAATCACAAATACTGGGGAGTTCCAAGGGCTTAAAGACTTCCTTTTTATGCTTTTCTCAACTCTATCAACAAAAGTAGACAGGTCCTCTCCTGGTCTTTGGTTGATTCCTGCTATCAGAGACTCAGAGGGACCCTCCTCCAGTTTTCTCCAGGCTGCTAGGCCCAAAGCTCTAATCTGATCCTGATAGGGAGGGGGTATGGTTGCCTGCTGGACCCCCGTTGAGTACTGATCGGAGGTCCCTGTAAGCATCCCCAAAGTAATGGGGATTACAGGTTGTGAGTGTTGGTTCCTCTCTGCCTGTTGGCGGCATTCTTCTTTATACAGGGCACACCAGTTAATGAAAAGCGGGCCTGGAAGAACTGCTTTGGCTAGAGCCGTCCAATCGGCTGCAGTACATGGTTGATGAGCAAGGCCTTGGAGGATTGTTTCCATCCAAGGAGCATTAGGGCCAACTTCTAAGACAGCTTTTTTGAGTTCCTTAAGGTCGCCAGGCTCCCAGGGATACCCGGTTGCAGGGCGGTTACCGCCCGGGTCAATATTAACCAGGAATAGCTGGCAGGACTCCGGGCCAGGTTCAAATGGTGCCTCACTAGTGACATTGTCTGTTGGGGTCACGCTCTCCGGCCTTTCTGACACACTTCCATTCAAAGGCTGCAATATCTTGTAGACCTCAGAAGCACCATGCAGAAGTCTGTCTGGTGAATGGAGCCCTGGCAGGCCCAGACCCTCCTGTGAGACTACTGAGGCCTCATGGCCTGGGTTTGATGGGGGAGGGGTAAAGGGTGGCTCCTTCTCATCTCCCTGAGGGGAACTTGGCCTTTCAGTAGACAATGAGAGATTAGCATCTCCGCAGGGAGTAAGGGAGGCATCTGGCCTCTCTTTGTTAACTGTGTCCCCAGGGGACCCAGCCCTCTGGATGGAATGCCCAGGAGAAAAACTAGACTTTAGAGCATACAAGACTGAATAAACGCCTCATGGAGGAATCTCCCCTTGATTAATCTGGGCTTTTCTGATTAGATGCTCAATTTTGTCCCAAGTATTCCAGTCTACCAAGTTGCTAGTTGGCAGCCACAGGGCGATTTTAACTAAAGTATCCCAAACTTTACATGTCTGTGCAACTAAAATCTCTAACCCTCGACTTTTAAGGAAGAGCTTAAGAGAGTCGAGGGAAGGGTCATTCTTAGAAAGGTTCTTTCCCATATTTGATGGGAGTACACTTACCCGCAGTCCGATTAGCTCGTCGGCGGTGAGTTTCTCGAGCACGTGGAGCCCTCACACGGGCGGCAGTTTCCTCACACGGGGCACCAGCTGTTGCTCCCCTCCTCTCCGGGGCAGCAACACGGGAACGGGGAGGGACACACAGGGCCAGCCTGTAGTCCCCCGGGAGCCGAGCGAGATGGTAAGTGTCGAAGACCCAGCCCTCCCCCAATCACCGGGGAAGAAAAAACCACGCTGAGTCAGAAGCAGTGTTAACCATGAAAGCGCATCAGATCTCTCTGCTGATCTCTCGTTCTCTCTGATGCTCTCTGATGCTCTCCTCTTTTATTGCGTCAGACAATTAGTTATATACTGTTAGGGTAGGAGAAGGTGGGCACTGGGAAGCTAGCCAATAGGAAGAGGGCCTCTGTGTTACCACTAAGGGTCTGGGTGGGCTTTCAGGTAGTGGGCAGGACAGGTGTAGGAAAGCGCGCGAGACTTGAGCTGCTGCGGGACCCGCGAAACTGCGGGGGGTTCAATCGAGTCACGTACACAGAGATGCCTTAAGAGAGGTATGCAAAGGACCGAATGCCTAGACAAAGCCCTTTAATTGTAGCTGAGCCAGAATCAGGCTTCAGAGATGGAGGCGAGGCCCCAACATCTGTGTGCATTTAACTACATCATGAATAAACTCTCTTTTATGAAATTCATTGCTTCGGTGATTGATGCATGGCACAGAGGAGGAAACAGGCCTATTTTGGTAGCATTGTGTTCTTCATAGGCATCTCTTTCACTTCTAGGATAGTGAATAAGAACACAAGTATTGGAAGTTCATTTCATTTTTATTTTTCATGCTCTGGTAAGCAACCCAAGAGCATATTGAAGTAATGAAATAAAATTGTCTCTTCAGGAAATATATGAGTAAATAAAATGCCCCCTAGAATAATAGACCTACTAATGGCATGAAGACTTTCTGGCTTTGAGCCATTTTAGTTCTATCTAACCCTTTCCTTACTTGTGGCCCTCAAGATTTGCTATAGAATGGATTGGGAAGACAATATTCTAAATGGACTGCCAGATGCAATCTGGGATTCTTTTTCCCTCTCTCTTCTAGAAGAAGGAAATGATTTAAGCTTTTATCCCTGTGATTCACATTGCCTAAGCTACATAACCCAGGGATAGTCTTTAGATATCCTCCAGCTGAGATGTAACTGGGGCACTAGTAATAGAATTGGGTAACTTCAATCAAGCTTTGTTACCTGATTCATGTAACTTGTCTCTGAATGTGTTCTGTCTCTCCAGATAGTTCTTTCTCTCCACTAGTGCAAGGTAAACTTGTTCATAATAAGAAATTGAGAACCACACCAATTGTATGGAAGGCAGCCAATGGTAGGATTATGTTTTATAATCCATATTTGAAGGAAAGTTTCACAGAATAGTTTTAAATATCTAGACATGCTCTGATGATTGAGATTTGGGGATTCAAAATGTGGCTTCTAAAATCCACTTGGTATCACTAGGGAGAAAGCATTAAGCTATTTTCTGGAAGGCAATTTGAGATCTGTGGGTTTGGTCCTATTTTGTCAACCTCATTACTAAATGTCTATTTCAGGGCCTGCAGTCAACTGAGAACCTGCCCTACTTAAAAACATGTTACAAACGTCTTATCCTCCAAGAACAGACTTCCTCTCAGGATATTATGCACATCTTAAAAAAACTGATAGAGGTAAATGATGAATGTGTGCCTTGAGAATATCGTGTTTTAATTTCACTGAATCAGACTTCATTAGCAGAAACAGTGTGGGTTGGAAATGATTTCAGTAAACTCTCAGATTTAGTGAACAGATAACCCCTCTCATCAATAAAGTTGGTCTTAACTGGAATCTTGAGACTGTAATAAGAGAACTAGTAAATTCACAGGGCTCAGTAGCTATGGCAACTGTAGATTTCAGTCAATAACTTTGATCTTCAACATTAGATAGTCATGTCTGATTGCTGAAAATAATCCTTTTCCCAAGAGAGGTCAACATGTTCTTTCAGAAATATTTCAAAGTATTCTGGTCCATAGAAATGCCTAGGGCCATAGGGGAGCTCTATGTACTTGGCACTTACCCTACTGTCCAGAAACAAGGGCATACTAAATCCACTCGCAAAATGATGTTCATTGCAGCACTATTTACCATAGCGAAGATATGGAACCAACCCAGATGCCCCTCAGTTGATGAGTGGATCAACAAGATGTGGTATTTATACACAAAGGAATTCTATTCTGCTGTCAGAAAGAACAACATCGCCCCATTTGTAAGGAAATGTAAAGACTTAGAAAAAAATCATATTAAGTGAAGTAAATCAGACTCAAAATAACATAGGCTCAATGGTTTCCCTCATTTGTCATAATCAGTAGAGACTTTGGGCTCTTCTAGTAGAGATCTACAATAGAACAAAACCTAGATACATAAGGCCATATAGAATGATGCTAAATGAAAGGACCTCCAGGATATAGAAACAAAAGCCATATAATGAGTGATTGTTGTCCTTAATGTACTATGTTATCTTACATCTCCTTGCTGTTCCTTGGTTATCTCATATTGTTACAGTATCTTATCTTGTTATCTGATATATTGCATATATGCTTATTTGTTTATTTGAAATAGGATAGGGAAGGGGGAAAGCAAGATGAGGGGTTGGGGGGGAGGAACTGGGGACATGAGAAAGGTATCAAAGTTTGTGAAGTAATGCACCTTCTATGTGGTGAATATAATGTAATCCTTCTATTAATTACAATAAAAATATATGAAAAAAGAAATGCCTAGGGCCATTATATTAGTTACTCCCAATTTTGGTCAATTCCTACTTGAAGATTACATGATATGTGTGAAAGCTCAAATGCATGCAAGCATACACAGATAGCATAACTCGTGTTTATATGCATATTCTTTTGCTAAGTGCATGATGTTTCCTGGATAGTTGTGCCTATAAATATGGATCCAATATATACAAGGAGATAAACACTCCATGTACTATGTGTTTTATCTTTATGCAACCACACCTGAACATAAAAAGCCTAGGAAAATATTAGTAGTAGATATTTTCTTTTGGTAGTAATGGTGGTTGAACTAAACACATTGTAATTAATAGGCTAGTAATGGGCTTTTCAACTATGCTACGTAAAAGATGCTTGTGGTATGAATCAGTGGAATGCTGGAGACAGGTGACGAGAGGTGTGCTGGCTGGCTGTGCCAATGAATTAGAGAGATGATTGTGAACAGATTCTTCAAGAAAATCCCCGTTTTTAATTTTGCCTGAAAAATTGAAATGACAGCAATAACTAAGAAATTTTGAAAAGGGAGAATGCAGATTTGCACGATTGGTAGAGGAAATTATGGGGTTTTATTTTTGGACGCATTATGTTTGAGATAGCTGTTGTTGGAAATCGCCAGTGAACATTTGAATCAATGGGTGCATAGTGATCAGTTTAGTGACATGAGCATTATGGGTGACTTGAACCACACATTTTAAGTAGAGTGGTGTCATTGGATTATACTGAACAAACTTAACTTTGGAATTATTAATTTAATATTTTGCCCATTGGTATAAGATAGGGAAAACATTTATTTTACAACTTTTTCATAGGAGATTGATACCTAAGATAAGGTAATGATCTACCCAATGATGTGGCACTATAGCTAGAATAAATGAATTATATAAAGCATACTAAAGCCTTGGAGCTATGCTAGCATTGTGGTCAGCCTGATAGATGACAAGCCAGTTGTTCCCTGTGAGAGACAGAAAACATTAGCATCTCTTCTAGAAAAAGGTAAATCATAGCAGAGAGCTGCTATCTGAATGGATAAAAAGACATCTTCCAGAGGAAAGGTTTGAACATAATATTATGGAGTAATAAGTTACAGAACTTTTTTCTTGAAAGAAATAGAAAAGAGCATCTTTCCCTGCCACAGGCTGAGATCAGGATAACAAAGGATTATTTTCTAAGAGACACATATATAATCTGAGATTCTAGGAAAGGTGTCCCTTTCCAGTGGAAGCTTTGATGGGGCAGGGAGCATGTTCATGCTTGAGGTTGCTATGGAAATGGCTAGGCAGATGGGTAGAGTGGTGAGCAAGCCATTGCAGTACACAAGTAATTCTGAAGATTCTTAGGAATTTTATGGGAACACTGAAATTCCTGCAGTTATGTATGTAAGGTAGTTGGGAAACAATGAGATTCAACTATCAGTATCAAGGAGCTACACTTTATCTACTTGGTTGGTGTGATTTTGGTTAGAATTTCTAACATTAATAAAAATCTAATGACTGTCCTGACTAGCCATCTGAGTAGCAATAATAGTGCATATAAGTAGTATTTAAGGAGAGACTGGATGACTGTACATCTGTATCTGTTCACATACAACAAATCTTGTATATACATATTTTTATTAATTTAAAGCAAGCTCTGCAATGTAGATTATACATATAATAGGAAAATTTTCATTGCATAAGTGATTGATAACTTTCAGTGACTTCTTTTTAACTCTTAAGAATCAATAACATGGAGATCGGTGGAAGATGGCAGCAGTTCAGGGTCAGACGTATTGAACTCCTGCCAAGATTCATGTACTGGCAGTGCAGGAGTCCTCTATCAGAAATTGATCCTAAGTAAGCTTTAGGACCACAGAGAACTCAGGAAGAGAGGAAAAAAAGGCAGAACACCAGCGCGAGAAGAGAGCATGGAGCCCCGCCAGCCACAGAGCTGCCGGGGAAACAAAGGCTCTTCTGAATCAGAGCAGAGACAGCGCTGTCTCCACAGTGCAGACCCACAGGCTGCAGACAGAGCCACACAGAGCCTGCATGACCCCAGAGCCAACACCCAGCTGTGCACCGACCTGCCAGCTTCACGGAACCAGAGAATCCAGCAATTTGTGAGTACCTCCAAGGAGAAGTTTCCACTTCTGCTCAAGGAACGGCATTGGGAGGGAATCATCCCTCCCCCTCCAGCTGAGAGCAGTGCCATCTTGACTGCTGGCAAAGACCCGCCTGGCCAAAGCAATTGGAGCCTGAGAGGTGTTGCTAACAGCGCCATCTCTCTAACTGGCAAAGGATTTCCCAGAGATCCCTTAGAAAGAAATGTGGCCCCAGAGCTGCTGACGTCCATCCCCTGCGCCCACCACAGACTGGGTAAACAAAGCCGCCCAGGGATCTTTCAGCTTTGTTTTACCAAACGAGCAGTCTGGTCCAAAAAACAGCAAAGCCAACTCACAAGAGAAAAAGACTTTGTGAAGTGTTTAGATCCCAAATTTAGTGGAGACACAAGTTTCCTATCCTGCCTCCCCCACATAAAAAAAACACAAAAACTGAAGAATACACTTTTTTTTCTTCTACTGCATTTCATTTGCATTTTTAGATGTTCTTATTTTTCTCTTTGCAATTTAACCTATGCCCTTTTTTTCTAATGTTATGATTCATTCCTTTTTTTTTAAATTCATTTTTTCTTTTTTTCTCCTCTCTTTTCCTGCAATCTTGCTGTTACTGTGGTCATTCCTAGAAACACAGTGACAGCTCTGGGTACAGTCTGAATAAAAACGATATCCATATTGATACAGTCATCTGCTTTTTAAACTCCTGGTTCTCAAACCTAGTATCTCTTGGGTAAGAACTCAGAAGAGTGAGGAATCTCCCAGAACCTTTCCTTTTTTTTTTAATTTTTGTTTTTGTTGTGTGTGTGTGTGTGTTCTGTTTTCTTTTATTTTGTTGCTGTTTTGTTTCTTTTTTCTTTTTTTTCTGTCTTAAAAATTTGTATCATTGAAATCTTCTACATCTACCTCCCTCTTTTCTCTATATATTCTTCTTTCACTCTTCTAATTTTGATAAGTTTTATCTAAGTTCATCTAAACTTTCTACACAAATACTCTACCTGTCTATCACCTTAGGTCAGGTATCCTTACACGATACCCTTTCTTCATTACTATAATATTCTTACACTCCTGTATTATTCTTTTCCTACCTGCCTTGTCATCTTTCATATTATTTTTCTATCTCTGGTCCTCTGTTCATCCTTCAACTCTTATAATGCATGGATCTACATTTGATGCAGAAAAAGCATTTGACAAGATCCAACACCCCTTTATGTTAAAAGCTCTGGAGAAACTAGGAATCCATGGAACATTCCTCAATATAATAAAGGCTGTGTATGACAAACCACAGCTAGTATTATACTTCACAGCAAAAAGCTAAAGCCATTCCCTCTAAAATCAGGAATGAGACAAGGATGCCCACTCTCTCCACTCCACTTTAACATAGTATTAGAATTCCTAGCCAGTGCAATAAGGCAAGAGGCAAGCATAAAGGGGATCCAAATAGGGAAAGAGGAAGTGAAACTTTCTCTCTTTGCAGATAACATGATCCTGTATTTAAAGAATCCTATAGACCCTACTCCCAAGCTCCCTGAGCTGATTCCAAACTTTGGAAGGGTAGCAGGGTATAAAATTAACCCTCAAAAATCAACCATCTTCCTCTACGCCAACAGTGAGAGGAATGAGGCAACAATCAGGAAAGCAACTCCTTTCACAATAGCCTCAAAGAAAATAAAGTACCTAGGAATTAGCTTAACTAAGAATGTAAAGGAACTTTTTGATGAAAACTTTAAAACCCTGAAAAAGGAAATTAAAGCAGAACTGAGGAAATGGAAAAACCTCCCATGCTCCTGGATTGGAAGAATCAACATTGTGAAAATGACAATCTTGCCAAGGGCTATCTACAAATTCAATGCAATGCCCATCAATATCCCAATGGCATTCTTTAAAGAAATAGAAGAGGCAATCCAAAATTTCATATGGAATAATAAAAGACCCCATATAGCAAAAACACTTCTTAGCAGAAAGAACAGATTAGGAGGAAATCCAATACCAAACTTTAGACTCTATTACAGAGCTATAATAATCAGAACAGCTTGGTACTGGCACAAGAACAGGCCTGAAGACTAATGGAATAGAACTGAAGACCCAGATATTAAACCACAGACTTTTGGCCACTTAATCTTTGACAAGGGAGCCAAAAAATAGAATGGAAGAAAGATAGCCTCTTCAACAAGTGGTGCTGGCAGAACTGGTTAAGCACCTGCAGAAAACTGAAGCTGGATCCTTCTTTGTCACCCTGCACTAGAATTAACTCCAAATGCATCAAAGACCTGGAGGTGAATGCAGAGACGCTGAAAACTTTACAGGAAGGAATAGGAGATACACTAGGCCTCCTTGGCACAGGTTAAAACTTTCTGAATAAGGACCAAGAATCACAATAAATCAGAGAAAGGCTGGATAAGTGGTACTGCATTAAACTGCAGAGCTTTTGTATGGCAAAGGACATAGCTAGTAAATTAAATAGGAAGCCTACAGAATGAGAGAAGATCTTCACCAACCATACAACAGACAAAGGCCTCATATCTAAAATATATCAACATATCAAAAACTTGAATCACTCCAAAGCTAATCTCCAAAGTAGCAACCATCCTATTAAAAGATGGGCCAAAGACTTAAAGAAAGTCTTCTCTGAAGAAGAAACAAAAATGGGCTATAGACATATGAAGAAATGCTCAACATCTCTGGTCATAAAAGAAATGCAAATCAAAACAAGTCTAAGATTCCACCTCACTCCAGTTAGAATGGCCAGGATGAAGACAACAGATGCTGAAGGGATGTGGCCAGGAGGGATCACTACTACAGTGTTGGTGGGAGTGCAAACTTGTTCAACCACTATGGAAAGCAGTATGGTAATTCCCCAAAAGGCTAAACATAGAGCTCCCCTATAACCCAGCAATTCCACTATTTGGCATTTACCCAATCATCCAGAAACTAGGGCATACTAAATCCACCAGCACAACAATGTTCATTGCAGCACTATTTACCATAGCAAAGATATGGAACCAACCTAGATGTCCCTCAGTTTATGAGTGGATCAACAAGATGTGGTATTTGTACACAATGGAATTCTATGCTGCCGTCAGAAAGAACGACATCGCCCCATTTGTTAGGAAATGGAAAGACTTAGAAGAAATCGTATTAAGTAAAGTAAGCCATACTCAAAGGAACATAGGCTCAATGGTTTCCCTCATTCGTCATAATCAGTAGAAACCTTGGGCTCTCCTAGCAGAGATTTGCAATAGAGCAAAACCTTGATACAAAAGGCCATATAGTAGGACGCCAAATGAAAGGATCTCTAGGATATAGAAACATAAGCCATATAATGAATGATTGTTGTTCTTATGGTACTATGTTAACGCTCATCTCTTTTGCTGTCCCTTGGTTATCTCATATTGTTACAATATCTCACTTTGTTACCTGATATATTGGTATATTTGTATTTGGTTATTTGAAATTGGATAGGTAATGGGGGAAAACAAGATGAGGGATGGTGGTGGATGGGTGGGAAATGGGGACCAAGACAGGTGGAAGGGTATCAATGTATGTGAATTAATGCACCTTATGTATGGCAAATATCATGTAACTCTTCTATTAATTACAATAAAATATATGAAAAAAAGAAATGCAAGTCTAAACAACTCTGAGATTCTACTTTACTTTAATTACAATGGCTATCTTCAAGAAGTCCAATAACAACAGATGTCAGAAGGGATTTGTCCAGGAGAGATCTCTTCTACACTGTTGGGGGGAATGTAAACTCGTTCAACCCCTCTGGAAAGCAGTATGGCAGTTCCTCAAAAGACTAAATGTAGAGCTCCCCTATGACCCAGCAATTCCACTACTTGGCATTTACCCAAGCATCCAGAAACAAGGCCAAACTAAATCCACTAGCACAAGGATGTTCATTGCAGCATTATTTACCATAGCAAAGATATGGAACCAACCCAGAAGTTCCTCAGTTGATGAGTATATCAACAAGATGTGGTATTTATACACAATGGAATTCTATGCTGCCATCAGAATGACATCACCCCATTTGTAAGAAAATAGAAAGACTTGGAAAAAAATCATATTAAGTGAAGTAATCCAGCTTCAAAGGAACATAGGCTCAATGGTTTCCCTCATTTGTAATAATTAGTACAAACCTAGGACTGTCCTAGGAGAGGATTACAAAAGCTCAAACCTTAGATGCATAAGGCCAGACAGGATGAGGCCGAATTAATGGAGCTGCCCAATGCTGCTGAATCTTGTTAATACTTAGCAAGAATGAGGAAGCAATTGTTCATTCTTGTTATATTTGAAAGGAGTTCCTAAAAAGATAAAAGTGGAAGAGGGCTATTAAATATATACATGTAAAATACAAAAAAAGAATCAATAACATTATCCTAATGAAGTAGGCTCTGTGTGTGTGTGTGTGTGTGTGTGTGTGTGTGTGTATGTGTGTTTGTGTGTGTGTATGAGATAGGGAGAGAGAAAGCAACAGAGAGAGAGGGAGAATAGACAGAAAGAATGGCTAGTAGTACGCCTCAACTAGCCCTAAATTCATGAATCCTTTCTTCTGGGATTATGCCTCATTTAGAAAATATCTTTACAAAAAAATTATGCCATTGGGGAAATGGTAATCCAAGGGTACAAACATTCAGTTATATAACCCATAAGTACTGAGAATCTAATGTAGACTCACTATTGAGATATATACAGCTCACTGGATACAGTGAATATGTAATTCATTAAAACAGTATATATAGTCCTCTCAGAAATCATGTTCAGAGAACGTCTGAATGGTCATTGCTGAATGCTCAATCATTACTATGCCAGAAGTAGGATAATAATGAACTCTATATATTTTTTTCTTAGAATAAATGTCTGTGGTACATTCTTTGAAGAAACTAAGTAGTCTATAAAGAGGTTACAGTTCTATAAGTCAGGTTATGTTTGTAATGCTTCTTGAGCAAGGTCATCTTTTCCTTTGTTCTGTCTCAGTTTCTCCTTTTCACCCTACCCTCAAGTTTCATAGCTCATTTTTTTTTTTGCAGAAAGGACATTGAATCTAATGACTGAATTTGTTTTCCCTTCATCACTCCATTTGTGTATGGTGGAGTCTATAAATAGGCACAGGAAGATTAACAATAGTCCAACAAGGATTAGAACAACATACATAATAAAAGTTATATGAATGATCTAAAAATGTGTTTAATTTTTGTTATTGGTCTTTGAACTTAAGGTTCTGTGCTCCCTAGGCACTTTCTCTGCTATTTAAGTCATATTCCCAAAACTCTTTGCTTTAGCTATTGTTTAGGAAAGGATCTTGCATTTGTGATCTGGACAATGATCCACCTATTTATGCCTCTTGCATAGTTAGAATGATGAGCAAGTTGTTCTCTATGCTCAGCTACTGGTTGAGACTCCTCTTTTAACTTTTTTCTTTGATTAGTCTTAGACTGTAGTCCTGATTTTTGTTTCCTAGATAGCTGGGATTATAGACAGAAGCCACTTGCAAGAGGAAAAAGTATACTTAGATTCACAAAAGAGTTTGTTAAAGTTCTCAAGTTATACACACACACTCACACACACAAAAACCCCACACATATCTACATGTGCTATATTTTGGAGAGGGCTTGAGTATGTTCCGCAGTTTCATTTGCTTGGTCAGCAATGTGACAATATGAGAAGCCATGAAACTGTTGAGGTGGAGCCTGGTGGAAGGTGCAGGTTTTGTGGGCCCTTCTCTTGGTAAAAAGTAATACAATTCTTGTGGGACCTCACCTCTTACAATAACAAGTTGTGTAAACAATCTGAAATCCTTCTCGCATCTTGTCTTTCCACATGATCGATTCTTGCTGCAACTCCTATTATAGAGTCATTTACTATGCTGTGAGGACCAAGAGGACCCTGGCCAGAGGTGAATATTCATTGGTGCCTATCAACCTCCAAAATGAAACACTAAAAAAGTGCTTTCCTTCATGATGTTTCTAGCCTCAGGCACTTTGTTATGGCAATATAAACCCAATTGATACTGTTAAACCTATAATACTATTTGGGGCCAAGAGTTTGGCCTAGTGGGAGAGTGCTTGCCTAGCATACACAAAGACCCATGTTCAGTTCCTCAGTACCACATACATAGAAAAAGTTGGAAGTGGTGCTATGGCTGAAGTGGTAGAGCCCTAGCCTTGAGAAAGCCCAAGGACACTGCTCAGGCCTTGAGTTCAAGTCTCAGGATTGGCAAATAAAACAAAACTATACTATTAACACATAGATACTATGTGTGTTGTGTGTTTATGTGTGTGAATAATGTCACATTACTCAGTGAATCAAGGCTTCTATTTGAATGTTAACATTTGCATTAAGATTGTGGAAAGAAAATATATTAAAGAACTCCAATAAACCTTTGAGACTATTCAGCTGAGGGACATTAGAGAAAACCTGAAGATCACTTTGAGCTGAAGCAGGGTTGAAATTTCATACCATGAGGAGGAGAGAGTATGCCTTTGTGGTTTGGCTAGGGTAATGGTTGTTGTCTTTAATTACTGTGAAACTTTGAGTTGGAGATTGTTCTCATTTTCATGCCTCTGGCTCAAGATTGTTGGTGCAATCCCATTCGATAACTGTCAGAAGAGCACTTTCAGAGAGCTGTTTATGCAAGCCTTGTGGTTTTTCAGTTAGCTATGGTTCAGAGACAAATGATATAGCAAAGAGGAGGAGGAGCAGGAAGAGGAGAATAAAGGAAAGAAAAGGAATACATGCATATATACATACATGTTTGTGTGTGTGTGTGTTTCCCTAGACTTCAGTGGGGTTCCTTGCATTCTAAGTCCTCTACTAAATAGTGTCTTGGAGATAGGGAAAGGAATATGATGAATCAGGATGTTTGTCTTCTCTCCATTTAGTTAAAATAAAAGTAAATTATCCTCTCCAAGCTCAATTAGAATTTCTAATATATGGTCTTCATCATTAAAATAATCAGGTTCTTTGGTTTTTTAAAAGCATTTGCCCTCTCATGCATTCTGGGATAAGATCTACTTCTTTCCAGAGCAAATACAATATGTTAGTGAAGGTAATACAAGGAGGGCTATACTAAAATGCATTTATCAAATTATTATTTGATAAAATAGGACATGATTGCTCTTGCATAAGTGCTGGTTATTCAGATAAGGGGAGGTGGACTGCAGCCTGGCAAGGAGAAAGGAGGTCAGTTCTGGAAAGCAATGGTTAAAAGGCACAGAAGGGGCAAAGGAGTCATCATATTGGAATTTCTGCTTCTGACAGTTTGCCTTCTAATTTGAATCTTGTCACCTACCATGTTGAAATAAGAAACCCACAAGTGGTTTCTCTAAATCTCTGTAATATTAACTCCTTTCTTTGTCCATACATCACATGAGTTTAAGGAATTACTTTGCTTTGACAGCTGGGGGAAAATTACACCTCCATCTCTCAGAGGGACATCTGATTTATTACCTCTTGTTGGCTGAAGACCCAGTTGTGGTCATGATCATAAGTATTTTTTCCTTGATTACTGATTTGCTCATACTCCCTGAATCCACCACAATCCAGTCTAAATTCATTTGTTAAGCAGTTTCTTGTGCTAAGTAGCTACTATGCCAGCTACTGGATATCCAAAAATGATAATCAAAGCACATTCAGCACCTAGTGGAATAACAGCTGGGGAATACAGACCAAAAGAAAGCCACAGGAAGTAGCATGAACTACTGTAAACCATCCTTTCTAGCTGGATCTGAACCACATCTTAGTCCTACTAATGCTACAGATGTCCTTTGCATAGAGGTCATGTAGTCCAAGGAAAGAGATCAGGGTGCTTTCCAACTTTCCCAAAAACAAAATTGGGAAATGGGCACTGAGATTCTCTATTTCAAAACCGTGGAGAATTTTGTCAAATGCCTTACCTATTCCCATAAGTGATGAAGCTCCTGCCTTCTACAGAAGAGCTATGTTAAAAAACTAAGCTGGAATGTATTGGCTTAGATTCTGTTTTATCTTTTGCTTGTGTTAGTAAACCTCAAAGTGGATTTGGTTTACTTTTCCCCACTGCTACATGCCATCAGCTGTAAGATGTTAAAACGTGTGGGTGCAGAGACCCATGAATAGTTGTGGTTTAACCCTGCTCGTACTGAGAATGAGTCTTGTTTTATAGGCCTCATATCCTTTCCTGAAGCTTTCCCTGAGCTTTTGTTTTTGTTTCCCTCTCAGTTTTCTTTCATTGTAAGGATCAATTTCTTGGTATGGCCTTTGGAATACAATGCTCAAATGCAATGTGGTCATAGATATGCAGTAGGAAAGTTATTCAAAAGCAAACTGTCCATAAATACTTTGTCCTCTTAGGTGGAGATGTTTGGCATCATTCATAGCATAACAACCAAGAAAACCTTCTATATTGCTACTTCTCTGGGGACTGGTGTGGGGAGAAAAAAGCCTGCAACACAGATGTTTCCTGGGGTTGCCCTTTCCTAAACATCAGGATAAGATCCAGCCAAACTCTTCCACTATGATTTATGGCAAGCCCAGTGCTCTTAAGGTTTCTGCAAATATATGTGTGCTTCTCACCTCTGACTCCTGTTTCCTGATTTTTGTTAAATTCTTATTACACTAAATCTTGAGGCTGCTTCTTTATGACTACCCTGGCTCCAGGTCAAATGTAGGAGTATTTTCTTCTTTATTCTATGTCCTCTTTATCCACATCCATGCGAGTCAGCTGGATGAACATGAATGACACTCACTACGTCTTGGGGCAACATAGGTAAGGAAAGGTACACATATACCAAAGACACCTGAAAATGAATATTAGATTTCTCTACCTCTAAAGCAGCCCTCTTTAATTTTTCCAGCTCAAGGTCTGACTCGTGACTTCCTACAGTGTTGTTTGTGGCTCTCTTTGCCTCAATTTTTAATCTCAAAATGAGAATAGATGAATAATCATATCACTTTTGTAAAACTCTTTTCAACCTATAAAGTGTTTTAACCCTGAGCTCAAAGCTAAGTGCTCTACTACTTGAGCCACAGCTCCATTTCTGACCTTTTGGCAGTTAATTGGAGAGAAGACTCTCACAGACATTCCTGCCTATGCTAGTTTCAAACTGCAGTCCTCGGATCTCAGTGTCCTGAGTAGCCAGGATTATAGGCATGAGCCGCTGGCACCCAGGAATCATTGTGCTTTGTAAATAAATACTCTTTGGATTGTTCGGAAGTTTTCTGTGTTCTTATTGTCTTTTAGTATAGTTGTTTTTATCAATTATTGAAAGAGGTCAAATGTCTAAAAGGTTGAATTTGTTTATTTCTCTTAGTTGTTTTATCTTTGCTTAATGTATTTTGAAGTTCCATTCATAGGTTTATAATCTGTGTTCCTTTATCCTTATGAAATTGTTTTCTTTAGCATTAATGATCTTTGTTTTGAAATCTATACTTTGATATCAACAGAATCACTGTCTTTTTGATTAGCAATCTAAAATAGTTTCAACATCTGTTTCCTTTTTTTGTTTTTGTTGTGTCGGAGACATTCTCCCCCTCCCTGAATTCTTAGTGTAAGAAGGTGCCTGCATCTTGTAATTAGGTCACTAAGCAACACATGCCTGCTTGTGTTGATATGCAAACATACTACCACCTGGCCTCTACCTGGAGCAGGAGCAAACATCCTACTACCGGACCCCCTACCCTGAGCGGTTCCTATACCCCAACCCCCTCCTGCCTCTCCTGAAGAGGCATATAAACGCCTGTGTGAAAAATAAAATTTGCAGTTTGATCAGGACGCTTGTCTTGCTGCCTTCTTCGTGTGTGTCCTGTCCCTTTCATTCCTCCCTCTAGATTCTTGGCCCTAGTTGACGTCGCGCTGGACAGGACATTGTTGGTCATGGGGCTTGGACTGTGGGCCTGGACACTGTCCCTGAGCTCAAGGCTACTGCCCTACCTCTGGGCCTGAGTGTTGTCAGTGAGCTCTTCAGCTCAAGATTACTGCCCTACCCTTTGAGCCATAGCACCATTTCTGGTTTTCTAGTGGTTAATTGGAGCTAAGAGTCTCAGTCTTTAGTGTCTGGGCTGGCTTTGAGCTGTCATCCTCAGACCTCAGCCTCCGTGGAGCTAAGAGTCTCAGTCTTTAGTGTCTGGGCTAGCTTTGAGCTGTGATCCTCAGACCTCAGCCCCCTGGGTAGCTAGGATTATCGGCATGAGCCACTAGTCCTGGCCTGTTTACTTTTAATCTAATTTTTATATCTGGCTCTTATGTTTTTATCCACTATGATAATCTGTCTTTATAATTAAGGAATTTTAAATTATTTTCATTTAATATAATTGATGATATGGTTGGACTGAAATCTGTGTTGTTAATTATTTTGTCTATGCTGTATATTATTTTTTCTGTTTTTCTATTTTCATTTGAACTGAGGATTTAAAAACTATGTTTCCATCTTACTGCCTTTACTAGCATGAAGAGTTATAACTTGATGTTATTATCTTCGCGATTAACTCTTGGATTCAGGTTTTTAATACATGCATCACAATCTGCTTTCAGAAAGTATTTTGTCCCTTCTCTTTACATGCTCTTTCCCTGGTTGCTTTCCTGTTTATCTAGGATGGCTATGTATAGTTTACTTCATTTGCTATTACAGGGTTCATTCATTCATATGAATATTGCACATTGCTATTATTTTTTGCTTGATTAGGGATTTTTGAAATATGTCTACTATATATAGCTACATATACACTCTGTTTATATGTGTGAATATACATTTATTAGTGATTGATGGGGATATGTTGTGAGAAATTCAGAGTTATCTTGTCCTTATGTTGACACCATAAATGCCCCTGCAAAGCTTGGATGACCGCATTCTAATCCCAAGGACCTGTGACCCACTGATGACCACACCATTATGATATGAAACATGATGATATATATATGTGTGCGCTCATGTGTATTAACCCACATAGTGACTGATTACACCACTCTTTATTCTTCTCTGCAGATCTGTATTTCTACCTAGTATTATTTTGTTCCTGTTTAAACTATTTCATTTAGTAATTTTGTGTTGTTGCTGTTGTTTCTTTTTGCCAGTGCTGGGGCTTGAACTCAGGGCATGGGCACTGTCCCTGAGCTTCTTTTGCTCAAGAGTAGCACTCTATCATTTAAGCCATAGCATCACTTCTGCCTTTTTCTGCTCATGTGGTACTGAGGAATCAAATTCAGGGCTTTATGCATGTGAGATAAGCATTCTGCCATTAAGCCATATTCCCATTTCTCATTTAGTGGTATTCATATACAAAGTATGATAATGATGGATTCAGAACTTTCATTTAAAAATAGTTTCATAAAGTATAGAATTATCAATCAATTTGTTTTGCTTTGCGCTATTATTATTATTATTATTTACGATCTCTGGCCCCTGAGGTCATTGGGATTGATTGTTCATGGCTGGTATTCTGTCATTAGAGCCATATTTCCAACCCAGGTTTTGCTTTTTTAAAATGTCATTTCATTATCTTTGTTTTGCTTCTGATGAGAGATCTTCATTTTTTTCTTCTCTGTGTGATGTTTGTATTCTATGAATGTCTTTAAGATTTTCTTTTCATTATCATGACCAGTTTTATTATAAAATACTTTGGTATTAATTTCTCTTGTTTTTCAGGGATTTTTTTCTACCACTTGAGCAATACCCCACAGCCCTTTTGCAGTTTTCTCCTGGAGCTGACCCTGGATGGAGATCTTCCTACCTATTCTAAGGAGCTAGGATTACAGGTATTACAACATTCAGCTTGTTTCCAAATTTTTGACAATTAGTGATAAATCTCCTCGAAAGGTTCATACCCAGATGTATCAATAACAAATTTTAGCTCATTTGAATGAATACCGAGGAGTACTGTTGGTAAAAATACCTTGCTTATCAGAAACTGCCAAACCATTTAAAAGTGACTGAGCTCTTTTAAATTTCTACCGGTGGGGGAGGGGCCATATCAAGGGGCATCCAGTGTGGGACTTACCCCTTCCTACACTGTTCTGTGCAAAGAAGAATAAAATGGACTTTTTCTCCCCCCCCCAAAAAAACCCCCACAAACTAAGGGTCTGTTAATACACATTTTTGAGATACTGAGATCTGAATTCAGGGCCCATATACTTGCAACTAAGCCTTGCTGCCAACTCCAATGTATGCTCTCTAATTCAAATAATGAATAGGCTTTATCACAATTTTGTTAAAATGACTTTCATATAATATCACTGTATTCAACCTTATTGGTAGTTTTGCTCATTAATCGTCAGAGCTAATTAAATGCAGCCACTGGCTCACTGTAGACAAATGATCATAAGCAAATGTACATTTGGAGTTCAATTTTTGCTTTCTAAAATATTTTTCTAGTCTCCACAATTTTCTTCATCTAGCATCACAATTCTATTCCATTTATATGTTTGATTCAAAATGAGACCACATTTACATAAAACTTATTACTTCTAATTTGCTGTTGGGAAGTAATCCAGTTAGCCTAACTTGTTGGGAATGTGCAAGAGAGAAGTCAGTGGAATCTGATTAGGGATATCCATTGAAGAAAATGTACAAATGTGTATGCAGTGGATTATTAATCATTTCTTCATTTAATGGAGAATTTATATTTATCTTTATATGTGATTGTAATTGTTTCATTCTTGTTCAATATTCACACAATAACAAACATTTCTGGGAACATGATGGCTCTTTTCATGTCTATAACTTGATTTATTTATTTTTTTCATTCTTGTTCAGTAACTTGAACAAGAATCTCAAGTAATTATATTTGGACATGTCAAAGCTGGTATAAGTAATTCTAAGTGTGTTACATTAAAATATTATGCCAGGAGTGGGAAATCTAAACATTTAGTAGCAATAGAGTTAAAAAAAATTCCTTATTTCTAATATATAGAACTAAAATTGCCAGGTGGAATTCTTCCATTTGTCTTCTTTACTCCCATGACTGTAGCTCCAGTAATGAGGATAAAATGAAGAATGAGGTCCTCTTACATCAGAGCCCTCTGAGTGGAGTTATAAGTGGTGGGTTGGAGTGTGGGAATCAATGGGCCGGTGCATTCACACTCAACTGAGAACTGAGAACTGAGTTTTCTCAGTTCTCAGAGCAGGGTGCTGAGGTCAGGTGATGTAAATATTCTTTTTGGCTATAATTTAAAATTTAACTATGCTAAATTTGTATTGTGTCTTCATAGGAATATTAAAGTTCATAAAGTTTTACCAAAATAGATACTGGAACTTTTACTGAAATTGCATTTGAATCTATAGATCAATTTTCAGATATTGTTATCTTAATGGGATCTTTACAATTTCTTTTTTGGTCAGTTATTTTAGATTTTTTTGACATCTCTCAGCATTCTTCCCGGGTATTCTCTCTATTTGATGTGGATACAGCTCAGGTGATTGTGTTTCACTTTGGTTGTATACAGAAATTGTATTACAACTGCAATTTTCCACAGATTTGTCCTCAGTAGTTACTATTTCACCTGGCATGGAAAAACTAATTCCCTAATTAAATATCTTTAGGTCAATTTAATTTTGTTTATGGTGCTGAAAATTACATAACCAAGAAACCTACTAAGTGCATAATGGTAAAGTTTTAAAGCTTAAACATTTTTTATTTCCCCATCTTCCTTTTCTAAGTCTGTGAATAAAGTTGGTCTAATGTAAAACAACAGTTAATTCATAATATTTTAAAGTTTTATACAGAAATTCTTAGTTTTAGGAGAAATTTTTCCCTTCTTTTTCACTCCTTTATCCTTCAAAGACCAAGCTAATAACTCTGTAGATCATTTTAGATATACAACCTACTACCAAAAACAGAGCGTGAAGAGATGTTAGGTGCCTGCTGGAGCTTGTAGTGGGCTAGGGAGGATGAGAACGAAGCACCATCAAATTTTAATGCAGCTAATTTCTTTTTGTTTTGGAGATTAAGACAAAGCTTAGTGACAAAGACAGTAGAATTTTCATATAAGACGATGAGAACACTTAAGAGAAAATTTGACAATAAAAGAGATAGAAAGAGTGATTGAGTGAGTGCTTCCTTTACAAAATGAGAAACATTGTTAATATGGCAGCGTGAGAGGTCTCTCAGGAGGAGATCTGCATTGGTCCTTCTAACAATTTACATAACTGCACAGTTAATTGTTACTAACCACTAAATGCCCTTTCACACTTTCTTGTGGGTAGAACACAAGCTGTTCAATTGTCTATGTTAATTAACATGAGCTTTGCTTTTCAGGTAGTGAGGTGGATGTTCCCAATTAACCTTGCTGAACTGATGAGCAAGTTCGGTTATGAAGGTTAGACTCTTGCTGGAGGGTTTTCTCTGGACAGCTTGTCATCTCATCTCTTCCACTGTCTGTTTTTCTCCTTCTTCTCCACATGAAGCTCACTGGTTTTTCTTTTCTTCACTTTACTTGTATGCAGGATCAAATCTGTAAATGCGCAACAAGGTCTTTAAAAATTTATATCTAGTTTGTGCACATTGTAAGGACAAATGTGTGCAGAATGCTTTGAATAAGTTCACTCTTTTACTTATACCAAAGTAACTTTTAGTATTCAATTGAGTCATACATTTTATTTTCAGAATTGTTCCACATTTATCATACAAGGAATTGGTTTCAATCAAGGTGGGTAGGGTCTCTTGAAGTTGTTTAACTTTCCCTGTACATTGGATGAATTTAGGTGTTAAAAAGGGTTTTTTTGTTTTGCTTTTACAAATATTTCCTGGCTCTGTTCACATCCGTTTCTGTTTGTTTTAAATTTATGTTGGCTAAATTTACCATTGAATCCTGAATTTACATTCCAATTCATGCCTACTATCTAGCTTTCCTGGTTTTGGTCCTTAAATTTATCCATAATGGCTTTTACATTTTTCCAGAGCTTAAAAATTAGTCATTACGGGTGCATACTTTATTTTGCACTGAGAAGTGATATGCAGATTGAGTTTTCTGTGTCTTTTATGTAGATATTCTTCATTATTTCCAGACTTGTGGTAAACATGAATTTAATAAAATGGTATGGAGATTCTTTGGTGAATTATTCTATCATGGTATTTGTGTTCTGTTTGTGTTCCAGGCTATATCAAAGACAAAGGAACAATCTGGAGTAGAAAGGTTTAAATAAAAGGCAACAGCAGAAGTTAACCTGAAGACAGCATTGAAAGACAGGGGTCAGTTGAGAACTAGGAGATGGAAGCACAGCTAAAGTAGGCAAGATTGGGGCGTGCACTCAGTCAAGAATAATATTCTCTGCAGAGAAAAATATTGTTTTAGGCCTTAGGAAATAAATGGAATAACTGTTTCACAAGCCTGCCAAGAAAAGCAAAAGGTGTGAAGTTATTTATTTACCAGAGAATTTCATATAGTTTCTTTCCCCTACATGAGGAAGTGAAAGACACACACACACACACACACACACACACACACACACACACCCCACAGAAACACAACCTCTTCAACCTTCTAGCTTACTTGTATAAAAACAACCCTGAGATACCATCTTACCCTAGTCAGAATGGCCTATATTCTGATTTCAGAAAACAACAAATGCTGATGGAGATGTGGAGAAAGATGAACCCTACTGCACTGCAGGTAGAAATGTAGACTAATACTGGGTACATTTGCATGGAAGATCTTTGTACATCCCTTCACTCAGAGTTTGTTTTTATCTTTGGCTGTGAGATGAGTTTCTAGGAGACAGCAAATGGCTGTATTTTGTTTTCTGATCGAATGCTAAAGTTCTTTTTCTTTTGATTGGAGAGTTAGGTCCATTAATGTTTAGGGTTATTCTAGGCTTCCATCTCTTTAATGGAGTCTTGGAATTCCTTTGGTATTTCTTCTTTATGCTCTAGAAATTGCTTTTGGATCTCCATTTTTATCTCTTTGGCCACTTCTGTCATCATGTCTTTAATTGTTCTTTTGTCCTTCATTTCTTCTTTGTTCTCACTGGAGTTGGTTCTGTCTTTGCTGCTGGCTTTTGGATTTGGTATGTTGTCATGACTGCTCATGAATCATGTATTCTTTCGTTGTGATTTACGTATTTGGTTTCAGGGATTGTAAGGGATGTGGCCCAATCTCTGCCTGTAGGTATCCAACCAGTGACATTCACTACTTGGCCCCAGGCTGGCGGGTGCCTGTGCACGAGCTCAGCCCCATGCTAGCTGAAAGCAACTCTGTCCAGTCTGCAGGGCAGGGGCTTGGAAGGTTGGATTCGGGCAAGTGGGATAGGTGTTGGCTTTGGAAGGTTTGGGCTTCCCTTGGGTACACTTGATTTTTTTCTCTGTGCCTTGGCCCTGGGTCCAGGTTATCCTTTATCCTCCCTTCCTCCATCCCCAGTGGCCAGAACTTGGTACACGGCATGGTCTGCCTTGTCTTATGCACGTGTGTGTGTGTGTGTGTGTGTGTGTGTGTGTGTGTGTGTGTGTGTGTGCTCTATCCGTTGTCAGTGCTCTCTAGACAGGGGGGCAGCGACTCCCTCCAGGGGTCAGCGCCTACCAACAGGGGTGTGCTCTTGAAGGGAAGTTCGTTTCTGCAATTTGTGCTTCCCGACAGAGGCTGACACACAAACACACTTTCTTGGCTGGTCCTGGTGTGTGAGGAAAGGTCCTCCAGCCGCCTGTGTGCATGGTTCCCAGCAGGTGAACCCTCCACCAGCTTTTACCTATCTATTATGAATGCTGGGATTTGGACTTACTGTGGGGTGAGAGGGTGGATCCCCACAGACTTTAGTCCTCTGGCCAGCCACATGCTCTTTCTCTTGATAGTCAGTACCATGGAGCCGCAGGGTCCTAGCACCCATACTTGACTTTTTTTGTCATTGTTTTTGTTTGTTTGTTTTCCCCCTTTACTGTACACAATAGATCATGCCTGTGAAAGTATGCAAGTGGTTGAAGGCTAGGTAAGGGTTGACATAATGGTAACCTTTTACAAGTGACTTCTAAGCTGAATCTTCAGCAGTGAACATGTACTTGACTAGTGGGGAGAAGGCCTCCCACCTGCACAGAGCATGGCAGGGGCCCTGGTAGAAGGATGAGAAGAAAGCCCCTGTCATGCCTGAGAATGCTTAAGTCTTAAGGTGGTGAATCATGATGAGTTAGAGACTGTGAGAGTGAAGACTGAATTATGTAGCAAGTTCCCACTCAAAACAATTCAGCCTTTTCTGGTTATGTGAACCTAGGCAATGAACTTGATCTTTGTAAACCTCCGTGTCCTACTTACTCAGTAAGGTAAAGATAATACTAGTATCTCCTGCTGCACATTGTCATAAAATCATTTCAGACATTCAGAACACTGCCTGTCATAGTGCAAGTAATGAGTGTTAACTCCTATTCCATTGTACTGAATAATTCTCCATTTTCCTAATAAGTAGTTCACCACCATAATTATGTGTGTACATTTTGCCTTTAATGGTACTGTTGCTAAATTACCCTGTTTCTTGCTAGAACTCCAAATTCTTTTCTGTGGGCTCCAGAGATTTCTCTACTGTTCCAATAAGATTGATGTCTGCATTACAGTTGTTGCTTGTGGACTAATAAAAGAACATAATGGGCTGCACATTGAAAAGGATTCACTGACTAGAGCCTATAAAAGGCTTTTGTTAGTGTTTCTGTGATGTGGTTCAATCAATTTAGCTGAAGAAGAGACTCATATTTTATAATTTGCAGCTCTCATGGATTGAGCTTCATCTGCCAGAAACAGGCAGCGTTTTCAGCCCTAAGCCTGGGGTGGAAGGAATTGAGCAATTCCACAAACAGGCCTGCACAGCTAGAAAACAAAAGAGTCACACTAAAAAATATGCCTGCCTCAGTGAATTTTTAAAAGTTTCAATTTTTCTAGGTGCAAAACCTGGAGCTTATATTAATAGAATGATGGAAATGTCAATACGATTGTCAATTGTCATTCCTTGCCTGTCACCTGAGCTGGCAGGGCCTGTGTATGCTTTGCAAAATTTAATCAAATAAAATGGCTGATTCTAGAAAAGAGTAACATGGGAGAAATTTTCCAGGAGATCATATCTTTATCAAGGGAAAAGAGAGATTGTAGTAATAGCAATTTCTCCCCAAGATCTTTGGAAATATGAAATTATGTGATAATTATAATATATTTTATGAACAAAGCTCAACAAATATCAGATTGGTTGCTACCATTAGGAGTGGGGTCCAGGTGGCTAAAGAAAGTTTTAACCCCAGCTTATCTCTGACAGCCCAGGTCCAGTGAGCGGTGGTGTAAACTTCCACAAAGGCAAATGTGCATACTTATCAACCTCAGGAGGTTTTGAGGTGTGCACAGATGTCTGGTCCATCACAAGTGCTAAACCTAAATATTAAATCTTAGTAACTATAATCTTAGTAATTGGATTGCAAAAACAATTTATGTCCTAAAAACCTCAGCATTAAGTCTGCCTTTAAGTTCAATACTTCTTAGAAATGAGGTAATTAGTTTCAAACTCAAATTCATCATTTTTAGATTTGTATGTTGTAAAAATGAATTTCATTTGTATCTATAGAATAATTATGGATTTTCTATTTCTATTCTGCATAATTCAAATGCTAAGATTAACTAACTGATCTCCTAATGTGACTGAATCATGTTCTGAGCTTATTTTTGGACTTTGAAAGCATGTTTTAAGATTGTATTTTTCTAAGAAAACGGTTCAATAACTCTTCATTATTTTCTGTCCTTTAGGGTCTTGGTAGTATTGTAGAAAGCAGCATTGATTATTTACTGTTTCCACATTTCACTTTGCCAGTGCGATATATATTTATACAATATCAACACCAACTTCAGGAGCTAAAAGTCAGCCTTAAAAATGATTACAGTAGTTAATAAGGTTAAGCAGGGCTTAACAAGGAACCATTTTTGAGCACAATTTACCTTTGTCTCTTTGTCCAGCTCTCCTAAAAATGAACAAAAATTGGTAACTCAATTCAGTACTGAATATAATAATATGAATTTTGGAAAAGATTGAAACTATAAAATTGAGACTAAAAACTTTCAGTCTTTTAGTTCTATAGCAATTATTGATGGTACTGGAACATTGTGAGGAGTCTAATCTGTTCATGACTGAGAAATCTGGAGAGAAAGAGATCAGAAAAGATAATTTTGCCAAAGTAAAGTAGTACAGACAAGAGGTGTTGGATCCAATCAGGAGACAGTATGAGGCTGTGTCTTCACATAGGAACAGATGTTGAGCCACAAAATTCTAAGCAGGTTGAGAATGAGTGAAGGCTGACGTTATGGGGTCAAGTTAGTTTTGCGAAAGAACAGGACTTCACTACAAGGCTTGACACTCTAATTTAGAACCTGCTAGACTTTCCGGAGAAGAGAAATACTTAGCATGATACTGGCAGTTTGGGTTGTATTCTTACTGAGTTACAGTATCTGGATTTCAATCCTTCATCCATCAGCACTTACTGAGTGATTACCTTCATCCTGACATCATTCTTCACTCTGTGTAGTCTTCAAGGTAGAAAGCAAGAGAGATAAGATTCTTGCCCTCATGGAGCTTTTCTATTAGATTATAAATAAGCAAACAAAATGGATGAACAAGATTGTTTCTAAAGTATTACACATGTATAAGAGTAGCTTTCTGGAACTAGCCTTTCTGGAAAGATTGAGTGAAACCTAAATGATGAGATCCAGTCTCCATCCACAGGCAAGTCTACAAGCAGGATATTCCTGATAGAAGGGACAGTGAATTCAGAGCATGGGGCAGAATAGAGCACTGTCTAGTTTGCCACCATGGCTAGAGGGAATCAAAGAAATAGCAAAGATGTAGGTAAAGTCAAGAATGTTAATAAATGTGGACTCTATTCCAAGTGGCATGAGAATCCAGGAGGGTTTTCTTCAGGAGAATGTCACAACAAGGCCCACCTCTTATAATGTTTTTGCTGAAGGGAGAGAGGGAAGAGAGTGGGAGCTGATCTCTCGGTTGGGAGTGAGTTTCCATTTAAGGCATGGTAATTTTCTGTGCAAGGGTGGTCACAGTGGAGATAATGAATGTGGATTTTGGAGATAAATCCTACAAGACATAATGACAGAATAGATGTGAAGAGTAAGAACAAGAGAGGAGTCAATGGGAATTTGCTACTTTTTACTTGAGCATTGAGAATGAAGGATGATGGCACACAGACTTCATGGTAGTATAGAAAGAACGAAAGGGTATTTGAAAAAAATAAGAGCTCTGAACTGGCCAGGGTAAGTGTGAGATATTAATAGACAGCCAAACAGAGAGGTTAAGTATGGAGTTAGATTTAAATCTAAAACTCAGAGAGCAGAAATAAACACAGACATTTGGAAGGTGTGGATATTGAGTTGAATGTAAAAGCAGGCCACTGGATAAGTTCCTTTACAGTTTCTGCTTTTAAACAATTGATCTCTAAATAATAGCAATAACATAATAATAAAAATAATAAGAACAACAAATGTTACAATTTTTTTCATACTGATTTTGGTCATTGTTTTACCTTTATGCTATCAAAAAGTATCTGTCAGTATGCATTGCAATTAAATATGTACTTCCTTGCATATTTTTACATCCCAGCACTGTCCTGGATATATTTGTTCTATCTTATTCAGATTCCTCTATCTCAAGTTTTGTTTCTGCACCTACAGTCCCTTATACAAAGTGAGTTGGTACTCTGCAATTCCCCCAAGCGATGAGTGTTTTAATGAGAACCTAGAAGCAGTAACTGAAAAGTTAGACAATAATTTATTTTAGCACGAGCAGGAAGATCCACATTTAGATAATTCTCTTTCCACAGAGCCATTATCTCACAATGCTTCTGCTGACAGCTGTAGAGATAACAGCATCCAAAATGTAAATAATGAAACAATACACATGGTAATGAGAGAGACACAGAAAATACAGTAGTAATGAAAAAATAACAAGACAGCCATTCTAATATTGTAAATACACAACTTTGCATTAGTGACAGATTATCTCTGTAATGCCAAGCTGAAATACTTGAGAAGGGAATGTAACAATTGCTGTACAACTCAGTAGATGTCATTCCATGCAATTTATGGCATTTAGAGAATTAGGCAGGCCTGCATAATTAGAAGTGTGTAAGAACAGGAAATGAATGTTAGGGGTTCTGTGAAGCACAGGAGTGTGTGTGTGTGTGTGTGTGTGTGTGTGTGTGTGTGTGTGTGTGTGTGTGCTACCTGGTAGCTGACATGAAGAGTTTTCATAGGGGAGTTTACTGGGAGTTAGGGTTAGAAAGTAGCTTATCAACGGCGGTGACTGGGCTACAACGTACATAAATACCCATAAAATCCTCACAACCACTTTGTTGAATGGTCTGAAATTTATGAAGCAGGAAAGGCTTCATTACTTCCAGCTTTCCTCTTACAGCACACTGTTGGATCTTCATTCCTGGCTTGCTTTCCAGGCAGAATTATATTCTTTTCCCCAATATGAGAACAATCAGGTTTTGCTCACGAAAACACACTTTCGGAGATTTTTTTCTAAATCAAGATTTCAATCTCATATTGATTCACAGTCTCTCACTTTTTGCTGGCTTAGGCTTGTTTTAATGCAGCAATCAGAATTTGGCTCTCTCACTCTTCCCTGCCCTTTACTCCAACTTGTAGGTCTCCCAGGGTCAGGAGATAAGAAAGGACCATGAAAGAGTATCGCAGTGCATGGAGCTGTTAGAATCTAGCATGATTGTGTTTATGAGTAGAGGTACAAATGCTAGCTACTTCCAGTAACACATCTATGCACTTTCTTGAAAGCTATCTGTAGACTTGGACTTGTTCTATTTAACCCCCTTGAGATGCATTTCCTTTGCGATAAGAACTCTTCCTCCCCCCCACCCCCGCCACTCCTCCTTCTCCTCCTCCTCCTAAATCTCTCCCTTCTCCAATTCCTCACCCTTTTTTTCCTCTTCTTCTTCAAACTGGGAATTCTACTTGGGGCCTAATGCTCTTTGTTTTTACTGTTTTCAGGTAGGCTCTCACTAACTCCTGCCTCCATCTCCCAAGTAGCCAAGATTATAGGTATGCATCATGACCACTTAAGCTTCAGAATCTCTTTGTTTCTTACAGTTGGAATAAATATTATCCAATAAGCTTTCATCTTAGACAGGTTACATAACTATTCACCTCCTAACATTCAGAACATATGAATATTTCCTTACCTTGCAAGTGGAGCTTTATGGATGGTAGTTAAGCTAAGGGGAAGTAATCAGATTATTTGAGTGGGCAGAGCTGCAGTCAACTCCTTATAAAAGGGAAGCAAGATTTGAATATGGAAGGAGAAGTCAGAGAGGAGAAATAATCTATGTCATTGGCTTTGACAGAAAGCCATCAGGTTAAAGAGGTTAGTCATATTCCTTTAGCCTGATACAGGTAAGGAAATGTATTTTCCACCAGACCTTCCAGATGGAAAGCAGAAATTCAGACTGGATTTCATTTTTTTCAATATTTTATGTATTTCATTTTTATTCTAGGCTATTCATTATTCATACAAAGTAGCATTTCTTTTTTATTATAATTAATAGAAGGGTTACATTATATTCACCAGATAGAAGGTGCATTACTTCACAAACATTGATACCCTTTCTCATGACATGATCCCTATTTTCCTCCTTCCCTCCCCCCTGCTCATCTTGATTTCCTCCCTCCCCTATCCAATTTCAAATAACAAATTAAGCACATATAAAATATATCAAATAACAAGGTGAAATATTGTAACAATATGAGTTAACCATAACAGAAGAGATGAGAGATAACATAGTACATTAAGGACAACAGTCACTCATTATATGGCTTTTGTTTCCTTATCCTGGAGGTCCTTACATTTAGTGTCATACAATTTGGCCTAATGTCTGTAGATTTTGTTCTATTGTAGATCTCTGCTAGGAGAGCCCAAGGTTTCTACTGATTATGACAAATGAGGGAGACTATTGGACCTATGTTCCTTACATATCCTCTCCTTCCAATTACCATGGGTTGGGCCTGGAGCATTATTTTCCTCTTTTGATAAGGTAAGATATACAGCTTGATCTCAGAAAAACCAATGTAGATACCAACATAAATCCTCTTACAAAGGTAGAAGAGCTGGGCATGGTAGCTCACACATCCTAGCTACTCAGGAGGCTGAGATCTGAGGATCAAGATTCAAAGGCAGCCCCGGAACAAAAGGACCTGAGACTGTTTATCTCCAATTAATCTCTAGAAAATGGGAAGTGGGGCTTGGCTCAAGGGTAGGATGGTAGCCTTGGGCTGAAGATTTCAGGGAGGATGCCCAGGTCCTAAGATAGGGTGGTAGTCTTGAGCTGAAGAGCTCAGGGACAGTGCCCAGGCAATGTTCAAGCCCCATGAGTCCTCTCCCTCCCCCCCAAAAAGCTAGAGAAGCCAAAGGACAGAGGGGCAATGGAAGGTAAAAGGGAATTATGGATATGGAGACAGGTTCTGAGCTCACAGGATAGACTCAGCAGCATTGGGCTTTTCCTGATGTCTGTTATGAAAATGCAAATATTTGTCAATATACTTATTATAGTATGGACAAAATAGTACTACATAGCTTATGGTAAGATAAAATAGACTCAAAATTATTGTTCCCCCATATAAAACAAAGAAGAGATCAGGGCTATATCTTGACTTCTGTTCATTCAATTATTTTACAGTCAATTTGATATAAACTCTATGTACAATTACAGATTATGGGAATACAAATGGTCCCTCCACTTTCAGAAAATACAGTGTTATTTGACAGCTTGCATTTAGTTTTATACCATGGTCCATGCTTTATATTGAAAACAAAGCACCACAGATGTTTTAGCAATTTTTTTTCTATTGTATTTTATTGTTGGGGTGATATAGAGAGGGGTTACAGTTAGCAATCTATAGAGAGGGGCTACAGTTAGCAATCATCATTTTCTCACCTGTTTTCTGTCCTGTCAGGTCACCTTCCATCATAAAATGGCAATCATGATGATGTGGATGATTGGAATAAACTGAAAATGCAATATTATAAAGGTTTTAGAAACTAAGTATATCAACTAAATTATTCAGAAAATTATGACCAGATGATTATTAGATTAATTATTTTAAATTATTTAAACGTAGGAATAAAATAAATGTCTAGGGTCCAGGTGAAGAGACGCAAAACTGTTGTTATAGAGAGAGGCTCTTTTTTATGTTGTATTTTCTGGTTATGATTTTTACAATAATTAAAATACTTTTACTGATTGTTTAATTGTTCAGTGGGTAAAGTATTTGTATCTTATTATATCAATAATGTATGTTCAGAAAAAATAACATTTTTTGTGTGTAGTTTAAATACAGACTTTCCTGTATCTTGTTATGTGTCTTAAAGTGAGTTAATGATTCATGGAGTACAGTTAGTTATTTTGGTTAGTGTATATTTATCTTAGTCTCTTTACATTTTGTCAATTTAAAGTTATTCATATTACATAAAATAGACATTCTTAGATCATAAAGACTAGTACTTTAAATATGAATAAGACCTTAATATATTTCTTAGATATCAGAATTACATTAAGAATATCTTTTATATTTGTATTTATAAAACAAGTAATTTGGTTAATAGACACTTTTATGAATAACAAGAGGAAAACATTCAACTAGTTGAGATGTACATAGTAGACAACTGATATTACCCATTTTAATTAACTACTAAATAATTTGTCAATTATCCTTCGCAACAACATACAGCTTTTAGAGATGATATCATAGCTTTGTGATATTGAGATATCTGTAGGACAAAAGTAGAATTCATAAAAAGTATTAAATTTATGAGGCTGTAGGTGAAAAAAAATTATTTGAGTTGTGGACTTGTGTGAATGAAAAGAGAGCCAGGGATGAGAGTGAGGAGGCAGTGTGATAATCAAGGGAATGAGGACTGGCTCCCAGAAGACCCATTTTTTTCTTTTGTCCTTATCAGTTACGTTCCTGGTAGTACCTATTTTTTTAACCCTTAGTTTCTTAAACTTTAAAACAATTCTTTCTCTCCAGGACTTTTATTGAAAATGATTCCATATGAGTACAAAGCAACTTGGCTAGTATCCAGTACGAAATGTTAAGCACAACATATGATTATTCTTTTCTTCTTCCAGAGAAAGTCTTCCAACATGAGACAATTTTATTAGAAACACAAAAGCCTAGAACTTTAGAATTTTATGAATGACTTATAAATTGTCCACTTCAACATCTTAATTTTTCCTCAAATAAATGAATATTACCTGCTATTGACACTGAATCATTATGTGCAATAACCACAATGTTGTGAAGCTTTCTAGGCATTGTAAATATATTGGTGTTCTTGATTCCTGGCCAGATCTCTTTCCCATTCTCAGTGGAATTTGTCAGCATGGACTCAGAGCTTGGGCTCTAACATATTACCACTAAAAAGCATTGGTATGCATATTAGGAATATGTAATGAATCTTAATAGCATTAATTTATTATCCTAGAATGCTCAGTCATATTAATACAGCTTTGCACCTGCATACACATGCTCATAATTAAGAAAGGGATATTCTTTGCCCTCCTATCTGGGCTTCTCTGATAAGTTGTTATACAGCTGGCATTCAATGCAAATTGGAGTTTGCTGGCTTCTGATATGCTTACGTGCACTAATCAGCAGATTACTTGTGTGCTAACTGCCCACCTCTAAAACCTGTTCTGTCACATTGAGAATAAATAATAGAGCTCTCTTTGAATTTATAAAATACAAACAGGCCTCACTGAGATTTGTATAAAGGACAGCAGGATGAGTATGGTTTTCTTGTAAAAACTGGACATTGGCTAGACATCAGTACAGAACCTGGAAAACAAACATTGCCACATCCTTCTATTCATGATCACTATGAACAAAATCAGGTAGAAAGAATTTATAGCAACTGTAACGCAAAATACTTATTTATATAATGTGGGCCCTGTGGCCTGGAGTATGAAGCCCCACTAAAAGTACTGAATACTCCCCTTAACTAGAGCACTGAGTTTAAAGTAGCTTTTGTTATTAAGGATTTATTATACAATGTCTTTAATTCACTTTAGTGACTGGTAGTGTCAGTTTCTTAGTGATGAGTACATAACTCTTGATTAAGATGCATTGCATCATAACCTGATATGTAGATTGAAATCCTTTTGGATGAATACTTAAAGATAATTTAAAAACTCAGATAAAAACAATAGTAAAAACTGCTGGCAAAAAGCAATATTTCTTTGAATAAATGATAACACCAGGAGCAAAATCTTTAGTAAGTGTAATTGAAATTTTTGGTGAATTTGAAGTGAAAGAGTTAAGGAGATTTCAGAGCAATGGTTAGGAAAATAAGGTCTACATGTCGGGTCAAAGCAACTAAATGATCTGAATTTAACATATTAAGTAAATTTCCTCATGGTTCTGCAAGGAAATAAGGATCCTCACCCATGCTCATGGGTAAATTTTTACTCTTTTTTTTTTTTTAAGGAATGTAAACATTTGATGAACATCCAGTGTGGCTTCAAGCCACCAAGGCATAGGCACCTTCTACACCCTTAATTTTCTTGTCGGCTCTTCTGTTGAAGAATTTGGCTTTCACGAAGACAGGCTGCTTAGGGCGTTTTCCTTTCCCCAGAACTTTGTAGTAGCTCGATTAAACCACATCAGTGCTGGAAGCAAGTCCAGACTTGTTTTTGCAGCATTTCCCCTTGTCTGCTCACTGACCAATGTCCACAGTTTATCAAGGTTAACGGCTGGACAAAAACTCTTAACTTCTCTTTAAGTGGTAATGCCTCAAACTAACTCCCCCGAAGTAACCTGGGTGATATTTGTCAAAGTGGATCCTGTGGTGATGAATAACACCAACATTACCTCGTCCTCCTGGGTGCTTCTGGTATTTGCCCACATGGCCGTGGCTGTGGCTCACCTGATCCCGAAGATTCTGGGTCTTCCTCAGTCTGCATGGCATGTCGACTGCCGAAACCCATTTTACCTCTTATACAAATAATAAAACTCAGACTCAGATATCATTTTTTAAATTAATAAACTGTGAAGTCGACATTTATCTTTAAGTAGTTGTACAAAGGAGTTGCAATTCAGCAAAACAGTTTATGAGTATAGTGCATCTTGATCAGTGTCACCTCACTTAACGCACTGCTTCCCTGAATTATCTTAAAATTTAGGTTATGTATTAATTGTTATTTTTTTGCCATTTAACAAAGTACTTTATGTATACAGCATATCTTGCTATACTATCATTCTGGACTGTAAAAACTTTGTTTAGCCCTGTAACAACCAATTGTCTTAGAAACACATCATGAAGTGTTTGGCAAAGAGAAATTTGATGCAAGGCTCTGAAGGGTGCAATTATTTTTCGGATCACTGCTCACATGCTACAGTGTGATATTAAAGGAAAATGCTTTGCAAATTTTAAGAAAAATGCTTATGCTTCAAGGGTTGTTTTTTTTTTTTTTTGACCAGTCTTGGGGCTTGAACTCAGGGCCTGAGCACTGTCCTTGGGCTTTCCTCAAGGTTAGCTCTCTACCATTTGAGCAACAGCATCACTTCTGGCTTTTTTCCCCCCCCTGTGTATGTGTGACTGAGGAATTGAACCCAGGTCTACCTGCATGTGAGGCAAGCACTTTACCTCTAGGCCAAACTCCTGGCTCCTATTCCAAGGTTTTCAATAAGGATCCTCTCCTATAATGATTTAACCAAATCTAGAAGTTGGTTGAACACAAGTAATAGGCAGAGGTTGAGTTTACAAGACCAGGATACCAGTGAAAATTACACATGTATGATCAGTTGTCAGACAGAGTTTGAAATCTCATTGGAAAGAAATTCACAGTGCCTGTGAGTTGAATTTAATAAACCATCATCATAGCAAGGTCTACTCTGTGTTATCAACTATGAAGAAGCAGTTCTTGGTTTAATGTTCTTAAACAACCATGTTTGCTCATTATCCTATCTGGAGATACAGTAGTGTTTTTAAAATATGAAGCAAGTTTGTTTATTTTTGTTTGGCAAGTCCTAGAGCTTAAACTCAGGGCCTGGGCACTGAGCTTTTTCCAGGTTTATGCTCTACCATTTGAGCAACAGCACCAATTTTGTTTTTTTCTATGTGTCTGGTACCAAGGAATTGAACCCAGGACTTCATGCATGTGAGGCAAGCACTCTATCACTAGACCACATTACTGGACTGTGAAGTAAGTTTTTATTGTTGTATGTACTCACATACTATGATAGGTATCCTTTATCAAAAAGCCACATCTATCTTTGCATGTGTAGATTTTTGTGTCATGGCCTCATTAATTTTCTTTTGTTCTACAATGAATTATTATACAGTCTACTTAACAGCTTAAGGAAAAAAGTATTTGTAAGATCCATTTTTTAAAAAATATCAATAGTCTAGTATGGCAAAACTATGACTCCTTCTCAGTGTCTCACAAGAGCAGAAGCAAGATATTGTTAGAGGTGAGACCTTCTCTGAGAGGTCAAAGAAAAAAATGCTCCCCAAATTATCTTTAGTTGGTAGAATTCAGGAACTTGGGGCTAAGGCACTGGGGCTCATTTCTTGCTGGCTTGTAATGGAGGCAGTCCTCAGCTTCTAGAGACTGTTCTTGGGTCATTTCTCTGTGGTCTCTCATGTTCAATCCTTGAGCCTTGGTTTTTTTGTGTGTGTGCTCAGTAAGTATACCCGATTTCCTGCTCAGCCTCTCACTATTCATTATTGAAATGACTAACATTAAGGGGCTGACCAATCAGTAAGCCAACGAATTATTAAGCTTAGTGTATTTAGTTAAAAGCCCCTTCTGCCATATCATGAGTTAAAATCATGAGAGGGACAATCATTTAAGTTAGAGTTTCTGGTCCATTTTCCAAAAGATAATTTTTTTCATATTTTTTATTGTAATTAATAGAAGGGTTACATTATATTCACCAGACAGAAGGTGCATTACTTCACAAACATTGATACCCTTTCTCATAAATGAAAGGACCTCCAGGATATAGAAACAAGATGAGGGGTGGGGGTGGAGGGAGGGAAATGGGGATCAAGATAAACTTTTATAAGGTCAAAGGTAGTAGGGGCTGGGGCTGGGCTTAGAATTTAATTTATCATATAGGTTTTTTATTTACTTTTTACATTTTATTTATTTATTTATTTTTCAGTCATGAGGCTTGAACTCTGGACCTGGGCACTGTCCCTGAGCTATTCAGCTCAAAGCTACTGTACTACCCCTGGAGCCATGGCACCTCTTGCAGTTTTCTGGTGGATAATTGGAGATAAGTCTCACAGGCTTTCATGCCTAGGCTGGCTTTGAACTGTGATCCTCAGATTTCAGCCTCCTGTATAGCTAGGATTATAGGTGTGAGCCACCAGCACCTAGTTCCACATAGTTTTTAATTTATTTTGTGAGTGTGTATGTGTGTGTGTGTGAGTGTGTGTGTATGTGCATGCATACACACACTGAGGCTTGAACTCAGTGCTTGCGTGCTGTCCCTGATCCTTTTTGCTCAAGGTTGACCTCCTACCATTGAGCCACAGCTTTACTTCTGACTTTTTAGTGGTTAATTGGTGATAAAAGTCTCACCACCATTTCTTCCCAGGATGATTTCAAACTAAGATCATCAGACCTCAGCTTCCTGAGTAGCTAGAATTATAGGTGTGAGCCAATAGTATCCAACTTGATTTTACTTTTGACTAACTTCTAATGAAATTAACTTCACAAATATAAGTAGTTTAAGTGTGACTGAATTCCTTTCACAGAGCAAAGCCTTCCTTTGCAGTAAATACATTTAAAAACAACAAAAGTATTTTATGAACTGAATTTGATGCATGATGCAACCTATTTGCAGCCTATATTCCATCTATTTGAATATCTTTCCTCACTCTTCCTTTAAATATTGTATAGATGAAATTTCTTACAATTCTGCAGGAAATTTGGTTAGAGTCACTAACCTAAAAGTAGCCACATTTATTGCATTATTTTATACATACAGAAAGAATAGATTACAGTGTTCCTGCAAAGCAAATGCCCTTGTGAAAGTATTCTACTCATGAAGCAAAGTAATTTCAGCAACTTGAAAGCTATACTCCTGTCTCTCCCCTTCACTTCAAGCTGTATTACCTGCATCCAGGTTCTGGACAGCTATATGATTATTTTGTTCAAATAGATTTTTCTTTTAGGCTTCCTACATATGTCCAGATAAACTTCTGGCCAATAGTCTATTTTAAGTTATCTTCAGTGCGGTTTCTCCCAAGGATCCATTTAGCATACCAAAAAGCTCAAGTACTAACAGAGCCATTGCTGGAACTGACCAATGGCTTTCAATGCAGCCTTTACACTTTGCTTTGCTATTTTAAGTCAAGCCACAATTGTGTTTTCTTCACATTGAAGGGGTCCAAATCTCATTTTCTAAATGATTTCTTCAGAACTCCTTCTGCTACCTGTCTTAAGGCAATGGAAGGGGAAAGCACACATTTGATGTCAGCAGGAAGTGGTTAAGAATAAAGACTCTCTCAACAAGCAGCTTTAAGCGTATTCCTTCACTATTTTGACTTTGGCACATACTAGCATTCGAAGTAAGTGGTGGATTAAGGATAAAAAGCAGAGGTTTAGCCAGGTTCAGTGGCTCACACCTGTAATCCTAATTATTCAGGAGGCTGAGATCTGAGGATCACAGTTCAAAGCCAGTGTGGGCAGCCAAAAAAAATCCATGAGGCTTTTCTAACTAACCTCCAGAAAATGGGAAGTGGCCCTGTGGCTCAAGGGGGAGGGTGGTAGCCTTGAGCTGAAGAGCTGAGGGACATCGCCTAGGCCCAGGGGTAGGGCAGTAGCCTTAAGCTAAAGAGTTCATGGATCCAGGCCCAGAGTTCAAGTACCACGACTGACAAGAAAACCAAACCAAACCAAAAACCAAAAAACAAAGCTTCATTACTTCTTTTACCTATCATATAGAAGATTATACTATAGAATGTGAAGTTTTTCATATCCTTTATATTGTTCTTAAGCTTTAGTGGGGTGTTAGCTAGAATCATGTACAATCCTATTCTGTTATCTTGTTAGATGAATTTACTACACATTTAGTAAAATATTTTGTAAAAAGTGATATTCAGTAGAAATTGATAATAAATAATTGATTTTCCTTAATGAGCACCGTCAGTCAATACATTGGCTGTTGGATGATTTTGTCATCAGATTAATTTCTGTTATTTTCTCTTTATGTCCTTGAAAGTATAACTAAAAACTGCCCAAAACTTTATAAAGTGAACACTGAAGCAAACTAATTACTAACTTTCCTTGAACTCAAATTGTACTGATACTGGAAAGACTTTCCATCCAGATACAAAACTTTCTAAAAGATTTTTGATCCCATTACACCATGAAAAAACTGAATGGATCAAAATTCATATTTTATTTTAGAGCTATCAAATATCAGGAAAAACTCCAGGAGAATTGAACTCTCCTTAAGTTAGACATGTTTTCCTATAGCTATGGGAAACTATACTAAAAAGTAGAAATCAGCCAGCCATAATGTATATGGTCATGCCATAATATAATATAAAGAAATTCTCATAGGAAGATTAAGCCACTTGGCTAAAAATTTTCATGTCATTCTCCACGGGAAAATTTTGCTGAGAAACTGGCAGCAAAGTTGCAGTTGGAAAACAGTATATCCATTCAGTTTCACGTCTTCTCAATATGATTAGATGTCAAGATTCTGTAAAAATTGAATCTGAACATGAACCAAAGCTATTTGAAATTTTACTCTGCTTCTACCTCATCCAGCTCAAATGCCATAAATAAAAGAATCATAAGCCCATATTAGGGGTGTCACTGGAGACAGGATTAACAAAAGAACTCAACCTAATTAGCACCAATGACTCAGCCCCAACTTGATTCTTGGGGAAAAAAACTCCTCAGTCACTTCCTGTAATTGACAGACAGAAGGAAATTTGAAAAATAAATCAGGTGATAGCCTTTGTTTTCCTTGTATACAAATGCCTAGAACTCAATGGAAACATCTAAAACAGGACATAAAATGGACCCATAGTAGAGAGGAAAACTAGTCAATAAAACCAGAACTAGATAGACTCATTTATTGGCAGACACACATGTGGTAGGTAGCCAGTACTTGAAGATTATGTCCTTGTCTCTAGAACCTGTGAATATGTCACTTTGCATGTTCAGGGAGAAACAAAGTTATAGATGGCCTTAAAGTACTTACAGGCTGACTATAAACTAGGAATAGTACTCCACAACTCATTGTTGTTTTAATTGTTTCCCTAATATTATATAAGTCTAGTACCACTTACATGCTTTTTGTTTTAACTATTTTTGTGAATCTGAAACCCATTTTCAGTTAAGTTGTTTGCATTCTTATTATTTAACTATAAATGATGGATGAGTGTTCTTTGTCAGTTTATTTTCCTTTTCTTTTCTTTTTTGCTAATCCTGGGCCTTGAACTCAGGGTCTGAGTTCTTGGGCTTTCTCAAGACCAGAGCTCTACCACTTGAGCCACAGCACCACTTCCAGCCGTTTCTTTTTTTTTTTTTTGCCAGTCCTGGGCTTGAGCTCAGGGCCTGAGCACTGTCCTTGGACTTTCTCAAGGCTAGAGCTCTACCACTTGAGCCTCAACACCACTACCAGCTTTTTTTTTCTGTGTATGTGGGACTGAGGAATCGAACCCAGGTCTTCATGCATGCTAGGCAAGCACTCTACCACTAGGCCAAACTCCCAGCCATTTCTTCCAGCCTTTTTGTATGTATATGATACCGAAGAATCAAACCCGGGTCTGTGTGCATGTTAGGTGAGCATTCTACCACTAGACCAAACTCCTGGTCCCAGGTTTGTTTTTTTAACAAATATTTTTCTCCATTGGTGGCTTAAATTTTCATATCTTGACTGAGCAGATCAGAGTAGAACATGTAAATATTATATAGATCAGTTTATTTATCTTTTGAGTGTACCTTTAGAACTGTATCTGAAGAGGTATCATAAAATTTTAAAAATCATCTAGATTTTCTGTAGGATCTTGAGATGGATTTTTTTCAACACATGAAGTAAAATTACTGATATTTTCTTTTTGCATATGGTTATTCCAGCACTATTTGTTTAAAAAAGGTTATCTTTGATTCAGTGTATTCCCTCTTCTGCTTTGGCAAAAATCTAATAGCTCTATTTGTATAGATCTGACCTCTCTATTCCATGAATGCATTTTTGCTAGTACCACATTGTCTTAATTACAGTACTTTATAGTGTAAGCCTTGTGATTTGGTAGTATCAGTCCTCTGACTTTGTTCTTCTTCAACATTGTGTCGACATCTGTTCCTCCCAGAATAAACTTTAAAATCAGTTATCAAAATCTACAACTAACAATTTTGGGAGGGGTGTTTCCATTTGGGATAATATTGAGTTATATATCAACTTGTAAAACCAACATAATAATATTTAGTCTTCCTGTATGAACATGAAATATCTTTCCACTTATTTCATTCTTTTGTTATTGATTTTTATCATAATTTTATGTTTTTTCATAGATTAAAAGATACTCAAGTATTTATTATTTTGTGGTACTGATATAAATAGTATTGTGTTTTCAATTTCACTTGTTCATTAGTGCTATCCAAGAAAGCAACTGACTTATATATATTAGCCTTATACCCTGAAACCTGGCTAGAATCACTTAGTTCAAGGGGATTTTGTTAGATGCATGCAAGAACTATTTTAGTAGTCTCTTTCCACTTTTTACTCCTATTTCTTGCTTCTTCCTATTTTTCTTTATTATATCAGTGGGAAATAGTTATGGAGTTATTTTAGAGATCTTTTTTATCAATTGAGAAATTTATTTCTTTGCCTACTTTAGTGGGAAATGTCATCGTGAATGGTTTTTTTTTGGCTATCTGTCATTTTTTGCATTTGCTGTCACAATCTCATAATTTTTCTTGTTTAACCTACTGATTCAATATTTACATGAACTGGTTTGCAAATTTCGCTCCAGAGTGGCAAACTTGAAATAAATCTCAGTTGGTGTGGTACTTGATTGTTTTCATATATTGTTGAGCTCAAGTTTCTAATATCTTCCTCTGTTCCTGAGAGAGACTGATGTACAATTTTCTTTCCTTATATTGTTTTTGTCTACTTTCACTTGGTAGGATACTATTGTTGGATAAGTTAGGGTATATTGAATAAATTACGGTGTATTACTTCTGCTTATACTAGAAAGACATTGCAGAGAACTGGTATAATTCTTTTTTAAATATTTGGTAGAATTCTTGTAAGCATATGTGGAATGGGTACTTTCTGTTACTAATTATAGATATATTTATATTAGATATAAGCTTGTTTGATTTTCTATTAATTCTTATGTGAGAATTGATCCACTTTACCCAAATTATCAAATTTGTAGGCGTAGTATTTTTATCTATGAGAGCATATCTTCTTTAGAAAATGATTATTTATGTGTCTATTATAGAAACTTTTGATTAATTACTGATAATTTTGAGTAAGGTCATCAGGGAACAAGAATATCTAGGAGGATTTTTTTGTATTCTTATGTGCAGTCTTATTCTTTAAAAACTGCATTAAAATTGCAAATATTCTGGTGCTAGAAAGACAATAGGATTGTCTTATTTTAGCCACAGGTCAAACTACATGCATATTCTTGGAGTATGGATTTTGGGTGAAGGAAACAGAAAATTGTCAGCTTATGATGGGTAAAAAATGACTTCCATCTTGGCCTTGCACTGAAAGGAGAAAGTTAAATTATCTTTTCTTAGGGGCCTTTAGGGGAGAGCACCCAGTTTTGAGACTTGAGGTTTCTGGAATACTGTTAGTGGTAGATATGATTCAAGGTCTTGAGGCTGCAGTTTGGTATAGGAAATCAAGATAGAGGGAAAGGAAGGAATGGGCCTGGGAGTTCCTAGAGGGACATCAGCATGAGGAGGATTTTAGGCTAGCATATCATTTTTGAACTGTTCTTAAGTTCTTCAAAGTTGCAGCTCATTATGTCCTATAGTGAAGGAATTTTAAAAGCATCACTGGGGTTATTTATAAATAGATAATAGTATTGACTTGTTTCTTTTCCTTTCCTGTGTTTTCAATACTTCCCACCTGTAACAGTCTTCATTAAGCATCAAGGAACCCAGTAGAAATCTCATGAGGGTCACTGAAAGCAAAGGGCTGACACGTTGAAGAGACTGGATGGAAAAACATGATGAAACTGTGAAAGGAAAAACATACCCTGAAAACTCTAATAAATACTTGGGGAAGTGCACATTTCAGGTATACTTGCAGACTTGTGGAGTATCATTTGTATTATACCTAGAAATGCCAGAACTGAAGGTGAATCAAAGTAGTACCACTAACATTCAAAACACCATCAGAGTGAATTTTGTTTGAGAAGTTACTATTTGTATAGATCAATTGGAAAATAATTCTCTTTTTTTTTTGCTTTTTTCCTCTTTTTATAAATAAAATATCAGTAATTGTTCACTTTGGCTCTATAATAACTAAAGATACTGAGAGATGAAAAACACAATAAAGAAACTCAATTGAACTTGTTATTTTCTTTCTTTCTCTTTCTCTTTTCCTCTTCTTTTCTTCTTTATTCCTTTCCTCCATTCTCTTTTTGTTTTTTTAATAAACTTTACAGTTATCAAAAACTTATCATATGCTTTAAACTGTTACATAATTTAATAAGTACTGACTACAGGTGAATTGTGGCCAATGACTTGAGTGCAGCAGTCAGCTAGAATAAGTGGAAATCCAGGATCCATCCATATTAACCAATATTTATGGTGATTAATTCAACATTTTAGCAAAAAACAGAAAGTCCACATCTTGGACTCCTTGCATCCAGTGATTAATTTAACCAACTGAATTGGATCAAGTTTATGTGCATCTCTTTTGAGCTGGGGTAGATCTATATATCTATTGTGATTTCCTCATGTTCTCTGATTCCACTTCCAGCTGCAAGCTGGATAACTAGAATTGTACTTTGTGTTAGATACCAAAATTTCAGGACAACATGGAGGCCAGCAGGGATGATTTCAGATGGGGCCTGGTCCATAAGGCAGCATTAGAGGAGAGCTGCCTCCGAGAGCTGTTGAAATGCTGTATGACAATTGACCTTTATGTGACAAAGAAATTGACCTTTCTTTTATTGCATGAAGCTGCTGAAAATTTTGTTGATTTTACACTAATTAATGTTTATCATCCTTGTGTTGGAATGCCTTAACATCTTTAATCCTCAGTTTCCTCAACTGGAAGTTAAACATTTCACCATCATCATAACATTCAATAGAATAAAACAATTTATAGACCCACTAAGACTATGATGGTGGTAGAACTTTCAAAGGAAAACCAAGGCATTGTGTCCCAGTGAAAAGATGTGTAGGCAAAAGAAAAAGGTGCCCGCTTTAAATGCTGTTAAAGATCTACGTGGGATGTCCAGGACTTTATTAACCATACCAGACTGCCATGTTCAGACATTTTGGTTGGTGACAGATTAACTTGTGGATTGGTAGATACACTGAGTACATCGGTAGCACAGACCTTCAAGTCTGAGTTAAAGTACAGTACATGTGAGATGGTTGAATTTTAGTTTTTCTGACTAATATTCTTTCTGAAAGAAGGGCTACTTTGTACTTAAGCTATAGCAACAAAGCAAAGTGTTTTAAAGCCGTAGTAAGAAAATAAGTATGAGTAGCAAGGATTTAGTCATTGCCTCTTCCAGTTTAGAAAGTGAGGAAGACAGTTTCTTCACATTAGTTTCTTAAGATTTAGCCATCAGCTTTAAGGACAGAAATTAGTTTAACACCTTTGCAACATATTCCAAGCAGCAAAATATCTCCTAATTAGATCTGTAAAAGCTGTTACCTGATTAGCAGATATACTAATTATCTTGTCAGTCATTGATCTTATAATTATAAGGGAGAATACTGTTATTTTCAAATGATCTGGACTAAAATCGGCTCTCCAGTTCAGAGGTTATAATTTGATTACTAGCCAAGTAGATATTTATATTATTCCTATACACACAGTAAATAGCTGCATTTTTTTATCCTCAAGGCTTTAACATGAGAATCATTTACAATAAGAATAAAAATGGTTTGAATAATCTAATCCTAAATCTTAACTTGGAAGTTTAAATTAAAATTTGCAAGCAGTAAGAAAAGGAATTATATTTAATCTATGATTAAATTAGTTAATCTTAATCAGAAGACAATACAGGCAGTTTTATTGTTTTTAGTTTTCTTAATTTTTATCACAATTTGTATAAATTATTTTAGGCTATTGATTGAAATGAGATCATCATTTTTTTACCTCTAATATGGGCTTTCTAAAGAAATATTCCTAATTATTATGCTATGGATTTGTATGTAGAATGTATAGTATATGCAATTGCTTTCTGTATCCATGAATTTTTGTACATTTTATGTGTTTTCAAATTAGATTTGTTTCCTTTTCCATTTTTGTGATGCTTACACATTTGAAGAATGTACTCTCATGAAGAAGGCATCATCTTTATTCTTGTAGAGAGCAGGAATCATCATTGAATACTTAGTAAATCAGCTGTGGCAAACACATGTCTGGTCTTTAAATTCCAAAACAATTGCCTCTGACTGAGTTTTTCTGACATATTGCCTTTTAAATGAACATTAAGAAATAGCCAGTTCTCGGGAAGGTTTTGTTATAGTAGGCACCTGTCCCTTTTGCCCACAATCTTTTTTTTTTTATTCAATTTTTTTATTGTAATTAGCAAAAGGGTTACATGATATTTGCCAGATAGAAGGTGCATTAATTCACATACATTGATACCCTTTCACATGTCTTGGTACCCGTTTCCCTCCCCCCCCCCACACCCTGCCCACAATCTTTTTATTGGGTCACAGTGCCTTTTTTTTGCTATGTTCTCTTCTGTTTTGATTTATTATGGATTGATAACAGGACCTCCTACTTGCTAAGCAAGGAATCTACTTGAGCTATACCTTCAGATTTCAGTTTGTGTTTTAGATAGAGTCTCATGATTTTTAGGGCTTTGATCAAATCACAATCTTCCCATTTCTTTCTCTTTCCCATATTATATGACTGATGATAAACAACAAAACATATGATTATTGTATCAATTAAAAATGCATAAAATCAGGGAAGAGTTCTAGTTGAGAGTTTGATGATCTGAACTGAAGTTTAGTCTCTGCTGTTTATTACCTAGGTGGCTTTTGACATTTTATTTGGTGGCTTTTCACATTTTATTTAGATAATTGGTCTATCTAAAAAGATTAAAAATGAATTATCAAAGGGTCATTTTATTTATGAATTTATTTTTTTTTTGCCGATCCTAGGGCTTGAACTCAGAGCCTGAATACTGTCCCTGGGCTTTCTCAAGGCTAGAGCTCTACCATTCCCGCCCTCTTCAGCCTAACCCTTCTCTTACTTTTCTTATTTTTGGAGAATTAGATGCAACTTTCCACTGTATTTCCTCCCCTCTTCCTGTTCATCCATGTTCCCCTCTCTCCTACATCCCATCATCACTCTTGGATATACCTGTTTTCTTGTGTTGATTTTTGGGGGGCTCTGACCTAGTCTCTCTAAAAGATTATACTATCTGAGCTCTCTATAGAATCCACTAAAAACAACTATCAGAAGTAAAAATGGCCAATACACATATGAAGAAGCACTCAACATCTTTGGCCATAAAGGAAATACAAGTCAAACAAAGGTTTATTTTTAAGTGAGGTTCATGATTGCATACATTTTATATTGAAAATTTACCTCCCATCAGTATCATTTGTGGAATTTTGAGAGGCATGTAGAGCCATGCATCAAGATATAATCTCAAGCAGTTTTCGTATGACTTTGAAAGGAATTCCCTCTACTGAGATCCAACCCTTGGCTACCATGCATTTGATTTCAACCTTTATCATTTTCTTTCTCCAGATTGTCAGACAAATGTAATTACATGGTAGTTAGCCTTATGCATCTGGTTCTTTTCAACATAACTTTTTGAGATTCATTTCTACTGTACTTGCATATATATATTGTTCATTTTTATTAGAAAGTAACAATCCATTGGATGCATCTGTTACTTTGTTTATTGATATGATGGGCTTTGTTTTTGTCCAGTTTAAAAAATTGTAAGCATGTTCATACAGGTTTCTTGTGGATATGTTAACATTTCTGTTGGGTAAATATCTAGGAGTGGCACTAATGTGTTGTGGTAAATGTAATCAAATGTTTGAATCAAACTTTTTTCTGGATAGTGTCTCACTGTATTGCTGAGGCTGGACTCTCAATCATTTTATTTTAGTCCCTCCCCCAGGAGATGACTAGATTTTAGACTATGGCAACTTCAAGCTTCACTCTTCCCTTCCATTTTTTAAAATTTATATGTAAGCAATTAAAAGACTAATTGGCTCACTTTGAAACTATTAAAGTTCAAACCACACTATAGTCCTCATCATGGTTTAATACTGCAATCATAAAACAAAACAAAATAAAAGCTACCAGCCCTTTGCTGTAGCTAGTTTGAATGACTTGAGTAGTTTCTCCACTCTCCCCTCAATGCCTCAATGCTTGAGTAATGAAAGTCTTCATATTCTCTTGTTGCCTCTGTGGCATCATTAACCCTATATCTGGACCATATTTCAGAGGTTGACTGACATCCTTTTCAATGGGACAGCAAGATAGTGAATACTGCTTTATCTTTAAAAGAAAAAAAATCAACTATTTTAAATACAGCAGTACCATTTTTTGTATTTCTGTCATAAGCCATGATATTTAACTACATTCTTAATAACCATATTTTTTAACATTTTTTAAGCACAATCATTCTAGTGGGTAGTGTTATCTCACTGACGTTTTAGTTTAATTAATTAATGATGTTGAACATTTTCTCAGGTACTTACACTTCATCATTCACAATCAGTATGTTTCTTTGGTGATATGTCTGTTTAAATTCCTGAATACATTGTATTAGTTTCATTGTTTCCTTATCTCTGACTTGTACAGGTTTTGAACACATATATTTATATAGTGTAAGTCTCCTACTCAATCAATGGTTTGGCCATGTTTATTTCTAGCCTGTAGTTCCTCTTTTCATATTTCTTGCAGTGTCTTGTAAGCAGTACAAATTCTTATTTTCCATGAAGAACAATTTAGCTGTATTTTCTTTTACAGTTTGCAATGTTTTTGTCATATCTAAGAAACTGCAGAATTCATATTTTTTCTCCTTTGAGTCTAGCCAAAATATCTTTGTCTTGCATTGAAATAAAGTATTTTGAGCTAATTCAGGGTTAATTAATGTTAGTATTTTTTTTGCCAGTCCTGGTCCTTGAACGCAGGGCCTGAGCACTATCCTTCGGCTTTCTCGAGGCTAGAGCTCTACCACTTGAGCAACAGCACCACTTTAGGCTTTTTTTCTATGTATGTGGTACTGAGGAATCGAACCTGGGTCTTCATGCATGCTAGGCAACCATTCTACCACTAGGCCAAACTCCCAGCCCTAATGTTAGTATTTTTAATAGTTTCTATTTAAGAAGAAATTCTCTAAGAGAACTTACCTCAAGAATACTTTATTTAGGTTATATTGTTAAATTTGTTGAAATTACAGTGGCTGTATCTGTGTAGATCTACATCTGGAGCCTCTAATTTTCTAACTATTCTTTGGACAGTGTTCCACTCCAACTTTATACTGGATCATATAGAATGGGATCGCCAATTTTATTCACATATTTTTTAGAATGGCTTTGATTACCCTGTTTGTTTTTGTGTTTCCATATAAATTTTATAATCAACTTTCCTTTGGCTCAAAAGATACTCTTAGGAGTTTGACTGATATTACTTTTCATAGATTGCATATAATTCGTGCCAAAATAATATCAAAATAATATTTTTTGAACAAAGTACATCTTTTCACTATATATTTCTTTTGGTTTATTTTAGGGAAAATAAAATCTTTAATAGGGGAGGGAAGGAAGATGGCGCCGAGACAATAGGGACGCTGCTTAGCTTTCTCTGACAAAAAGAGAGAACCAGGGAGTCCCACGAGCCAACTTTCTAAAGAAATCCACGACAACAAACTCAAAAAGCAATGGAGAAGGACTCAAACCGGAAAAGAAATCCAGATAAAGCTCACATCCAACTTTCTCAAAGAATTCGGAACGCGAGGACCCCTCCCCCACCTCTCGCCCAAAGCCGAGGAAAGCCACGCCAGACCAAGCTGCGAAAAGCGGCTTGAGCTGGCACCGGCTCCACGCGGGGAAAGCGGGGGTGGGCACTGGCTCTAACCCACGAAAAGTGGCGGCAGTGGAGGGCACCAGGCTGGGAACCCAACGGCTGCAGAAACCAGCACAGAACCGGCCAGCGAACAGCGGAAGCAGCGGAACCCAGACGCGGAACCAGACAGCAAGCAGCGGGACCCAGACACAGAACACAGGCGGCTGAGGAGACCCGAGGGGAGTGAAAGACTCCCCACCACCGTGGAACACCCGCAGACGGACGCAGAGGCGTGAGTAATACAGCGCGTCCCCAAACACATCGGGAAAGCGGAGCGGGTGCCAAGCAATAGAACTTAACTCAGACCCTAACACCCCACCTGAGAAAGACTGGTGGGAGCAGGGGGGCAAGGAATTTAGAATCCTGTCCCTCCCCTCAACAGCCCCCTCCCTCAGGCCATTGACTGGAGATTGACAGGCGGGCTACCCATAAGTCCCAGCACCCCACCAAGGGAGGCGGGGCTGTCCCAACTCCCACCCGCCCAACAGGCTCAACCCCCAGCCCTCTGACTGGAGACTGACAAGCGGGCGGACCCTAAGACTCAGCACCCCACCAGGGGAGGCGGAGCTGTCCCAGCTCCCACCCGCCCACCAGGCTCCTCACCCAGGCCACTGGATCTGGAGAGTGGAGGGCTTTGAGACCCTGCCTTACAAAAGTGGGTAGGGGGTGCGGGTAAATAGGAGCCAGCATCTGCCCCCCCTCAATTCTCAAGCGGGGCATCCTCCAGCTGGAAACCCTGAGCAAGACACCACCGAGGGCCTCCCCCACAGTCACAGACTCTGACAAAGCAGTGGAAACACAGCAGGGATCTGAAGGGCCCACCAGCAGCCAAGCTCCCCTTCTGAGAACCAAAAAGGCGCGGCTCCGCCCTTGGAGCCCATGCCCCCAGCTGGGCCCCGCCCCTGGGAACAGAGGGGCCTCCTGCTGGTCCTGCTGAGAGGTCCTGAAACTCTCAATCCCCAGACCCTTGGCTTGAGGCCGCCCCTGGAAGCAGCACAGGAAAACATCTGCCAACTGCGCTCAGACAGAAGCTCGCAGATCCATCCCATGGTCCACAGTGAGGCCACTGGTTGGGCTAAGAGCTAGTCGCGCAGCAACACATAAGTTTTATTCTAATACTTTCCAAATACTCTACCTACTTACCCCCTGACCTCTCTCATTCTATTTTTCTATCTCTGGACCTCTGCTCCTCTTTCAACCCTTATACTGCATGGATCTACACTTGATGGCTGTTGAGCAACATTGTATATCTAGGTGTTTAATTATCCTCTAGGCTCAGAGGGACTTAAAGACAATAGAGATTGGATTGAGAGGCTTATTGTTTTCAATATAAATTGCTTATCAGTGAAAAATTAGACCGAACTCCGGCAAATGTTCAAAGAAAATAAAGCTACTGAGCTAACCACTCAAATGGAAATCAAGGAGCTAAAGAAATCCATACATGATCTAAAAGAAGAGATGCAAGGCATCAAAAATGAGCAATTAGTAGCAAGGGAGATGAAAAATAAAGTAGATAGCTTTGATAGCAGGTTAGACAATGCAGAGGAGAGAATTTCCGGGGCTGAAGATAATTTAGTTATTATAGAGAAAGAACAGAAAATGAGTCAATCCAAATCTAAGAAAAATGAGAGAGCGCTTCAGGAGGTCCAAGATACAATTAGGAAGCCTAATTTAAGGCTAATTGGTATTGAGGAGGGTCTGGAGAAAGAGGTCAATGGTATTGGAAATATACTTCAGGGAATCATCTCAGAGAATTTCCCAAATATCCAGAAGGGCAGACCCATCCAGATACAAGAAGCTTTTAGAACCCCAAACAGACATGACCAGAAAAGAACATCTCACCGCCACATCGTAATCCGAAATGGATCAGTAGAAACCAAAAAAAGGATCCTAAAGGCAGCCAGGGAAAAGGGTTCAGTAACCTATAAAGGAAAACCAATCAGAATCACCCCAGATTACTCAGCAGAGACCATGCAAGCAAGAAGTGACTGGAAGCATATATGTCATGCCCTTAAGTCAAACAACTACCAACCAAGAATACTGTACCCAGCTAAGCTCTCATTCATAACTGAGGGAACAATAAAAACATTCCATTCCAGGGAAAAGCTGCAACAAGATGTCGCAACAAAACCAACACTACAGAGAATTCTGCAAGATGTTCTATACATAGAAAACCAAAATAAAGGCAATATAGGGAAAGAAATGGCACCTAAACAGCATACCACCTAAGGACCACAAGAACTGTCAAGACACAGGCCCAAATAAAAGCTTTTAAAAATGGTAGGACCTAATAAATATCTCTCAATCCAAACTCTCAATATCAATGGACTCAACTCTCCAATTAAACGGCATAGGCTGTCTAGTTGGATCAAAAAGCAAGAGCCATCATTCTGCTGTCTTCAAGAGACACATCTTACCCAAAAAAACAAGCATCTTTTGAAAGTGAGAGGTTGGAATAAACTCTATCAAGCTAACGGCCCCCATAAACAGGCTGGAGTTGCCATCCTCATATCAGATAAAATAGACTTCAAACCAAAATTAGTAAGAAAAGACAAAGAAGGTTACTACATACTACTAAAGGGATCTTTCTTCCAGGAAGACATAACGATCCTAAATATTTACACACCCAATCCCGGAGCTCCAAACTTCATCAAGCAAACTTTACTTACACTGAAACCACACCTAGATCGAAATACAGTGATTGTCGGTGACTTTAACACACCACTCTCACCTATGGACAGATCAACAAGGCAAAAACTCAACAGAGAAACCTTAGAACTGAACAGCTATATAGACCAACTAGATCTAACAGACATCTGCAGAATATTCCACCCAGCAACAACACTATACGTTTTTCTCAGCAGCACATGGAACATTTTCCAAAATAGATCACATCTTAGGCCATAAAACAAACCTGGACAGATTCAGAAACACAGAAATTATTCCATGCATGCTCTCAGACCACAAAGGCATCAAAGTTGAACTGAACACACACCTCCACCAACGAAAACCATGTAACTCATGGAGACTGAACAACACATTGTTGAACCACCAATTGGTCATTGAAGAGATCAGAACAGAAATCCAACAGTTTATGAAATTTAACAGTAAGGAGCACACAAAATACCAACTCCTTTGGGACACAGCAAAGGCAGTACTCAGAGGAAAATTTATAGCGCTGAGTGCCTACAACAACAAGTTGGAAAAATTGCAAACCAACAAGTTAATGTCCCACCTTAAGCTCCTGGAAAAAGAGCAACAAACCAACCCTAATCCCAGTAGAAGAAAGCAAATAATTAAAATCAAAGCAGAATTAAGTGATTTGGAATCCAAAAAAACTATAGACAGAATCAACAAAACAAGGAGTTGGTTCTTTGAAAGAATTAACAAAATTGACAAGCCCTTAGCAAATCTTACCAAAAAAAGAAGAGAGCATATCGAAATAAACAAAATCGCAGATGAAAATGGTAATATCACAACAGAAATTACCAAGATCCAGAATATCATGAGGGAATACTTCTCAAACCTTTATGCCAACAAATTTGAGAACCTAGATGAAATGGATGAATTCCTAGCCAATATTAACATACACACACTGAACCAAGAAGAACTAAGCCAACTCAACAGGCCTATTTCAAGCTCTGAAATAGAAATGGCAATTAGAGAACTTCCACCTAAGAAAAGCCCAGGGCCAGATGGATTCACAGCTGAATTCTATAAGGTCTTCAAAGCAGAGCTCACACCAATACTCCTCAAGCTCTTCAACAAAATTGAAAATGAAGGTTCCTTACCAAACTCATTCTATGAAGCCAGTATAACCCTCATCCCCAAACCAGACAGAGATTCATCAAAGAAAGAGAACTATAGACCTATATCTTTGATGAACATCCATGCAAAACTTCTCAACAAAATACTGGCCAACCGTCTACAACAACTCATCAAAAAAATTATACACTATGATCAAACTGGATTCATCACAGGGAGGCAAAGCTGGTTCAACATACGCAAATCAATTAATATAATTCAACACATCAACAGGAGCAAAGACAAAAATCACATGATTGTCTCAATAGACGCGCAAAAGGCATTTGACAAGATCCAACACCCCTTTATGTTAAAAGCTCTGGAGAATCTAGGAATCCATGGAACATTCCTCAATATAATAAAGGCTGTGTATGACAAACCCACTGCTAGTATTACACTTAATGGTGAAAATCTAAAGCCATTCCCTCTAAAATCAGGAATGAGACAAGGATGCCCACTCTCTTCACTCCTCTTTAACATAGTACTAGAATTCCTAGCCAGTGCAATAAGGCAAGAAGCAAGCATAAAGGGGATCCAAGTAGGGAAAGAGGAAATAAAACTATCCCTCTTTGCAGATGACATGATTCTGTATTTAAAGAATCCTATAGGCTCTACTCCCAAGCTCCTTGAGCTGATCCAAAGCTTTGGAAGAGTAGCAGGCTATAAAATCAACCCTCAAAAATCAACTGCCTTCCTTTATGCCAACAGTGAGAGGAACGAGGCAATAATCAGGAAAGAAACTCCTTTCACAATAGCCTCAAAGAAAATAAAGTACCTAGGAATTAGCTTAACTAAGAATGTAAAGGACCTTTTTGACGAAAACTTCAAAACCCTAAAAAAGGAAATTAAAGCAGAACTAAGGAAATGGAAAAACCTCCCATGCTCCTGGATTGGAAGAATCAACATTGTGAAAATGACAATCTTGCCAAGAGCTATCTACAAATTCAATGCAATACCCATCAACATACCAATGTCATTCTGTAAAGAAATAGAAGAGGCAATCCAAAATTTCATATGGAATAATAAAAGACCCCGTATAGCAAAAACACTTCTTAGCAGAAAGAACAGTGCTGGAGGAATTTCAATTCCAAACTTTAGACTCTATTACAGAGCTATAATTCTCAAAACAGCTTGGTACTGGCACAGGAACAGGCCTGAAGACCAATGGAATAGAACTGAGGACCCAGATATTAAACCACAGACCTATGGCCACCTAATCTTTGACAAGGGAGCCAAAAAAATAGAATGGAAGAAAGACAGCCTCTTCAACAAGTTGTGCTGGCAGAACTGGTTAAGCACATGCAGAAAACTAAAGTTGGATCCTTCTTTGTCACCTTGCACTAGAATTAACTCCAAATGGATCAAAGACCTGGAGGTAAAAGCTGACACACTGAAAACTCTACAGGAAGGAATAGGAGATACACTAGGCCTCCTTGGCACAGGTCGAAACTTTCTTAATAAGGACCAAGAATCACAGCAAATCAGAGAAAGGCTGGATAAGTGGGACTGCATTAAACTGCAGAGCTTTTGTATGGCAAAGGACATAGCTAGTAAACTAATCAGGAAGCCTACAGAGTGGGAGAAGATCTTCACCAACCAAACAACGGACAAAGGCCTCATACCTAAAATATATCAACAACTGAAAAAATTGAATCACTCCAAAACTAACCCCCAAAGTAACAACCATCCCATTAAAAAATGGGGCAAAGACTTAAAGAGTGTCTTCTCTGAAGAAGAAACAAAAATGGCCTATAGACACATGAAGAAATGCTCAACATCTCTGGTTATAAAAGAAATGCAAATCAAAACAACTCTAAGATTCCACCTCACTCCAGCTAGAATGGCCAGGATTAGGAAAACGAATGACAACAGATGCTGGAGGGGATGTGGCCAGGAGGGATCACTACTACACTGTTGGTGGGAGTGCAAACTCGTCCAACCACTATGGAAAGCAGTGTGGCAGTGCCTCAAAAGGCTAAACATAGAACTCCCCTATGACCCAGCAATTCCACTACTTGGCATTTACCCAACCATCCAGAAACAAGGACATACTAAACCCACTAGCACAACAATGTTCATTGCAGCACTATTCACCATAGCAAAGATATGGAACCAACCTAGATGTCCTTCAGTTGATGAGTGGATCAATAAGTTGTGGTATTTGTACACAATGGAATTCTATGCTGCTGTCAGAAAAAATGACATCGACCCATTTGTTAGGAAATGGAAAGACTTAGAAAAAGTCATATTAAGTGAAGTAAGCCAAACTCAAAGGAACTTAGGCTCAATGGTTTCCCTCATTTGTCATAATCAGTAGAAACCTTGGGCTCTACTAGGAGAGATTTGCAATAGAGCAAAATCTTGATACATAAGGACATATAATGTGAAGCTAATTAAAAGGACCTCCAGGATATTGAAACAAAAGCCATGTAATGAATGATTGTTGTCCTTAATGTACTATATTGTCTCTCATCTCCTTTGCTGTCCCTTGTTATCTCATATTGGTATAGTATCTCACTTTGTTATCTAATATATTGAATTTATTTGTATTTGGTTATTTGAAATTTGATAGGAAAGGGGGGAAAACCAAGACGAGTGGGGGGTGTGGGGGGGGAGGGAAATGGGTACCAAGACATGTGAAAGGGTATCAATGTATGTGAATTAATGCACCTTCTATCTGGCAAATATCATGTAACCCTTTTACTAATTACAATAAAAAATAAAAATAAAAATAAAAAAAAATCTTTAATAGGTTAGGTGTTAGGTCATCCACATAATTTTTTAGAACTACCACTAAACAAGCACTTGCTTTCCTTCATGTTATTATAAAGGATATTTAATTTTTATTTCCTATTATTCAAAATCAATAAGCATCAGTACAGTTGTTTTTTTATTGGTTTGTGTAAAATCATATACTGACTGATAAAATCAGTCTGACAAAGTCATATAATTTCTCTAATAAAAAGAGACCCTGAGATGTTTTTTAGTAGATGATCTTATATGAAATTTTTCATCCATTTGAATGATTTCTGTTTCATTTTCTTGACTTGTTATACAGATTATGATTTCTATCTATATACATGACTGAAAAGGTTTGCAAGAGACCCTCCTTGCTTTGTTTACTATCCTAGAACAATTCATTAAATATGATGGCAGCTATAAATATTTTAAAATACTTATCAGATGAAAGAAATTTCATTCTCCCTGAGTTCACTGTGAGACTTTTAAAGATCACAAATGGGTATGGATTTTGCCCAATGTATCTACTGTAAAAAATCAGAGATATGGTAATATTGGCCTACAGATTTCTTTTCTGACTTATTTTTAGAGTTAGTATCATTGTAATACTGGGCTTATAATGTGATTTGGGGTATGTTCCAATCTTCCTATTTTTAGAAAGCATTTTTTTTGTGGAATAGATATTATTGCTTTCCTATACAGCTTCCAGTAGTAAACACTGAAGGTAGAATTTTTGCTCTCATTACTTTGTATGTGTCTGTAAGTGTCAGTACTGGGACTTACACTCAGAGTTTGGAAGCTCTGTTGCTCAAGGATGATGCTCTGACACTTGAGCCACAATTCTATTGCTGAAGCTAGTTTCCTTTATGAACTGCTTTTCCTGAATGAACATTGACAGTTTGTATGTTTCTAAGATTTTTCCATTTCTCCTAAGTTCTAATTAATTTATTATAAAATAATATTTAAATAGGGGCAAAGTAGCAAAGAGGTAAGTAGATTAATACCAAGGATATCTTTTATTTTACAATTATTGTGATGATCAAGACATTTACCTGGAATTGTCATTTTTTTCCATTATTTTATTTTCTCAAGGAGAGCTAAGCAAACCAAGGTCCACACCACATCATAAATCCAAGCATCAGTGTGAAATTTCATTGGAGGAAAGAATCATGAAAACCTCAAGGTTCTAAGAAAGGCTTAGATTCAACCATCCTTATCTATGCACTCTTATTATTTACTCAAAGTCTATCAATTCTAGAGTTTTCTGATCTGTAAAAGGAGTCAAAGCAGCAGGGGCAGAATGGACAGAGGGAAGTGATAGTAAAGGAAGCAAAACAGTCAGTAAGCTACTGGCTTAAAAAATAAGTGGTGTGGAGCTGCCATTTCTTGAGAGTCAAGATAAAAATTAGAGTGGAAGATAAAACATTTTTAGGAAAAAGGCCAAAGAAAGCGGCTAAATATAGTCATTTTGTGAAATGCATTTGGAAACAAATGAATATGAAAATGTTGAGGCAGAGAAGGGAGTGGTGAAAAAAGTGCTTACTGTTTTCATTTCTCCTTTAGTGATATAGAACTTGCAATTATGAGGAGGGTTAAGGAAGATTTAGGTTGATATAGGGTGGAAGTCTATTTTATCTTTTAACTAGATTACTTAAGATTACTTATTTAATGTCAAAACCGTAAAATGGAGATAATAGCTCCTACTTCACAAAGTCATTATAAGCCGTGTCGTGTGTGTGTGTGTGTGTGTGTGTGTGTGTGTGTGTGTGTGTGTATGTGTGTGTGTGTGTGTTCCTGAGCCTCTTTGTGCTCAAAAGTAGTGCCCTACCACTTGAGCCACAGATCCACGTCTGGCTTTGTCTGAGTAGTTTTTTTTGGAAATAATGGTATCATGGACTTTCCTGCCTGGGCTGACTTCAAACCACGCTCCTCAGATCTCAGCTTCCTAAGTTATACAGATTACAGGCAGGAGCCCAGCTATAGCCATATATAAAGCAGTTACTACAGCATGTGGCCAAACGATAGAATTCTATTAAGGATAGAAGCCAGAGCTTACAAATGTTGAGTACTCAAGGTACAGATCAGCTCATTTAATTTGCACAGCAATTTTAGAGAAATCCGTTGTAGGTATGTATTACTTGGGTCAGATGGGGGTGATATGCTTTATTTCAAATATCTGCTTTTTTGTCAGGTATTCACAATTAGAACTTCTACATTAAATTTGGGAACATTCTGATGTTTTTTGTTTATTACTTTTTCTAAATACAGCACTATCACAATCACACTATTTCTGTGCTCCTAAGATGCATGATTTGCTACTTAAATAATGTATCATTAAATGAGAACAGTATGATTTCCCATCCAAAACAAAAACACAAACATGATTTTATGTAGATAGGTATCCTACATACATATATTAAGCAGCTCAAGCCCAAATGTCAACTCAGCTCAAATCATGACTAGAAACTTCTTACATGCTGTGAGATCCATAAAAAGAAGAAAAGATACTATAGATTGACTATAGATTGTGCGAGTTGTCTTAATAACCATTCATTCTTAATTTACTTTTTCCTATCTTCAAAAGTGGGAGATATTCCAGAATACCTATGAAGTCTCAAATGGCTGTTCTCCTTAGACATCTATTACTATGTTTCTTCCATTTAGGAAGAAAAACCAGAATGGTTATAGGACAAACATCTGTAGGGTGATATCTTAATTAAGTTAACATTATGAGGTATGGGACACCTTGGCATCTGATGCCACCTACAGCAACAAAGCATCATTTTTGTGATATTTCTACTGAAAAAATAAGGCATGATCCAAACCTAGTGACAAAGGAATGACAGTAAATTCAATCCGAAAGTCTTTCTATAAAATTACCTATAAAATATCCATGTAGTGAAAAAAACTGAAAAAATCAGTCAATGGAAACTAAAATGATATTACAAACTTAACATAATAAACAGATTTTCTTTTGTTACAAATGATATTATAGAGATATCAAAATGGCTTGAGGGATGTTGGTTATCTGATAGTACTAAATTTTTATTAATTTCCTGATATTGGCAATTATATTGTGGCTGTGTAAAACAAATATCCTGTCTTTAGAATATATAAAATAAAATTGAGCAAATATATCACATATGTTAAGGAGGTTATGATAAAGCAAATGTAGTAAAATATCAACAATTTAGCAAATCTGTGTAAAGAGCAAATGTGAATATAATTGTAGGTACTATTTTTGCAGACATATCTGGCAGTCTGAGTTAATATAAAATGTAGACAATAAAGGTCAGGCACTAATGGCTCAGACTTATAATTCTACATGCAGAAGACTGAGATACAGGGATTGTGGTTGGAAGTCAGTCTGGGCAAAAAGTCCAAGAGACTCTATCAAGTGATACTGAATCATCGACCAAGTATAAAGTGTTAGTAATAGCCAAAAAATAAAAACAAATAAAAATCCCCAAGACAAAAAAGCCCAAAAGGGAAACTTTATTTTTATGTTTAAAGGAAAATGTCTGTTTTCTGTATATATGATAGTAGATAATGATAAAATACTAATGCTTTTGAAAACATAGTTATAAAATGATGAAATATATTTATTGTCAATATCCAATTAAGGTGAAGTAGCAGTTAAAAATAATCTCATTAAAAAGAATATTCAAGTAATATCTTTTTCATTTTTAATTCATTTATTGCTTAATATATAGTTTTATACTCTTGACTTAACATATTTATTGGCCCATTCTATTCCATACCTTTCAGTGATAGGTATTGACATGGAGTCAAAAATCTATGAGTTTTCTCTGAAAACTCTGGATTTTATTTTGAAAAATGCATCAATTTTAGCACCAAGGAGGCAAATGAATTGCTTAGTTGTTAAATAATCTTAATGAAATGTCAACAGCAGAAAAATATTCTCAGGCCTCAGCAAGGTCTTCAGGTAATGAAACATTGATTTTTTTACACTTCTAAAACCATTTTGCTTACTGTACAGGAAGTGAATGAAAAATAGTTACTTGTTTCTAAGGCACAATCAATTTTTAAATATTTAATTTAATATTTAACTTATCTGTTAAATTTCTGCCATTATTATATTTTTGTTAATTTGCACTATTAGCTTTTTGAATAAATACCCTGAATTAATTCTCAAAGCCAGTCTCAGTTTAAGACTAATACTTTAATTAAATCATTAGAGAGAGAAATAATGTTGTTTTACATGAGCACCTATATTTTAGGTAGAAAGTGCTTTATGCATCCAATAAATAGGTTGTAAAACTCTATTGGCATAGTATTCCTTATATTGTTCATTTAGTTGAGTATTAGTACAATTGAAATTATTTAATACTTGAATTGAAGACTTACAAAGGTCTAAATTCAGCCTCTTTATTAATTCATCTTAACTTTTTTGCCACTGATCTTACAAAGCATTGAACCAAACAGAAATGTGATCTGTCATTTAGCAAGTTGAAAGAATGGTGGCTACCCATTCATTTCAAAATCTTGTTAAGGGATAGTTAAGCCTTTGTGTTGGACAGAAAGAAACTCAGATTACCAGAAGTGGGGTATTTTCAAAACTATTTAAAATCTCTTTTCTCCAAATGCCTGTCATTTCCAGAATGCCCACACCTTGGAAACTGTTTCAGAAGAGGTGGAGATTCAATTTTTCTTAGCAAACTCAACAAATATTGTCTGTCTTCCTCTATGCTATACTCTGAAGAGAAGCAATCTCTCCTTTGTGCTTGGAAATAACAACAGTAGCAAGTTAAGACAGTAATTTTGGTATTATGTTTTTATTCCAGAAGAGGTTTAAATGTTATATTCAGCAAAATATTGCTCCGGATTTTGACAATAAATGTACAACAAACCAGTTAACTATTGAAGAATAAGAAATTATCTCAAAGAAAAAGATATAGTATATGGAACCAACCCAGATGCTCCTCAGTTGATGATTGGATCAAGAAGATGAGGTACATACACACAATGGAATTCTATGCTACTATAGCCCCATTCGTAAGGAAATGGAAAGACTTGGAAAAAATCATATCAAGTGAAGTAAGCCAGACCCAAAGGAACGTAGGCTCAATGATTTCCATCATTTATAATAATTAGTACACACCTAGGACTCTCCTACCAGAGGTCACAATAGCTCAAAGCTATGTATATATGGTCATATAGGATGATACTAAATAAAAGAACTCTAGAATATGGAAACAAAAGGCTTATCGTGTGGTTTCTGTATCTGACTTTGGTATATTGTATATAAATTTAGTTGTTTATTTGAAATAGGAAAGGGAAAGGGGGGAAAATAAGATGATTGGGAGGGGGTGGGAGGAGGGAAAAGGTGACAAAAACATGAAAAGGGGTATTAATGTCTGAGTGGCAATGTACCTACTACCTCATGAATGTAACTGTAACCCTTCTATACATTACCATGACAATAAAGTTAAAAAAAACAAAAACCAAGTTAAAGAAAAGAGAAAAAGATAGGGTAAAATGAGAGACAGAGACAGAGAAAGAGACACACAGAGATAGACTTAAAAATTCATTACTTTTAAACAGAAATAACCATTGTATCTCTAGGGCTACTGGAACTGGAGCTTAACTGATCTATGTTGGGTTTGATTTTCCAGATTAGACTGTCTGGACCTGGGGTCAGTTTCCCTGATGATTAATTAGGGCGATTCCTTTTTTTCCACCTGTTTTTTATATTTTTTCCTGGCTTAGGAAGCCCAGAAAATCACAAAGGTATAAAGCAGCAACAGAAAATTGCATTTATACTTTCGAAATATTAACCACCTGGTTAATTCAAGATCCAGAGACAGATTTTCCAAATCACATGGCAAAGATTATGGATACTGAGAATGATGAATAATTGAGGACAATCTGTGTTAAGGTAAGGAGATATTTGACAAGTTGTTTTAGAAACCATTTCTTTTTTTCATATATTTTTTATTGTAATTAATAGAAGGGTTACATGATATTTGCCAGATAGACGGTGCATTAATTCCCATACATTGATACCCTTTCACATGTCTTGGTCTCTTTTTCTGGTGAATGAGAAAGACAGTAATATGACTCGCTGCTCAAGTGGCAAATGTGTAAATGGTGGTAGAGGAAGCAAATATGGATATACATGCTGCATGACACACAGATACAGAGTACAATTTCCTCAGTCTCTAACATGAAGGCAGTGCAGATCCTGTTCCTCCCCTATGTGGATCACTTTCTTATTTTTGTGGGACATGGGGCTTGAACTCTGGGCCTGGGAGTTGTCCCTGAACTCTTCAGCTCAAGGCTACCACCCTACCCCTGGGCCTGGACATTATCCCTGAACTTTTCAGCTCAAAGCTATCACCTTACTCCTGGAGCCACATCCCCACTTCCCATTTTCTAGTGATTAATTGGAGATAAGAGTCTCTCGGGGTTTTTTTTTAGCTTAAAATTTTTTCATTATTATCTTCAAGTAGTCATAGAACATTTTTCATTTCAATTTATGAGTACAAAGTGTCTTGATCAATACCACATTTTTCATTGTTTTCCCCTTTCATTTTCAACCTTACCTATTTTACTTTTTATTTAATTTTTATTGTAATGTATAGAGGAGTTTCAGTTTTATTTGCCAGAGAGTAGTTGCATTACTTCTCACATATTGATACCCCTTCTCATGTTTCTTGCTGTCTTTTGTACCCAGGCTAGCCTTGAAGCACGAATCTCAGATCTCAGTCTCCTGAGTAGCTGGGATTACAGGTTTGAGCCACCACCTCCAGCTGTGGATATCTTTTTTGAATAGAGTCTATTCCATAAAGCCATTTTTATCTTCATGATAAGTCTTCTTCTGTAGTTTGTTCTTGGATATAAACCATTATCCCAAAGTTCTTCATGCATCAGAACTATTGTGTGGTATTTCCTAGATTTGTGACTGCTTCTTTCGATGTGATTTTTATTCTTTACTCAAACTATACATGCATTAGCTAATTTATCTTCAAAATAGTGCTACAAGACTCCCACTGGCAAGTGATATATAACAAGCCATAGCTAGAGCCAAAAGTAGAATGAAGGGTAGTCTGTGCTTCATTCATCTGGACTATTAAGAAACTTCAGATGAGAAGCTTCCTTTTATGGAAAGATAAAATGAGGTTTATTTTTATTTTTTAATAAGTAAAGGATCAAAATGTCATCTGTGGAAAGTGCACAGAAATTGAGTTTATATTGCGTGGTCTGATGGACATTTTCTGTGCATTCTTGCCAAGTCCTGATAGGAAAATTGTCAAAGGCATTTGTGGTCCCTGCAGTAGGAGCAATATTCCTATCATGGCAGTGCTGGTCACATCATGTTTTTTTTAATACATAGAAACATAGTTTTCTTGATTCATCTGCAGCTGTAACTACATAACATTGCTCTATGCCTAAATATTGTTAGACCTTAGCATTCTTAGAATCTTTGCAAGATAATCGAAGTAACGGTGGCATTACCATTTTCAGAATCCTCAGAGAACACAGATCCTACTCAAACATGGAATTATGTGTATTAGCCAGAGAAGAGTAAGTCCTGGCATTCTGTGTGACTAAAGAAGGATTTCTGAAAAGAGAAGAAGCTCCCCGAAAGCAGGACAGAAATGTAGTCATAGTCATAACTGACATGATCAGTTTTTTTTTATCTACTTTTGCTTACTTTGGGCATAGTAGAAAAAAGCAGAATAAATCAAGAAGAAAACTGAGGATTAGAGACTTACGTTGAAAAATTATAAAATTCTGTACATGATTTGAACACTTATATTTCCATCTTCATATATGAATTTGACAAGTTTGGACAAGATTCCAGTTATTTAAGATAATGTTTGGTAGGCTTTCAGACAAATTTGGAGTTTGGATTGAGTACATAGCCAGCGGAATTCATTAGAAAAGATGGAAAGCAAAATATAAGAAACTCAAGCAGAAATTCCAGATAAAAGAGTATAAACATATGGAATTAGATAATGAGAAAGTTAGCGGAAACAGCACACCGACAAACTAATTTGTTACGGGAAGGCATCTGGAACAGGAGAGAAGTAAGAGAAGCAGAGGAAAAAAAGGTAGGTTTGACGTAAATTGGAGTCTGTTGAAAAGGCCAGACATTTCTTTCTTTTCCTCTTTTGCTTGATTTACTTTATGACTTGCTTAACCACAACCTCAAATACTATTTTCAATAGATTTTATGGTTCCAGAGCTATCAAGAAATTATACAAAGTAAAAGATTCAAAGCTGATTGCCATGATATATTTCTAATGGCTAATAACATATGTCTAGCTTCCTATAGAGGTCTAGAGTTTAGGCTTGTGACTATGCTATGACTACTTGACATAGTTTTCCAGAGCAATAGAAAATAATAGCCAGTGAGGAATCAGCACAAAATACCTGTAATCATGCTTTTCTACTCATATTAACACATAACAAGTCAATATTGATGATGAGGGATGAAACTGTATCATCTGCTCATGACTTACTATCATAGTAGTAATCAAATTTCTATGAAGAATGAGAACATCAACCCCTTAATTTACCAGGATTATTCTAATCTATGTTTAAAGCCTAACATCAACCTGTACAATGGTTTTGGTTATAGCTGAGACTGTTTAGTAATACTGATAACTTTCAATGCAATGTGTTGGGAGAAGAGAACCAGAAGATTGGCTTACTCTATCTCTAATATTTCTCCCATTTGACTGGTTCGAGTCTGAAACTGTTTTTTTTTCTTTTTTATTGTAATTAATAAAAGGGTTACATGATATTTGCCAGACAGAAGGTGCATTAATTCACATATATTGATACCCTTTCACATGTCTTGTACCCATTACCCTCCCCACCCCCCCCACCCATCTTGGTTTTCCCCCCTTCCCTATCAAATTTCAAATAACCAAATACAAATAAATTCAATATATCAGATGACAAAGTGAGATACTGTAACAATATGAGACACCCAAGGGACAGCAAAGGAGATGAGAGACAACATAGTACATTAAGGGAAACAATCATTTGTTATATGGCTTTTGTTTCAATATCCTGGAGGTCCTTTCAATTAGCTTCATACTATATGGCCTTATGTATCAAGGTTTTGCTCTATTGCAGATCTCTGCTAGTAGAGCCCAAGGTTTCTACTGATTATGACAAATGAGGGAAACCATTGAGCCTAAGTTCCTTTGAGTCTGGCTTACTTCACTTAATATGATTTTTTCTAAGTCTTTCCATTTCCTAACAAATGGGTAGATGTCGTTTTTTTCTGACAGCAGCATAGAATTCCATTGTGTACAAATACCACAATTTGTTGATCCACTCATCAACTGAGGGACATCTAGGTTGGTTCCATATCTTTACTATGGTGAATAATGCTGCAATGAACATTGTTGTGCTAGTGGGTTTAGTATGCCCTAGATTCTGGATGGTTGGGTAAATGCCAAATAGTGGAATTGCTGGGTCATAGGGGAGTTCTATGTTTAGCCTTTTGAGGCACTGCCATACTACTTTCCATAGTGGTTGAATGAGTTTGCACTCTTACCAACAGTGTAGTAGTGATCCCTCCTGGCCACATCCCCTCCAGCATCTGTTATTATTCGTTTTCCTGATCCTGGCCATTCTAATTGGAGTGAGGTGTAATCTTAGAGTTGTTTTGATTTGCATTTCTTTTATGACCAGAGATGTTGAGCATTTCTTCATGTGTCTATAGGCCATTTTTGTTTCTTCTTCAGAGAAGACTCTCTTTAAGTCTTTGGCCCATCTTTTAATGGGATGGTTGTTACTTTGGAGATTAGTTTTGGAGTGACTCAATTTTTTGAGTTGTTGATATATTTTAGGTATGAGGCCTTTGTCCGTTGTTTGGTTGGTGAAGATCTTCTCCCATTCTGTAGGCTTCCTGATTAATTTACTAGCTATCTCCTTTGCCATACAAAAGCTCCGCAGTTTAATGCAGTCCCACTTACCCAGCCTTTCTCTGATTTGTTGTGATTCTTGGTCCTTATCAAGAAAGTTTCGACGTGTGCCAAGGAGGCCTAGTGTATCTCCTATTCCTTCTTGTAAAGTTTTCAGTGTGTCAGCTTTTACCTCGAGGTCTTTGATCCATTTGTAGTTAATTCTAGTACAGGTGTGACAAAGAAGGATCCAACTTTAGTTTTCTGCATGTGCTTAACCAGTTCTGCCAGCACAACTTGTTGAAGAGGCTTTCTTCCATTCTATTTTTTTGGCTCCCTTGTCAAAGATTAGGTGGCCATAGGTCTGTGGTTTAATATCTGGGTCCTCAGTTCTATTCCATTTGTCTTCAGGCCTGTTCTTGTGCCAATACCAAGCTGTTTTGATAATTATAGCCCTGTAATAGAGTCTAAAGTTTGGAATTGAAATTCCTCCTAAGCTGTTCTTTCTGCTAAGAAGTGTATTTGCTATGCGGGGTCTTTTATTATTCCATATGAAATTTTGAACTGCCTCTTCTATTTCTTTAAAGAATGCCATTGGGATATTGATGGGTATTGCGTTGAATTTGTAGATAGCCCTTGGCAAGATTGTCATTTTCACAATGTTGATTCTTCCAATCCAGGAGCATGGGAGGTTTTTCCATTTCCTTAATTCTGCTTTAATTTCCTTTTTCAGGGTTTTAAAGTTTTCATCAAAAAGGTCCTTTACATTCTTTGTTAAGCTAATTCCTAGGTACTTTATTTTCTTTGAGGCTATTGTGAAAGGAGTTGCTTTCCTGATTATTGCCTCGTACCTCTCGTGCCTGCGTAAAGGAAGGCAGTTGAGGGTTAATTTTATAGCCTGTTACCCTTCCAAAGTTTTGAATCAGCTCAAGGAGCTTGGGAGTAGGGTCTATAGGATTCTTTAAATACAGAATCATATCATCTGCAAAGAGGGATTGTTTTACTTCCTCTTTCCCTACTTGAATCCCTTTTATGCTTGCTTCTTGCCTTATTGCACTGGCTAGGAATTCTAGTACTATGTTAAAGAGGAGTGGAGAGAGTGGGCATCCTTGTCTCATTCCTGATTTTAGAGGGAATGGCTTTAGATTTTCACCATTAAGTGTAATACTAGCAGTGGGTTTGTCATACACAGCCTTTATTATATTGAGGAATGTTCCATGGATTCCTAGTTTCTCCAGAGCTTTTAACATAAAGGGGTGTTGGATCTTGTCAAATGCCTTTTCCACATCTATTGAGAGAATCATGTGATTTTTGTCCTTGTTCCTGTTGATGTGTTGAATTATATTAATTGATTTGTGTATGTTGAACCAGCTTTGCCTCCCTGTGATGAATCCAGTTTGATCATAGTGTATAATTTTTTTGATGAGTTGTTGTAGACGGTTGGCCAGTATTTTGTTGAGAAGTTTTGCATGGATGTTCATCAAAGAGATAGGTCTATAGTTCTCTTTCTTTATTGAATCCCTGTCTGGTTTGGGGATGAGGGTTATACTGGCTTCATAGAATGAGTTTGGTAAAGAACCTTTATTTTCAATTTCATTGAAGAGCTTGAGGAGTATTGATGGGAGCTCTGCTTTGAAGACCTTATAGAATTCAGCTGTGAATCCATCTGGCCCTGGGCTTTTCTTAGGTGGAAGTTCTCTAATTGCCATTTCTATTTCAGAGCTTGAAATAGGCCTGTTGACTTGGCTTAGTTCTTCTTGGTTCAGTGTGTGTATGTTAATATTGGCTAGGAATTCATCCATTTCTTCTAGATTCTCAAATTTGTTGGCGTAACGGTTTGAGAAGTATTCCCTCATGATATTCTGGATCTTGGTAATTTCTGCCGTGATTTTACTATTTTCATCTGCGATTTTGTTTATTTCGATATGCTCTCTTCTTTTTTTGGTAAGATTTGCTAAGGGCTTGTCAATTTTGTTAATTCTTTCAAAGAACCAACTCCTTGTTTTGTTGATTCTTTCTATAGTTTTTTGGATTCCAAATCATTTAATTCTGCTCTGATTTTAATTATTTGCTTTCTTCTACTGGGATTAGGTGTTGGTTTGTTGCTCTTTTTCCAGGAGCTTAAGGTGAGACATTAACTTGTTGGTTTGCGATTTTTCCAATTTTTTGTTGTAGGCACTCAGCGCTATAAATTTTCCTCTGAGTACTGCCTTTGCTGTGTCCCAAAGGAGTTGGTATTTTGTGTGCTCCTTATTGTTAAATTTCATAAACTGTTGGATTTCTGTTCTGATCTCTTCGATGACCCATTGGTGATTCAACAATGTGTTGTTCAGTCTCCATGAGTTACAGGGTTTTCGTTGGTGGAGATATGTGTTCAGTTCCAATTTGATGCCTTTGTGGTCTGAGAGCATGCATGGAATAATTTCAGTGTTTCTGAATCTGTCCAGGTTTGTTTTATGCCCTAAGATGTGGTCTATTTTGGAAAATGTTCCATGTGCTGCTGAGAAAAACGTATATTGTGTTGTTGCTGGGTGAAATATTCTGCAGATGTCTGTTAGATCTAGTTGGTCTATATAGCTGTTCAGTTCTAAGGTTTCTCTGTTGAGTTTTTGCCTTGTTGATCTGTCCATAGGTGAGAGTGGTGTGTTAAAGTCACCAACAATCACTGTGTTTTGATCTATGTATGGTTTCAGTGTAAGTAAAGTTTGCTTGATGAAGTTCGGAGCTCCAGGATTGGGTGTGTAAATATTTAGGATCATATGTCTTCCTGGAGGAAAGATCCCTTTAGCAGTATGTAGTAACCTTCTTTGTCTTTTCTTACTAATTTTGGTTTGAAGTCTATTTTATCTGATATGAGGATGGCAACTCCAGCCTGTTTATGGGGCCATTAGCTTGATAGAGTTTATTCCAACCTCTCACTTTCAAAAGATGATTGTTTTTTTGGGTAAGATGTGTCTCTTGAGGACAGCAGAACGATGGCTCTTGCTTTTTGATCCAACTAGACAGTCTATGCTGTTTAATTGGAGAGTTAAGTCAATTGATATTGAGAGTTAGGATTGAGAGATATTTATTAGTTCCTACCATTTTTTTTTTTTTGCCAGTCCTGTGCTTGAGCTCAGGGCCTGAGCACTGTCCTTGGACTTTCTCAAGGCTAGAGCTCTATCACTTGAGCCTCATCACCACTTCCGGCTTTTTTCTATGTATGTGGTACTGAGTAATCGAACCCGGGTCTTCATGCATGGTAGGCAAGCACTTTAACCACTAGGCCAAACTCCCGGCCTAGTTCCTACCATTTTTAAAAGCTTTTATTCGGGCCTGTGTCTTGACAGTTCTTGTGGTCCTTAGATGGTATGCTGTTTAGGTGCCATTTCTTTCCCTATATTGCATTTATTTTGGTTTTCTATGTATAGAACATCTTTCAGAATTCTCTGTAATGTTAGTTTTGTTGCTACATATTGTTCCCTCTGTGGGTGCTCCACGGTGGTAGGGAGTCTTTCACTCCCCTCGGGTCTCCTCCGCCACCTGTGTTCCGTGTCTGGGTTCCACTGCTTGCGCCGCTCGCTGGCCTGGTCCTGTGCTGGTTTCTGCAGCGGCCGGGCTGGCCGGCCTGGTGCCCTCCGCAGCTGCTTTTCTTGGAGCTGGCAGCCAGGGGTGGGGGAGGGGTCCTCGTGTTCCGAATTCTTTGAGAAAGTTGGATGTAAGCTTTATCTGGATTTCTTTTCCGGTTTGAGTCCTTCTCCGTTGCTTTTTGAGTTTTTTGTTGTGGATTACTTAAGATAATTGGCTCATGGGACTCCCTGGTTCTCTCTTTTTGTGAGAGAGAGCTAGGCAGCATCCCTTTTGTCTCGGCGCCATCTTCCCAATCCTGAAACTGTTGATTGATGTCATTTTCCACCATATCAAGAAACTCCACAAATGTATGGAGGTCATCATTAGCTATGTACCATTTGTCTCATTTAAAAATTCATTCTTTACTCACAGGAAACTTCCCACATCCTTGGATGGAAACACGTGGTGCAGTTCTATCTGACAAAATGGTGATCAGTGACATGAAATCACTTGTGTCATTGAATAGTCCTTTGCAAAACAATGGGTCCATGCAATAGACTTTACAGCTAAGGTACTGATAAAGAATGTCACTACACCTGGCCATGCTTCTGAGCATGCTGTGGTCCTCAGATTGGTAATAAAAGAAGTCTGCTCAAAAGCAATCTTTTCTTTCATTTCCCACATTTTGAGAGAACTGAGTGTACTTTAAATCCAAATCAGTATGTATTTTTAAAATAACCAAGGGAATTTAGATTTATAATGGTAAAGCAAACTTTTCTTTAATAAAGATTTATGTGAACTTAAATAGGAAAAATTAAAATGAGTTTCTCATCTCTGAAAATCTGTTAAGTGGTAAAAAGGAAACCCTTCCTCCTAAATAAATGAAATTTAAAGAAATAAAGGCTCTGGCTAATGCATTGAGGTAGGAAGAGAGTGTTTATATGAAGAACTTGATTAAAGCCACTGGCCTATGCACACCAAATAACCCAAATAACATGGGAAGATGAGAAATTGAAAGGAAGAAATGAAAAATAAAAATTCAACCATGAATATAGTTCCCACCTAGCAATAAAATCTTTAGAAATCTGTCACTGGATCAGAGCTCAGAATATCAAGAGGCTAACTTATTAGGTCCTTTAATTAATTAATTAATTAATTAATTAATCTGAAATTCAACCAGTCATGAAAACATAAAATCTGAATGCTTATACATATGGGTTAGTTTACTGAAATATAGCATATTCAGAAATGAAACTCCATGAAGTAAACCTCTTGACCAAATGCAAGAGAGTTTAACAAAATGAATATCAAGTTGAAATGTGATTGTAAGGGAAGATTGTAAGGGAAATGTGATTGTAAGGGAAGGGTGTGGATGAATGAAAAGAGAAACAAGGCACAATTAATTAATTTTGGTTGGTCCTGGGACTTGAACTCAGTCCTTGAACTTCTTCATGTGTAAGGCTAGCCCTCTAGGACTTTAGCCACAGCACCACTTCCAGCTTTTTCTGAGTTATTTATTGGAGATAAGATTCTCACTGACTTTTCTTCCTAGGCTGGTTTTGAACAATGATTCTCAAATCTTATCCTCGTGTGTAGCTATGACTAGAGACATGAACCACTAGTGCCTGGCTTAGATCCTTTAATTTTTAGGAAATATACTTATCTAGTATTTATCTGATTAGGTTCTAGGCAGTGAGGAAGGATCTGGGAGGATGAAGGGACAGAGGAAGAAAGGACTATGTGCAAAGGCATGGTATCTAGGGATTGTAAAAATCAGCTGGAAGAGGTTTTTGTATGTGTGTGATTTTGCTTTTTGTCTCTGTTTATTTTGAAAGTGGTCCTTGAACTTGGCCTGAGCCCTGAGCTCTTTCACTTAAGGCTAGCACTCTTCCTCTTGAACCACAGCGCCACTTCCAGTTTTCTGGTAATTAATTGGCTTTGAATTGGGATCCTCAGATCTCAGACTGAGCTAGAATTATAGGCATAAGCCATCACCATCTGGTAGTTGTTTTTATTTATGCTTTTGTTTTTGTTTTATTTCTGTTGTTGTTGTGGTTTAAGCAGAATGTGAGTTAGGTGGCATGGGTTAGATAAGACTATTTTAAGAGGAGAGGAGTTGGGAGGAATGAAGCTGAAATAATAGGTAAGTGGGCCAGGTCACTGATGTGCACTAAGAATTAATGACTAAGAAACAACTGGCCTACATTGGGTCCATAGTAGAAAAGTGGGAGAGGTAAGGAAATGAAACCAGTAACCAAACAAGTAAACACATAAGAAAAATCAACCTAAAGAAACAAATCAAATACAATGTCAAAACCAAATAAAATAAACAGTATAAAACTACAATGGCAATAAAGACTATATATTTAATCTAGTATAAGAAATGTCATCATCAAAGCAAGGCTCTAAATAGGACAAACAGTGTTACATTATACAAAGGATGTGTTCTCAAATGTTCTGGTGAATATATACGTATCTATGATATGCCCAAACTGTGGGGATCCTGTACTTCAAAGATGGATTTGAACATTCTCCTCCAGAATCTGTAGTTAAGGCCTATAGACAATCTCAGGACACTCATAAGCCTCCCATTTGGGTATTCATTTATTTAATTATTTTCAAGTAGTTGTACAAAGGATTTGCCTTTTACCTAGGCAGTTTATGAATACAAGATACCCTTTTTAAATTTAATTTTTTTGTCAAGGTGATGTACAGAGGGATTATATTCCATATGTAAGGTAATGAATACAATTATTGTCAAATATTGTTGCTCCCTCATTTTTCTCCCACTTTCATTTCTTTTGCCAGTCCTGGGCTTTGAACTCAGGGCCTGAGCACTGTCCTTGGGTTTTCTCAAGGCTAGAGCTTTACCACTTGAGCCACAACACCATTTCCAGCTTTTTCTATGTATATGCGGTACCGAGGAATCGAACCCGAGTCTTTGTGAATGCTAGGCAAGCACTCTACCACTAGGCCAAACTCCCAGCCCCTGTAAAGATCATTTTTAACCGTCATCTTTCAAGTATCACAGTTGCATGGTTCACCCTTTGTCCGTTGATGTCATCCTTTTTAGCATTCTTATGTATCTCTCCCCTGCCTGTGCCTTCCCACATTCTTTTTAATCATGTAGAATATAAAATTTTTGAAGAAAGCTTCAATTAATCTCTAAGACTGTGAGGGCTGAGTTATGGTAACATGGCATGTCTTCCTTCTTCATCTTTACAGCTAAAGGAGCTGTCAGGTAGGATAGTTGCCCAGGGCTTTTCTCTCACTTCCACTGTTAGATATTTCTAGCAGCTGTCTCTTAGCATTCTGCTGTTTGGAAAGGTGCCATCCAATGATATACCTTTTTCTGATGCCCTCCAAGGTGGGAAGCATCCACTAGGGCAGAGACTTGCTGAGTGCATCCTGCAAGGGAGAAAGGAAGCCCTCTTGTACTCTGAGGGTAGGACGTGTCCCCTCTCCCTTGTGGCTACAGTGCGGTTCCTGTGGGATTTTGTCACTTTTAGTGGGTTGTGTTGGCACCTTGGGTGTGTTTGCCTCATGCTGTAGCTTTGAGAAAAAATGCTCAGGGATAGTACCCTGAGTCTCAAGGCTTCCCACACACAAAAAGTATGTAAGAAGAATTAGTGAGCCTCAACTCCAACCATGTCATTGTTCCAGAAAAAAAATGTGGTTGGGGATAACAGTTTCTGACCTTGAATTTCTGTATATGTAAAGTGAAGAGAGAGAGGGGCTGGGAGTTTGGCCTAGTGGTAGAGTGCTTGTGTAGCATGCACCAAGACCCAGGTTTGATGCCTCTGCACCACATTAATAGAAAAATCTGCAAACAGTGCTGTGGTTCAAGTGGTAGAGAGCTAGCCTTGAGAAAGCCCAAGGACAGTGCTCAGTCCCTGAGTTTAAGCCCCAGTGCTGACAAGAAAGAAAGGAAGGAAGGAAGGAAGGAAGGAAGGAAGGAAGGAAGGAAGGAAGGGAAGGAAGGAAGGGGCAGAGATAGGAAAAGGGCATAGAGAAGACATATGCCAAACCTAGAGTGGATTCCATGACAGAATGATCACATTTCCTGCAGAGCCTTCTTCTCCTAAGTTGTTTTGGTATGTTCAAAGGACTTTGGTAGTGAGACAGAGTGAGTGCAGGCAGCTGCAGCCAGCTTGTCATGTTCTCAGCTTCCCTTTTCTGGAGCACTCAGGTTCCCCTGTTAAACATACTTGGAACTTGAGAGCCTTTTTATCTTGCAGTGAACAGAGTTTTACATTGTTGTAAATCCAGGGAAATATAGTAGTTTTGCTTGTGTTTGATTTTCTGTAGGGAAAAACATGCCTGACTTAGAATAGCTACTGAATAAATATTACATGAATTTAGAAGGGTAAATAATTGAAATCTTTCCTCAAGTAAGAACATTTGTGTGACTTAGAAAGAGTCTGTTCAGAAGGGAACAGAATTCTGGTTAGGAGGATCATGGGAGTTGAGGGAAAGCACCTGTAATTAAGTGGAGAGGGAGTCTTGAAAACCTAACAAAGAGTGATGTAACAGGTAGATCAACAAGAAACATCAATATGACCTCAAAGGGGTCTCTACCCAGAAGCATGCGCTTTTCCCTCATAATTGGCCAAAGAACTGGGATGATGTTCAAGTGTTTTCTTCATTCTCTTCCTTTGAGCTGTAGTTGTACCAGGATAGCATACCACATATCAAGGGAAGAAAAGGCCAGCAAACTATTTACAGAACATATAGGTTGCTTTGATCGTAACTTCTTTTCCTCTTTTCTGTTACTGTTGTATTCTCACTTCTTTCTCAGACATCTGGGTTGTAGCCAAGAGAAGTCAATAGTTAGAGCTCTGTTGATAGAAGCCAAAATCCCAGAGATTCCAACTCTTTCTTTCTTTCTTTCTTTCTTTCTTTCTTTCTTTCTTTCTTTCTTTCTTTCTTTCTTTCTTTCTTTCTCTTTCTTGCTTGCTTCCTTCCTTCCTTCCTTCCTTCCTTCCTTCCTTCCTTCCTTCCTTCCTTCCTTAATTTCTTTATTTATCACTCTTTCTTTTGTTCATTCCTTCTTTGTTTTCTTTTTCTGCCTTCCTCTTTATTTCTTTTTGTTTGTTGTATATGTGTGTATATTTACATATATATACATATATATACATTGAGACAGTTTCTTTGTATAGCCAAGGCTACCTTCAAACTCATGATCCTTATCTCTGGCCTCCTACATGGTAGATTATAAAATACGTGCCTTCCTGTTCAGCTTTCTACTCATTTCTTTCTTTATGATTTATTTTTCTCAGTGTTGATCGACTGTCATTCAAAATTACTTTTGTGTATTTATTTGTTGACCAGTCAAAGCAAGGAATAACATGCAGTACTACAATTCTAATAAATAAGGAGCAGAAACCAACTTTGCTCTTCTCTGAACCTGTTTATATTAGCTGTAATCAAAGCAGGCCTTGGAGGAAACAGGAAGTAAAGGTTACATGAATTATTCAATGGCCAGAGGCTTCAGAAAGACATTACAATTGTCAGCTTTATCATTTTCATGGATAATATTTCCAGTATTACTAGGTTGAGAGTTAAGGCTGATTGTCTGACAGTAAGGGCTGGCTTCTTATTTATAAAGTGTACTTACTTGGAAAACTCAGAAAATTATCCTCTAGGCACTGAAAAAAATGGAAGATTACAAGTGATGAGCCTATGTTCATGCCAGAAATTCTGAAAGACTCATAAAGGCTACTACCAATAAAATATATGAAGAAATGGAGGTGAATTAACAACTTATGAGAGTCAACAGTAGCTTGAATGAGGCAATTATGAATGTGGTCACAGAAAATGAGAACAGTTAAGGCTTGCCAACTGATGATGTATTGTGGCAAACAGATTTGAAGAATATTAGAGATGTCTCTAATCTCTTGAGCTAGATGATAACGATAATATTGGTAGGACGTTAAAAAAAACAAGGAACTCATTGGAATGAGTGGATGTTGATGCTAGATTAAATTAGACTCTTAGAGGATATGAGCAGGAATCCAGGGGCAAATGTTTGGCAGGTGGTTGACAATGTGACTCTTTATTAAAACAAACTCTTTCTAAGCAAAGCAGAGAGATTTAGAGAAGCCATAAAAGGAGACTTATGGTTTATAAATAATTTGATATCCAGTCATTAAGAATGATAGTTCAAGGAAGAGGCCAAAAATTTCAAACCTGGCAGGAAAATAGGAGTTTGGAAATATTCCTGGATTTAATCATAGTGCAAGAATGATCAGTGCAGTCCAATGGTTAAGGAAATCAGTGAAGGCCTAGATACCACAAATATGGGAAAATTTCCTATATAGCAGTGAAAGAAAAGACTGATATGATGATTGCTTGATGATCAAGGCCAGTTATATATAGAGAGAAAGTTTTAGAAGAGAATATCTCTGAACATATAGGTATAGAAAGTGGAATTATAGTAAATGAGAAAATTCAAAATTACATTATTCAGGAAGACTGAAATTTAATTCTGTAGTATCATAATCCAAAATAAATCTTTTCTCCTTTCAGTTGTTTGCTTGGTTATTTTGTTCACAGTGATGACAAAATTAACACACTAAATCACCATCTACCTTCTTTAATCTCCTCAAGTTATGGTACTAGACCACTAAGGATAGCCTTGTGTTATGGAATGCCACACCCATTCAAGTACCATGATCTACAGGCTCTCTTTCAATAGCAATGCTCCTTTGACCTGTTGAACTTACATTTCCAATTGAAAAAAATGCAAATAACGTGCTGTAGACCATACATATAATAATAGTACTTAATACACTTAATTAATAAAGCATGTAGTTCAAGTGACAGCTTATGAAAGGATAACAAATAATATTTTTCTAGTTTAAGTTTTAAAAAAATAATTTTATTTTTTTTAATTTTTTGCCAGTCCTGGGGTTTGAACTCAGGTCCTGAGTACTGTCCTTTGGCTTTTTCCTCAAGGCTAGTGCTCTGCCATTTGAGCCACAGCACCATTTCTGGCTTTTCTATGTATGTGGTACTGAGAAATGGAACCCAGGTCTTTGTGCATGCTAGTCAAGCACTCTACCATGAGACAACACCCCCCGGCGAGTGGCAGAGTCTAAGTTTAAAGTATTAAGTTTTAACTGCATTGCAAGTTTTAAGAATTACTTTCCCTATGTGACCAGGGGGGATAGTTACTACACTGTTAGTGTGAGTATAAACATATTCAACCACTACGGAAAGCAGTATGGTGATTTCTCAAAAAAACTAAACATAGAGCTCCCATATGACCCAGCAATTCCACTCCTTGGCATTTACCCAAATGTCCAGAAACAAGGACATACTAAAACCACTAGCACAATGATGTTCATTGAAACATTATGTACCATAGCAAAGGTATGGAACAAACCCAGATGCCCCTCAGTAGATGATTTAATCAAGAAGATGTGATACTTATACAGAATGGAATTCTATGCTGCCATCAGAAAAAAACGACATCGCCCCATTTGTACGGAAATGGAAAGACTTGGAAAAAATCATATTAAGTGAAGTAAGCTAGACCCAAGGGAACATAGGCTCTATGGTCTCCCTCATTTGTAATAATTAGTACACTTGTAGGACTCTCCTAGCAGCAGATAACAATAACTGAAAACCTAGGTACATAAGGTCATATAGGATGAGACTAAATGAAAGGATCTCTAGGATATGGAAACAAGAGCTTTATCTTGAGTGATTGTTGTTCTTAATGTATTGTGTTATTTCTCTTCTTTTTTTGTGCCCTTATGGTTAATCTCGTATTGTTACTGTATCTGACATTGTAACCTTGTATATTGTATATATGTTTATTTGAAATATGAAAGGAAAGGGGGGAAACAAGATGATTGGGAGGGGGTCGGGGAAGGGAAATGGGAACAAAAACATGAGAAAGGGTATCAGTGTGTGAGAAGTAATGCACATACTACCCAACAAATATAACTGTAACCCCTCTATACATTATCCCAACAATAAAAGAATTACTTTTCCTTATTGTGGATATCATCTTGTGTTAGAACAACAGTAAATAATATCAAATGTGCTGGAACACGAGTATTTTTGTTGTTGTTTTTCTGATGTTGGTTCTGGACCTTGAGCTCAAGGCCTTGGTGCTAACCCTGAGTTTACTTTTCCTCAATGAAAGAGTTCTACCATTTGAGTCTCAGGTCTTTACTTCTGGCTTTCTAGTAGTTTATCAAAGATGAATGTCTTATGGACTTTCCTACCTAAGCTAATTTATAGTGAGATCTTTAGATCTCATCCTCTTAATGAGGTAAGATTACAGGTATGGGATATTTGTGCTGGGCCAAAGCTTATGTATTTTTTAAAATTTTATTATCAGTGTAATGTACAGAGGGGTGATAGTTACATTCATCGGTAATGAGTACGTTACTTTTTGAACATTGTTACTCCTTCCCATGTTTTCCTCCCACTTTCCTTCCCTCCACCCCTTCTCACTTGTGTTGTTTTTCCCTTACCTTCCCTTTTTCAAATAAGCAAATAAATGTATACACAATCTACCAGGTACCAAAGTCAGATACAGTAACAAGAGAAAAATATGAAGCTTCTCATGTGTCAAACTTGAAAACATTTATATGATGTTTTCCCTAGAGTTCTAAAGTTACCAGGAGAGTACACAGAACAGATTGCTGAACAAGCTTGCTATAACTTTGTGCATAAAATGAACTTAGCCAGAAAGACATCAGTGAGCTCTTCAAATTGCAATGGCAAGTTTTCTGACTGCATCTATTTGTTCTTACATCACGGCAACAACCCTTTGGGAAGCAATTTTATTTTTGCTGAATTGAAACAGAAACTTATTTCACATTTCTATTGACTAAGAATTTAGTTTTCTGTTGTAATTTTACATCCTCGATTATTTTTTCTTTTTAAGAACTAAGACATATGTACCCTGGAATGATGAGCATTGGTTTCACTATTACTCATTGTTCAGCATATGGTAATTTCCGTAATGTGCCTTAACTATTATCACAAGCAACCTGTTATAGTATGTCATTTGTATTCTCTGTCTCTATGTGGCTTTGTTATAATGAGCAGGGCTTTTATAAATAATATAATCACTGGTTTCTTTTAAGTATTGTACTAATTAAAAAAGATTACCCTAGAACTCTAATTGGAAGGTTGATGGTTAATGGGTGACTCAGTTTCCAGCAGGATTAGGGTTTACAGTGTCTAGACCTTTAGCATCATTTGTGATTCTTATGATTGCAATTATCTTGGTATTGCTTAATAGATCTTTCATTTCACTTACATGTATCTATTCTAAAGAATCATGAAGTAATCAGTCTAAAATAACCCCAAATGTATTGAGGGAACAAATTATCTTTAGTATCTCTTTCTAGTATCAACACCATGCTATGTTTGGGAGCATTTGTAGAAATAAGTTTCTCCTATACAAACGTGATGACAATCTTTTTCAAATAATAAAAATGAAGAATTTTGCAAAGATCCATGAAAGTATTCAATGTTGTAATGATGATGGTGAGCATTTACTATTTCAATGGAAAGAAATGATTTCTTATACTTGAAACTTAGTAGACACAGTGCATAGTTAAAGGATTTCCTGATTATCATGTTAAGCAAAATGTTCTATTCAACTGCCTTTCAGAAAGACCATCAATTTAAGTGTCCATTATTTCTGGGATCTCCTGTCCATGCATTTAAGGTGTGCAAAAATACCATCACTCAAAAACATTTTTGAAGTTAGAAAACAGTTTAATTTTGAAAATACTATAAGAATAGAGTGTTGAACTTGAAGCAATTGAACTGGCAACGCCTTTTGATGTCAACATACTTCCAAATGCGATACCCACCAATCTTCTGATGGCTGTAATGTGCTTCATTTAGTTAGCAAAATGTTTTACTTGATGTTTGGAAAAGATCTTAAATATTCAATAACGTCCAAATTAGGAACTCGATTATTTTTAATGACTTAATTTTGTTACTACTTAAGGTAACTAACTGAAGAATAAAAAGTTTTCTTTTGCATCATTGCTTAGCAGCAATAAAAGTAGGAACAGAAGTAGCATCATGAGACTCAACAACAAACAAGGATGCACTCACCTTGTGGGGGTTTTTAGTCCTTCTTGCCTCCTGACCTGCAAGAGGGGCAAGAGAACACGCCCTGACTAAGACAAGACCGAGAAAGGTTAGGGCCGACTGGACGCCTTCACCCAGCTCTCCCTCACCGGAGGGAAGACATAGACACACCAGGGAGATCCGTCACAGCAGAAGACTTGTTTATTGGGAAAATACAATGAGTAGGTATAGGATGCAGGAGCCTATAAGCATAGAGGTGGGCATGGCAGGGGGTGGTAGGTGCTGTCCGAGAAGGTGGCAGGGCCAATCCCAGAGTTAGAGATAGCCTGCTTTACATCACAAACCACATCCAAGCTTCCCAACTAGGTGACAGTCAGGTTGGATCTCAAGAGCAGGAAATGAGCCCATTTTCTGATGTGACGTGCCCCAGATCACCTTACCAAATAGGATCAATAACATCAATATGATCATTTGAGGTGCTGGTTGTTAAGTCTTAAATTTTTTCTTAAGTCAGCAGACTGGCATACGTAAGGATTTCCTTTCCCATGAACAGCAGTGTATTAGAGAGACAAGAGTAACAGAATCCACAGCGTCATTGAAAGAAGGAGCTCTTAGTTGTTTGGAAGTGCATCACTTCTTTCAGACACTAGTATCCATGTAAAGAAATATACTTTTCTCTTTTGATAAGCAATGATCTTAGTCCAAAATTGGCAAGCTTTTTCTGTGGAAGGGCAGAAAGCAAATAGGTGGCATTTGATGGACCCAAAGTCTTTACTGTCTTTACCTAAATCTCAGTGTAGAGTGAAAACAGCCACAGGTAAGGTGCAAATGAGTGATCTGATTACAAGAGAACAAAATTGAATTTCATGTGTCGATAAAGAAGGAAGCATTTTAGAGACCTTGGCTTATGTCTTTAAAACGTAATTCTGTGATTTTAAAATCCAAGATAAATGCCTTCTCCTTTCAGTTGTTTGCTCAAATATTTAGTTAACAGGGATGACAAAACTACCACCATGAGCTCCACTTATTGAGTGATTTTCTACCTTCTCTAATCATCTCAGTCTAGGGTGCTAGACCACTATGAACAGCTTTGTGTTCCAGAGTCCATCGAACCCATTTAATGTAGTTTATTTTACCCTGTCTGCCTATTCCTTCCTAAAAAAACCAAAGCTCCATTTCTTCCTCTGTGTGTTGATCCTGACCCTCAGTGGTTTCCAGGGTTCCTAGTGGTATGGGGTGCCACAGAAGTCTTCAGAAGCAAAGAGTCAAAGACACAAGGAAAAAAAGATCTTTATGCCAAGCCCAATAACAGAGGTGGACTGTCGTGGAGAAAAAGAAAAAATGAACTAGAAATAATAATCTAGGGAATGGGGCCAGAGACATCTGTTCTCTGTGTTCAGATGTGTGTGTGTGTGTGTGTGTGTGTGTGTGTGTGTGTATGTGTCTGTATGTCTGTGTAACAACTCTTCCTCTGAGTACACTGCATGAAGATCTTCAGATTAGAATGAAGGAAGTGGAATCATAGCATTCTCGGATTTTTATAATGCACTCTAGAGGAGAGGAATTCTAATGAGAAGGAAATGAGTGTGAGAGGAGTAGGGTGATCTGTTCTGTGGTTTTCTCATGTTATTTCAGTGTAAAATAACCCAGTATACCAAGAGGTCATTTGGGTGGGTATCATTTACTGAACCCTGTACTATCAACCAAACTAGTGGGAAGGGCCGTTCAGAGGTTCTCAAGAATAAGTGTCATGAAGAAGTGACATTTATTTGCCCTGAGTGTTACTTCTCAAACAGACCAGTAAGAGTATTATCTACCTTTATGTGAGGTCACACAAAGAATACAGCTATGATTTGTTTTATGATAGTAATAAAAGATGAACAAAACCAAGCAGGCTCCAAATAAAATATTGAATGGATACCAACTTCCATAATATTCCATTATTAATAGTTAGAAAATGCTTACATGAGCTGTTTTATCAATAGTGTGAAGCATCACAGTTATTGGTGAAACATGATTGCTATAACAACTTGGTACAGTGTATTTCTTTTAAATTCCTCCAAATCAGTGGCAGTTGGCCAACATAGATGGCTCATCTTTCATTGAGGGAGTTTTGCTTTCATTCACCATTCATTTTTATTTATGAGTCTAACTTTCATGACCCTTGTACATCTTCTTCCAAATTCTTTCAATTAGGCCAAATGAATGTTGATATGGTTACTATTTCCATCTGGTTCTTCCCTTTGCTAAACATCTGCTCCTATAGAATACATTGCTTTCTTAGGTTCCTTTCTCCTCCTTACTCAAATATATTGTTAGTTTACTTTTAGCTTAAAAAAACAAAGAGGTGATCAAGGGGGTTGCTACTTGGGTCTATAGTACATTTCTAAAGAAGCACTGGGTGGTGATGTCGATTTCAAAGTTTAAAGGTTTTCATGAGGACATATTTTGATACATGCTACTAATTATCCCTTCATTAGAAAACTTGCTTCTATTTAAAATGGATAACCTTTTATTCTACATCCCTACCTAGAATTCCATACTATAAAATACCCATAATCAGATGGTACATTTACTCCTTCATATGTGCAATTTACTTTTGATGGTCTAAGCCTTTACTTTGTAACATAAAAACTGAAAAATATTACAATTCTTGCTTTATGCTACTTATTTTGTATAGATCATTGTTCTATTGCCATCCTTATTACTTGCTATATTTCTTTTTCTCTCCTTTGAAATGATTACTTGTGAACTTTCTTAATCAAATTAGTCAATCTCCTAGAATCACAAATCCCTCAGGATTTCAAAGCAATGTTCTTTGTCATTTCTTTTTAAAATCAAGTTCAGTAAGTTCAAGAATGCAATTTTCAAACTTTGTGTATATGCACATGGTGGGTGTGTGAGTGTGTGTGTGTCCACTCTCCTTGAGCTTTCTCAAGGTCAGCAGTCTACTGCTTGAGTCACAGCACCACTTCTAGCTTATTCAGTGTATGTGGTACCCAGGAATCAAATCCAGGATTCTATGCATGCTAGGCAAGTACCCTACCACTAGTCCACACCAGGCCTATAATATCTTTTCTTATGGAAATTTTTCTGCTTCTTTTTTTTCATATGAAATTTTTCTTCTTTAAGTCTTCATGTATCCAATAGTCATGACTGGGAAAACTACATTATTCATTATTTACACCCTTCTTTGACTTCCAAAACAATACCTTTCAATCAGAAAAAAATGAAAACATGCTTCACATTTTCCATTATTTTTTAATCACCAGGAATTTATTCTTGGCATGTCTTGTGATTACATTCTTACTAAAAATAAAGTCATAGGAAAGCCAATTTCCTTTAAAATTTTTTGAGTTTGGTCACCAAGTTCAACTGACACTTATGTGGGTCATGGAATGCAATATCTGCACCCCTGAGAGGCCATATTCTTCCTCCTGTTTCCACGTCTCACTTTGCCCAGACTATCTTTCCTGCACAGGCTGCAGATGCACATAAATTTGTTAATTAAACTCTGTGCATGAGCTGGGATGTAGCTCAGTATCAAAATACTCACATAGTAAGTGCAATGTCAGTACCTTAAAAAGTGACAAGACCAAAAACAAGTAAAAAAAAAAACCAAAACAACAAAAAAAAACCTCACCCTCCAAAAACAACTACAACAACAAAACGGTCCTTGAAATTACTCCTGCAGCCCCCTTAACTCCCCCACCCAAGAAAAAAATTTCCTCTCTGTACCACAAAAGTACACTTCTGCTCTAAACCCACACATTAATCTTGCCATTGAGTCTAGTTTTATGTTTGTTTCCCTCTAAGCTGGTAAATATGCCCAGAAAAGGAGAACTTTACCCCTAGGCTTCATTGAAAGAATTGACTTCATGGGGACTCTAAGTGTGAGGAATATTTGCCCAGCTAAGGGCTATTTTAATTTGCAGGCTCTACAAAATTATCCACACAGACAGTTCACGAGTAATATATTAAAAACATATGCATCTGTCTCATCATGTACTGAATGATTTCATTGGCCAGACATTTCCTACCATTAGAGAAGTTGATGGACTTTGTTATACAGCTGCCCAGAAGGAAGGGCAGTGAGGACAAGAGAGGCATCATATTAGGGAGGTTTTCTGGAAGAATTGTTATGTCCGGGAACCAGAAAGAGCTATTGCCTTTCACCAAATGCCAGCAAAGTTTAAGTATCTCAAGAATAGCAAGTTGAGAACCTCTGAGAGCATAAATTTGGCCTGGCATTCACATTATATTGGCAGCCACCAGAGCTAGGGGAGATGTGAAGCACAGTCAGTTTTGAAGAGGAAAAGTCACTGGCGAGGATAAGTTGATCTACACCCTGAGCAACATAAAAGCACCGTATTCTGGAGCTGATTACAACTGAAAGACCAGTTACTACATATGGATAAAAAACTCACTAAAGATGTCTGAGTAGGTTGAATAGAGTTTGGAACAAAATAAAGGTCTTGATTAGTAAGTCTGAAGAAGATGTGTGAAATCTGAATGATAATATTTAATATATCTTGCCCAGAATCCCCAAACTGGTGATATGCAGAGATATTTGGATTATATTTCTTTTATTTCAATGATTATAAATATAGATTTTTGTTCAAAAGGTGAAGGAAAGGAGGTAGAAAAAGGATGTGGAGAATATAGCCATAAAATTCAGTGGATATACTACAAAACTAAGAAAAGTGAAGGAAGAGGTAGAGTTGGGAAGGATGGGGATTAATAAGGACTGTATTAATAAACTAATGTGTTTAATGGGATCACTCCTTTGTACAACAATTTAAATTAAATATAGTATATGTAGGTATGTATATACACATATGTAACACCATTTGCTGGCTCTACAACTATGTATATGTACATAATTATATATAACAATTATTTATAATATTATTTATATGATATATTCACATTACACACACACACAATTTTAAGACTAGAGGCAAGGCTCAAGTGATAGAGCACTAGACTTAAACGAGAAAGCAGAGTGAAAACTCCAGAGACTCTGTTCAAGAACCAGTACTCTCTGGATTAGGGTGTAAGTCAGTGGTAGAGCCCTTGCCTAGCATATGTGAGACCTTAAATTCTATCTCCAGCAATAGGAAAAAGGAAATTGTAAATGCAAATATCCATTAAAGGGGTATATGAACAGTATAATTGTGAGTGTATACATATAATATATATATATGTAATTGTGTGTATTATGTGTACATGTCTATCTCCTTCCAAGAAAGAATTTTGTTAACAGGCAAAAAGTGAAAGAATTCATAAAAAAGGAAAAAGAATGTATTATTTGGGGTCCTGAGGAAGCACTGCCCCTTATTTTTCAACTTTAATCAATAGCCCATCTCAAATATGAGTTCTACTTCTTATTAATGCAGCACTTGGTCCATCTTTCTAAAACATACAGACTGGAAGTATGAAAACATAATTTAGACCAATATTGAAAATGGTTTTTCTAAAACAATGTAAAATAGTGAGCCCATAAGGTTGACTATAAGCAGATGACTCTGAAACTGAATAAAACCCACAGAATTTCTAATTTCCTATCATGGCAACATTTCTTACTTTTTAGACTCTCAGCTTCAGACAGCCAGGTGGATTTGGAGAAATAGCCTACATACTTTTGCTTTTTTCCCCTACGTGTGAATATTTGGAGACTAGTGGTGTCTGGATCACCTCTAAATCATCTTCACTCAATAACATTTTTTGGAGAAAGTTGAGCCAATGTCTGCACTTTGCTGCCACAAAAGTTATTTATGGCCCTAAAATTTTATTAAACTATTTAGATCGTTTTGCATTTCACAAGGAAATATCAGTTTACTATTGCCTTTTCTTTCCCTTTGATTTAATCACTTTTCAACATGTTGGAAGAAGATGACTTAAATCAGTATTAGTTATGTTCATCAGTGACTCTTTTGACAAAATAGAATTATAGAATGATGCTTGAGCCAATGAAAGCAGCTGGGTCTATTGTGTTTTAAACACTCAAGACTTTTGTGACTCTCATTAACCAGCCTTAAATTATTTGGATGGAATGAGGTGGGAAATGCCCTTATCTAGCTCCTCCTCCTCCCCCTCCTTCTCCTCCCCCTCCTCCCCCTCCTTCTCCTCACCCCCCTCCTCCTCCTTCTCCTCCTTCTTTTTTGTAGTGCTGAAAATGGAATCTAGGGCCTCTCATATGCTTGGCCTCCTACCAGTGAGATAATCTCAAACCCCTTAAAAATATATGTTAAACTATTAACACATGAGTTATGCTATTTTTCCTTGAAGTATTTCTTATCCAGTGCTACATTGATTTTGAGAGTTGCATAAGAGTAATGATTAAAATTGGGGAGAATAATTGATAATGTAAGCATATATTAGTCATTTTTAATGGTATCTTTACAGGTGAACAGATCTTTGGGTGTGGGTAGGGTGGGTTCCATTCTTTTACCTGAACCCAAGAAGCAAAGATTTGGTCCTTCAATTTTCAGTTCAACTGTAAGGTAGTTCACAGACATGTAGGTGGGAAGCTGTTTCCATACATGTTCAAAGATCAGCTGGCGTGTACTTATGCTTAAGTAGTAAGATTTAACAGTTGTTATTTGATGCTAAGGAGGCATTCCTAGTATTTCATGCTCCATCACAAACTCAGAAAAATAACATGGAGTGCTAATGCTTCCAGCACTTATGAACAATGTTCTGGAATTGCCCACTTAGGTCACTTCCCTTGACAGTAATTGGTTTACTATAGAACTGTATTCTAGGATATTAGAAAAGTTCAGCCACCATTGTGGAAAATTAGACTCCAATTAAAAATTTTCCATTAAGCTCTTTTTCTTTACTAAGAATTTCCTTTGGGAAGGAAGAAAATGATAAATTAGCTTGGAGCTGTGTCCATTACACTTCACCTCTGTAAGATATAAAATAATAGACTTTCTTTTACTCAGTTAAATGAAACAAATAATATGTTTTTGAACTTTATAGTGCAAAAGTGAATCCTAAGAATAAGAAAAATAGATGCTTTGTAAAATGATAAAATTTATCATTAATTCTTTGAAAAACAATTATATTTATCTTCCTTTCCTTTTTCTGTGACAGGTTTTTAAAAATATGTTTTATTATACAATACATAATTGTACAAAGGAGTTTCAATTCAACATGTTAATGTGTGAATACAATGACTTTGATCAATGTCATCTCATTATTTTCCCAATCTTCATATAGCCCAACCTCTCTTCCCTCAAGTTTCCAGTTCTGTTTTCACATTATTATGACTGTATCTGTCCATTGTTAATATTTAATAATACTTTATTACCATCAAGTAGTTGTACAAAGGAGGCGTTATTTAACGAAGTAGTTTGTGAATATATTAGTATGTCCTATGGTTTCTTTAAAAATTACCTTTTGATTGAGCAGCGAGTTGGGGCTTTGTGACAATTAAGTAGGGGAAGGAGAAAGTGATGGAAGAGGAGGTAAGCAGAAAACAGACAATGAGCATGACTATGCAAGCTTCAAAATGGATACCTGAGCGATTCTATTACTACTTTGAGTCAAGGTGATAGTTATCCTAATAAACTATTAAGATTATACCGCTTTGTCCATATTTTAGTTGCATTCTCCAGTTTTCAGATTAGGGTGAGTATGCCTTTGTAGATATATATTTTAATTGCATTCTCCAGTGTTCAGATTAGGGAGAGTATACCTTTGTAGATAGATTATATGTTTTGGAGATATACAGAAAAACGAAAAAATGTGTTTAAAAAAAGTCCAAACAAAAGAAAGACAGACTTTTCTCTTGCTTGACATACTACCTTACCCGTCTTGTTTTTCTCCTCCTCCTTCCCCTGCTTTGAACTAATGTGGCTGTGTCTGCATGGCATGTGTATACCTGGGGAAGTTTAGCTGCTCTTTGACAAAGCAACAATACTTAGGTGAGAGAACAAGTATCTGGAGACGTGCTTCAGATGACATCACTAAGTCATTCATAAACTCACTTATACATTAACTTTTTGCATAATGATGTGTAATTCTTATCATAGTATCTGGTGTATAGAAAATTGTGACTAAGAATTTCAATTGAAGAGATTCTTCTTTTTATCCTTTTACATCCATGCTCTTTGGCAGTATTGGCAGTACAGGCCTCTTTCTTTCTCTTCTTCTCTCTCTCTTTCTCTCTCCCTCTCCCTGCTTCCCTTTCTCTGTCTCTGTCTCTATTTGGTAACTCAGTGCCTCATACTTAGTCGAGTACAATACTGCTGGGCCACACTTTCAGCTCTATTTTTTAATAATAACTTATAAGATAGGGTCTTGTTTCCTCCTCAGGGTGCTATTAAGTCACAGCCAGCCTAATTTTCAGCTTCCCATTCTCAATAGTACCTCTGGTGCCCACATCTTTGTCCATCTTTCCTCTATGACTTCTGATTCTTGAGCAATTTTCTGTCCTTGCTAAAAGCCTGATTATAATCCTTCAATGGCCTTCACCATGACCCAATCTCAGTCTCTCACATAACAGCATAACAAATGTCACTACTGAGCCTAACTATGTGTTGAGAAAGTGCTGCCAATTCCTTTGCTTGAGCTTGCCTCGAACTAGAATCCTCCACTTTCAGCCTCCCAAGTAGCTAGGATTACAAGCATGAGCCACTGGCATCCATCTATATCCACATTAAAAAATATCTATGAGTTGTAACATGACAAGTAATTATGATATGTTTCTGTATGCATACAAGGTACCTTAACAAAACTTGATTTCCTACAGCACTCCCCCTTATCCTTCTCAAGTCAATGAACTCTTTATTGTTCCATGTTCACGTATATTTATAACATATTTTTACCAGTAGGTGAAAATTAGGTGTGTGGGCTTATAGTTAAGAAACACTTGCAGTAAATCAGTGTTGCCTTTAGTTTAGACAAATGTTCCCAAAAAGCGTGGTTTAGATTGTGAAAATTCCCTAACATCCTGAATTCCAGAGATTCTAGTCAGTTACACTTAGTAAACAGAATTTAAAGCAAGATTAACTGACTTTCCTATGGTAGAAATACACTGGATTCTCTCATTTTGGAAACCAAAATACTTCACTTGAAAATGCTTTTGGGAGATAAATCTCCTAGTTTGTATACCAGAGAGAATGAAAACTCTAAAGATACATGCTTTTCCACAAATGCACAGGGTAGGAAAAAGTAAGATGGAATGTGGGAAACTCCAGATTCAGGTAAAAGGAGATAGGAAGAGTGGAAATAACTTAAAGTCAACTAGCAAAAACTTGAGAGAACAATGTAAGATTCAGGAATTCAGGATTCCCTCATGTTTAGCATTTGTTGTTTTTTTAAACTGGAAAATATTTGCTCACTTCCCCTTTTTTGCATGTGTTCATAACTAATGAAGTGAAAGATGCCAAAATCGTGGGATAAAGCCTCTAGCCAATAGTGGAAAGACAGAATCTGAGAGATGGTTTATCTGGAAATATCTTAGAGGTAAAGAAGAGTAGGGAAGGAAGCAGATTCCATCTGAAGAGTTTCCTGGACATCCTGGACAACTTTTTTTTTTTTTTTTGGTGGGTCATGGGGCTTGAACTAGGCCTGGGCACTATTCCTGAGCTCTCTGCTCAAGGCTACCACCCTACACTTGAGCCAAGCCACACTTCCCATTTTCCAGAGGTTAATTGGAGATAAAAGTCTCAGGTTCTTTTGTGCGTGGGCTGGGTTTGAACCTTGATCCTCAGATCTTAGCCTCCTGAATAGCTAGAATTACAGGCATGAGCCACCACTCCCAGCTTCTGGACTACTTTTGACTAGGATAGCTTAAGGAGTTCTTGAGACTGGATTGTTAAGACACAAGCCATGAAAGGGAAGATATTTATTTAACAATGTAATATGTAACTCTGGCCTTCTTTGCATTAATCATCATAGTAATCAAGAAGAACTTGAAGTTTGTATGGGAAATGAAGAGACTATCTCATTAGATGCCACCAACATAATGGAAATCTATGAAAGAGAAATGGGTCCAGGGCCTTAGGTTCTCAAAGCACCCCACGCAGCATACCTTAACCTTCCTTTCCATGACAAAACTACTCAAAGCCATTTCACTCTCCATTAGCCATTAGATAACCCCAAGCTTAACCCTCGGTGTAATACTGGATTCAAACCAATCAATAAATTGAGAATTTGTACTTAAAAACTGATTTGTTGAATGGTAACTCCTTTACACAACTACTTAAATACAATTAGAATATTATTTTAAATTTTTAAATATTTTCTCCAAGAAACAACCTGTAACCCAAGTTGATACATTTTTAAGGAGATAATTCATTTAATCCCAGTTTTTTATTAAAGAATTCATTAACATTGATTTTTATGTCATATTTCAAATGATGTGTTTAACAAACAAGTATTCAACTTATGTTAACTCAGAAAATGAAGTACAGATTATTTAGAATAACAAAAATAAACTCTGTGAATTAACTTAAGCTAGAAGCTATAGCAGCAGAAGCTGGTTTTGAAGGGAACAGATCTTGTGTGAACACTGGCATTGTTTGCCTCAGAGGCTTGCCAAAATCTAGGCAAATATTCCACTGTATATTGAACTCTTAAACATGCAGTTTTGTGATACATGCTTAACATAGTGTCTTTGGGGCAACTGCATTAACTCAAGAACAGGTTAAGTTCATATTCTACCCAGGAACATTCAGCACTAAAAATGTGACTTTAGTTTAATTGAGGGAGAATATTCCAGTACTCAAATTTGTGGACATAGGATGATCCCTGTTGTCATCCCAATTTCAGAAGGTTAAACTAGATTTCCATTCTATGTATGAGCCACTGGGTGCAAGGTTTGTCTGGAAATTTTCAGTTGAGCTTGTACCTCACTATCTGTTCATATTGTATTTAGCAGGTATGTAATAGCTTCCAATTACTGACCAAGAACTAATGTCTATCATGCACTTTGTGTTTGCTAGTATGTCATCTATGACTGCATTGGATCTTAAAGAAATCTATTCATGCTGATGTTATCTCCACTTAGAAGAAACTAGACTCAAAAGCCCAAGGACAAAAGCCATAGAATTAGGTAGAGATCTTCCCAATTCCTGAAATAATGTTCTTAATAAAAATTAACATCTCTGTAATGCTTTCTGTGAGTAGCATATGTCTAATCATTTCATATATATTATCTCTTTACCTCCAGAAGCTTCTCATTCCTACTTATAGATATGAGTTTTTAGATTTGAAAGATTAAACTGCCCAGTGTAAAAAATTATGTTAGTAGTAAAATCAATATTTGTCCCAGACAATTAATTGTATACTCTCTGACTTCTATATTAGCCTGCCCACTGGATTCTACTAGGAGAATGATTTTTGGCATATTTTTCTAGCAAACAGTAGGCCTATTTAGAAATAAACCAAATTCATTCACAAGTAGTGTTTAGAAATTCAAAGCAATTTAAAAATCACAACTCATAAGCTCTAAATTACTTCTAATTGCCAGAACTATCATCAGAATCACAGTTAACAGAATCTTAAGTAGTATCAACACATAAATAAGTATTTAGGTAGATGCCATTCATAGAGCTTCAGCCATATCTCCCTCTCCTAATAAAGGAGATGGAATTACCAGCAAGTTTAGTAGCATTATTATAATAAAACCTATAAATAAGCTATTTGGGTAAATATTATTTAAAATGTGTTACTTTATGTTTGGTAATATCCTGGTTACATGCATTATGTGTTGCCTAGTGTGTATTATATACTTTGTTTTATAGAACTAATCAAGAAATTCATTCTATCATTCTGTAAATGTATGTGGCTGGCAAGGTTGATTCTGTGCCCAGGTCCTCTTGAATCTCATTTGTAGAATATGTTCTTTCAGGTTGCAGGAGAGCTTATCTTTTCATGCCTAAGCTAGAAGTGTTGAGCACTTACATCCTTCAGAGTGTTCATAGCACTCAAGTCTAAGAGGCAACAACCACATATTTAAACTTGGGTAAAGACTCTGTTTTGCCCCCTGAAAAGGATGAACTGTTGTTCATCTTACTCACTCACCTCATGTTGTGAAATAAGGAGATGATAACTAAAATATGTGATGAGTTGAACGAAGCTTCCTGCCATGTCAGGAAAATTTGCAGCATACATGGAAGATAGGACAGAACAACTTTTGGCAAAGTGTCCAAAAAATGTACCAATAGCAACTGCTGCACAATTAAGATGATTCCAAAAATCTAACCATTTAAATAACTAGGGAAGATTTAAGCCTGGATATAGATATCAAAATATGTTTAAAGGTATGTAACTCCTAATGAATTGGAAAACTAGGTTTTTCAATGCTCATCATTTCCTGGTACTTTGCAAAAATCCAATAATATCTGGTAGATCATTTATATAGGAAGTCTCAGCTGTAGAACAATTGAAACAGAGAGTTATTCTTAAAGAATTTTCAAAAGATTTAGCAATAATTCTACCTGAAACATGCTTTGTGATTATTTGGTTTGTGCATACTCTTGGATGATGTTGAAGGAGCCCAAACCAGATTAGAAAATAGGATATGGGAGATTATAACAGAAAAACCATATAACCGTCAAGCCTTCAAGGAAGAACTGCTCAATAACTGCTTAATCTGTGTGTTGTGTTTAACAGTGTTTTCAGTTGTGTTTAAAAACTGAAAATATGTTACTGTCTGTAATAAGAAGGAATGGCACTGATACAATGCACTCATAATATAGTAGGGCTGAAAAAAATGTATTAGTCATATGCTGGAAAAAGCCAGAGCTCAGACACCTTGATGTATGATCATTCATTTTTTTAGTTGATGATCAGATTGGTATCTATCTTTCAGGCTTAAGAATTTAATATTGCACATTAATTTAGTGAAGTGCTAGGCAAGACCAGCACTTGAAATTGACAATTATTGGAATATGAAAATTGATTTCTAAAGTACTGAATAAAAATTGCCAAATGGTTCTCTGTACATTGTTGTTGTTGTTGTTGTTGTTGTTAGTCATGGGGCTTGAACTCAGGGCCTAAGCACTGTCCCTGAGCTTCTTCTCCTGAAGGCTAGTACTCTACCACTTTGAGCCATACCACCACATCCAGTTTTCTGGTGGTTAATTGGAGATGAGTCTCACAGACTTTCCTTCCCTGGGCTGGTTTTAAACTATGATCCTCAGATCTCATAGCCTCCCGAGTAGCTAGTATAACAGGTATGAGGTGCTGTCACTTGGCTCTGTACATTTAATCTGTCAACAGAACACTTAGCATACAACCTCACTGAAGTACTAGGGTTCTCGTTCCTGTAACAGTTTCATGCCTCAAATGATTCCAAGGTTGTTTGCACTGACCCTCATTGGATCATTTATTAAAATCATGCTAAAGCAGGTGTATGCCTAGTATAATTTAGTTATGCAAGTGCTGGTGTCTTTGAAAGCAGCAAATGAGTTCCCAATTAATGGACCATTGTGTGCTTGCTGTAATATGTGTCTGTATCTAACTTTCTGCTTTACTGTCATGAGACACCTCCACCTGTCTCTGAATCTTCATGTGTAAGCATGTAGGTGCAACTTCTCTACCACATTAAGATTTTTTAGATTGTTTTCAACTCTGTTGTAGTTTAGAGCCAGTTAAACTAATGGGAGGTAAACTTTTGAATATTTTTTCTTTTGCATTTTTCCAAGACTACCAAAATGTAGGACATTACAACTAGAACTAGCCTCTGAGAAATACCATCACATCTGTGTTTCATAATGGATTTGTGCCTAGATTCCATTATAGGGATTTTGTTTATCCTACCAGGGGTCTTAACATACTTACTCATTGGAAAAATAAAGCTTCATGAAAAGGGGAAAAAAGCCCAAGCAAATCTAAGCTACCATTATCTCCTTGATTTTTAGAATACTATTTCGAAGTCCTGACAGTGATTCATGGTCAAACAGCTCCAAATCTCCAAATAGGCAAATAGGTGATTGTGTAAGGCTGTGCTCGAGGTCACTAGGAGAAGTTTAAAAATGCCCAAACAATTAGAACTGGGTCTTGAACTCAGGGCCACATGCTCTCATTCAGCATTTTTACTTAAAGTTGGCACACTACTACTTGGACCACAGCTCCACTTCTGGCTTTTTGGTAGTTAGTTGGAGATGTGAATCTCATGGACTTTCTTGCCTCCTGAGTAGCTAGTATTACAAGCATGAGCCATCAGCGCCCAGTCAGGAGAAATTTTTTATAGAATGAGCATAAAAAGCAGAACAAAGAAGTTACCTGGTTACTATCTTATTTGACCTAAACCTCTGGTTTAAAACAGTAACAACCACCCAATTGCTTATAGCTGAGAGGCTGAGCATGTTTCAATTCATGCTAAATTTGGATTTAAGTTTTAGTTTGCTTATTTATAGATACTTAAATCTATGAGGTTTGCATATAGTTATTTAAACACATGTTCAACATTTTCTATTTTGAATATGGATCTCATATTGATTGATGCTAATACCTGTACAAGATTCCATTCAATGTATATGACATAATTCAACTACTTTTCTACTTTTGACACTCATGTTGTTTTCAAAGAAGTTCTTTCAAGGATTTTGATAATATCCAAAAATAAAAGTAAAAGCAACAAAGACATAGGGCCTTAGTTATAGAAGTGGACAGGTCATCATAGATTGTCACTTGCCTAGTAGGTCTTCTGGGGCCCTCTCATGAAACACTTGCAGTGGACGAGAAGGACCAGGCCAATGTGACAGGTGTGGTACACTCGTACTTGCTAAGGAACTATGGAGGGTCTCTGCTATTAATTTATGAAAATAACAGTTTAGTATTTAGAACTATTTTTTCTGTATGTTATGTGTGTAGTCATTGGAGCTATTTTTTCCTAATGTGTTTATGTATGTATACATTTGTATATGTCTATACATACATACATATGCACATATATGCAAAGCAGCAGATTCAATAGTGTAAGACCTGAAGTCTAACTGGAACCCCAGGGGCTAATTACTGCTATTGTTTGGTTTGACCAAACAGGATTCAAAGTATTTCTGTTATTTGACAACTTCACATACAGATCTGAACTTTTTGCCTTGCTGAGCAATTGGAAGACGTGGCAACACAGACCTTTTAAAACAACCTGGATTTGACTAGTGCCTATGTCTCAAAATAAATGAACTCTCCAAAATGTTTCCTTATCTCTGGCCTCCACCATTTATGTGCTTTCATGGCCTCTGCAGTACTTGCATTTGTGGCTAATGTGCTATCTTTATGCTTTGTGTCTATTTGTCTGCTCCAAGACAGAAATAAATAACAAGCAAGAAGGGCACCTGTTAATTTTGGTAGGATAAAACTATTAAAATCTATAATCAGTTTGTGAGTGTCTGCAACAGTCATGTGTAGTCTTTTCAAGTCCAGGGCAAGAAGGAAATTTACTGTAGTAGAGGTCATGCAGAGCCACAACTAAGACATTGGTCCATCACAGACTAGAGAAAGTCTGTCATTCTATAGGAAGAAAGGGTTTGATGGTAAAGGTGTGATTGAACCTACTATACTTGAGGGAAGCTGTTTACATCTAAATTCCTATTTTAGTTCATGTATTTGAATTGATGCATAGTATTTTTGTGCATTCATGAGGTATGGTATGATATTTTGATACATCATAGAATGTATAATAATTAAATCATAGTAATGACCATTTTCAACTAATAAAATATTTCTTAGTTTTATACGCGAGAAAATTTTAGAATCTTCTTTTCTAGTCACTTTGGAAGGTATCGTAAGTTGTTGCAGACCATAGGTAGGTACCTTACTGGCTGGCAGGACACCCAAACCTGACTGGGCTTGATTGCGTATATTTATAATTCCAGCTTTGTGGAAGCAGCTATATAGCAAGCACTTGTCTAAAGAGCAACTGCAAATAAACAAAGGTAAATAAACAATCACAGAAACAAAAAGTCTACCCAAACTCACCTTTCCTCTCTGTGAGGTAGTGTTTGACCTCTCTTTGACCCCTATATCACCTTTCCCATCACTGATGGCTAGGTTTCTACTCAGCTATGAGAGAAAGTTTTAGTTTCAACAAATGAGTGAGAACATATGATTTTCAATTTTCTGAGCCAGGCTTATTTCACTTAACAAACTGTGCAACGGTTCTGAGCATAATGCTGGAAATGTTCAAATGTCCACTAGCTTTTCTTTGCAGTGGAAATCTATCTGAAAAAGTCGGCTTGAAGGACAAAACATTGACCTTAGCTCATGGCTCAGAGGCTTTATTCTTCAGATGCTTGGTTCCAATAGTGGAGAGGCAGAAAATCATGGCGGGGGTAGTGATGACATTCTGTGGTAGAGCAAAACACTCACTTCATAACAGACGGAAAGATGAAAAGCAGAGAAAGAAGGTGGGGACAAAATATGTTTCCAACATCTAAATTTCCTGTTTCTAATACCTCTTAATAGCCCATTAAATTATAATGTCATCAGTGGGTAATGTATTAATGAGATCAGAATCCCCACAATTCAATTATGTCTTTGAAGTTCACTTCTGATCATTGCTGGGCCAAGCCTTCAGTACATGAGCCTTTTGGGGTAAACTATCTTCAACCCTGACTAGATTGTTTTTCTATGGAATGAATTTTGTGTACATAGTTAATAGTGCAACAAATGCATGTACAGAGGTTGCTTGGACATGATTGTTTTCGTTGCTTTGAATATAAACCCAGTGGTGGTATTGCACATATTTTTAGTTTTGAGGTGTTATATGACATTTCCACACTGACTGCTAAAAAGTTCTACTTAGTATTAATTACTTAAGTACTAATAATTGATAGGAATAAAAGTAAGAAAATAAATTATTTCATATATCTACACATAACATTTGGAAATTTGTGTGATAAGTTTTAGTTTCCCCATGCCTTAGTTTAGGAAATAATCAATTACAAAAATAATTGAAACCCTCCATTGTCACATTTTCCCTTGTTTCTATTCCAAAGTAATGGCTATGTCATATTTATTATTTATTAATGTGCTTATAATCTTATAGTATATAGATTCACTAAGCAAAGATACTTCTTTTCATACTTTCAAGAGCCATTCATGTTGTTGGTAGTTGGAGTCTATTTCATTTGTTTGGGTTACTGAAAGTTCTTTGTAGGTTTTATCATTTTTAAAATTTTTTATTAGTAGAAAATTTCCTGTGTTGAACATATTCACACTTGATTTTTGTGAACCTCTTGAAAATATCAGGATGCAAATGCTGCCAGCTCAAAGATAGAATTCTTTTTGCCAAGTTCTTGAAGTATATAGGTCTACATTCCTATCAGTGTTTTCCATGGTTTTTTTGCTGTAACTATGACAACATTTACTTTGTACTTTAATTAACATGAGGTGAGATGATGCTTTGATATTGACTTCATTTGCACTTGTCTGGTTGTTGGTGATATTCAGAATCTTTTTACATATTTTTGTGTTTTCTTTTTAAGTAATTTGAAATGCTTTCTCTGATTTTCTTCTTAGATTGTCAATTTTTCAGTTTCTGTTTGGAAAACCAAAATGCCTATAAACTGGCTGCATACATGTTGATATAGTCTCAAAGTTCTAGGTCCTCCTAAGAGGGATTATAACAAACCTAGGAAAACACCTTTGCTGCTATGGAACCTACACGAATGTTAATAAGCCTGGCCTCTAGTTGGTATATATGCTTAAAATGATTACCAAGTTCTCTTCACACATGGTAAAATACCCTGATTTTTAAAGATATGGAACCAACCTAGATGTCCCTCAGTTGATGAGTGGATCAACAAGATGTGGTATTTGTACACAATGGAATTCTATGCTGCTGTCAGAAAGAATGACATCGCCCCATTTGTTAGGAAATGAAAAGACTTAGAAAAAAATCATATTAAGTGAAGTAAGCCAGACTCAAAGGAACTGAGGCTCAATGATTTCCCTCATTTGTCCTAATCAGTAGAAACCTTAGGCTCTCCTAGCAGAGATTTGCAATAGAGCAAAACCTTGATACAAAAGGCCATATAGTATGACGCTAAATGAAAGGATCTCTAGGATATAGAAACATAAGCCATATAATGAATGATTGTTGTTTTTAAGGTACTATGTTATCTCTCATCTCTTTTGCTGTCCCTTGGTTATCTCATATTGTTAAAGTATCTCACTTTGTTACCTGATATATCAGATATATTTGTATTTGGTTATTTGAAATTGGATAGGGAATGGGAGAAAACAAGATAAGGGGTGGGGGTGGGGGGAGGGAAATGGGGACCAAGACATGTGAAAGGTATCAATGTATGGGAATTAATGCACCATCTATCTGGCAAATATCATGTAACCCTTCTATTAATTACAATAAAAATATATGGGAAAAAAAAGATTGGTATAGGACCAGAGGAAGGTCCTGTACCCAGCTTTGACGTGGAATTTCTGAAGGAAATTTACAGTTCAGACTAATTTATATAATTATGTTAAATGCAGTTAAAAGTGTTTTGAGCTAATACTTAGTATTTTATGAGTTTTATCTCTGATATCCTTATATAAACAACCCTTCAATGAGTATAAACAAAATTTTAAACACTTGATATCTGTTTCCTCATCAACTATTTCAAAAGAGCATTGTTTTCTATCATAAATCATCTATTTGTAATAGATGAGGATGTCATTCTTATTTATCTTCCCTTTATTCTTTTTAGTGGTGTAAGACACATCTGATAAAATTTCTGAATTTCAGCAATGCTATTCATCATTAAAAACTCATGAATTACCTCAAATGTTTTTCTCCATATGGTTTTAAATGACGCAGACACCGTTTCTATTTATTGTGGCTAATATTGTGTTTTGGCTATTTATTTGATTTTAAAGATATTTCAGGACAGAATATACCTTAACAAGTCCTTATTGGTTATAGGGCATTAGTACTCATCAGCAATGGTATTTCTTTCATTTTTATGAATACCAATGACAACTGGAAGACAAGTCATATGATATGGCAGTGGGGAAGTTCAAAAGATTTTGATGTAGATTCAAAGACATGAATCTATCTGGAAGCAAATTGAACAGGAAATACATAGAAAAAAGACATTAGAAAGACAAGGAATTGCCTAAAATCACAGTGGAGCATGCCAAAGCACATATAAATATAATTAACCAAAGTGCATCTTCGGATGCCTGAGGATCAATGCTCAGCAATCATCATGCTAGTGCTGCTCTGAAAATAGACAAGATTCTTCTGACCTAGCAGAACCTTGTGTAAAATCAGTGTCAACTGACAGAAGAATGACACAGAGCTGTAAATCACATTCAGTCTGAGTGCTTCAGAGAACAAAGAAAATTCCACGGTTATTTTCCAGAATGATTCAAGGCATCAGACCAAAGAAAGATAAGAAAACAAACAGGACTCAATCATGTTTTATATTTATGTCAGAAGAATGGCTTTTAGTTAGAAGTGGAACAAAGGAGGTGTGTTGAGAGGGTACTAGAAGATCAATGTGGGAATATATTTATTAACAAGAGTATGTAACATTTGTCATGGAATTCTGAGCAAGTAATTGAAGTATTAGTCTTTAATCTAGACAGCAGTATATTTTTAGGGAAAATATCAGTATCAGGTCAAGGGAGTTGAACTGAAAGGCCTTAGGAGGTCTGCCATCTGTATCTCATTTTATGAAACATTAAGCAGCTCTTTTTCCAAACTCCTCTCCTATATTCGAAGCCTTTGAATTTTTCACATTGTTGTCTCTGCAAAGGTGCATTGATATGGCTCCTGTACATTGTCTACTTCTATGCTGAAGACAAAGCAGTGAAAATAATTTTTATAATAATAATGATAATTATATTGTCATTATTAAGATGTTGTACATGGGGGTTACTCTTTCATAAGTCAGGTAATGAGTACATTTTATTTTTGGACAATGTCATTCTTTCCTCCCCACTCTCCCATCCCACCCATCCTTGCCCACAAGTTTCATAGTTTCTGAAAACAATCCTATAAGACCTTCTATTATCCTTGAAGTTGAAACATCCATTTCTCCGTATGAAGCTGTGAATAAATGTAAATATTATTGTAATTTACTATTGGATATTTTTTTCTATTGGATGACCTGTGAAGGGCAGGGATAGAGTTTGATGGCATTGGATACCAAGTTGAGATTTGAAGGAAGACAGGAAAGAGAATGATCAAGGTAGGACAGGAAAGAAAGGACAGTAGCCAAACCATTTGCACTGGCCCAGGGAAGAAGGAGATAAGAGAGAAAGTACTTACCATACTTCAGAGATCAAAGCATCAGAGTCCTCAATGAGATCTGGTACTCATTACAACAAGGTGAAGAGATCTTCAGAAGAGCTTGGGAACAGAAGAGTCTTTACTAATGACTTATCCAAAAGTTCCAGAAGGCACTGCAGTAGTTTTAAGAGTGAGGAAATTGAAGATGTAGTGGTCAAAGGGGATATTTGTAGATTTAAGTCTGGGAAATGAGGGTGAATTGAGAGGCCCAGTTTTCTTTTTTTTATTATTTCAATGTATAGAGGAGTTACAGTTATATTCTCCAAATAGAGGATGCATTACTTCTCACACATTGATATCCCTTGTTATGTTTTAGTCCCCATTTCCTTCTCCCCTCCCCTCATTTTTCCCCTCCTATACAGAAACAGATTGCATAGACTATGTCAGAATATCATGGGAGACTAGGGAGGAAAAACAGGATTGCTAGTGGGTCTAGACAGAAGCCTAAATAAAATGTGGTCCTCTTTACACTTCTGTCCCATGGTGGGGGAGGATGATGTTCTCTGGAATGCATGAAGAGGAAGCAGAGACCAGCATTTTGCCCGTGTTCCTGTTGGCATTAACAGTGCCATTGTATTAGTTTCTTGTGTTCTTGTCCAATAGAGATCTCTCATTTGATTTCAGAAAATGACTGATGACACTTACTTGCAAGTATTACTTTGGTGGGATAAAAGAAAACTCTCATGAATTTGGATCATCTCTTTTATCTGGAAATAAGCTGGAAAAAGGGCTGGGGTTATGGTATAATTGGTTATAGCACCTGTGTAAGAAAGTGCAAGGCCCTGAGTACAATCTCTACTACTGCTCCCCCCCCAAAAAAAAAACCATTTAGAAACAACACTTCAAACTCTACTTTGAATATATAATGCATTATTCTCCCATCTGATTATCTTATATAATTTGTGTGATTTTCATGTTGATTTTGACTCACACAGGTGATAACTGGCCTGCAGAATTATACCTCTCAAAATTTCCATTACTTATTAGGAGAGTTAACACCCTCCCCTCAAAAAGCAGCCCTTTAGTGTCTTTGGCAAAGCTTCCTTCACCATACGTAGAAAGATGTGGACTTGCTAGATTTCTAAGTATCTTCACATTGAAGAAGGTCTTTTTCTAAAGTAGGAATAATTTCTACAGATCTAAGACAGCTTGACTATTTGCAGTATTCCAGAGAAGTGCAAATATTTCTTCCTGAAAAGTGTTTTGAGACTCCTCTCCACTCTCCACTAAAACAAACAGGTTAGAATGAGCTGGAAGGTGGCTTTAGAGGTAGAGTGCTTGCTTGCAATGCATGAAGCCCTGGGTACAACTCCTTAGTACCACATGAACAGAAAAAGCTGGAAGTGACACTGTGGCTCAAGTGGTAAAGTGCTAGCCTTGAGCAAAAGAAGCTCACAGACAGTGCTCAGACCCTGAGTTCAAGCCCCAGAACTGGCAAACAACAACAACAACAAACAAACAAACAAGTTAGGAAATATTAAATCATTACCTTCAAGGACAATATGAACAGATAATAATTTGTCATTTGTTAGTTATGCTTACCTACTCAGCTTGTATAATTTGGTTTCTGAAAATTTTGTGTATCCAGCTATTAAAATGAATACAAATTATAGATATGAAAACAAAAATAAACCAGTATATGCTAATTGATCAGGCTAATGAATTATTTTAACCAACATTACAGTTTATTTCTTAGCCTGCTAAAGTTGAAGCAAATACATAGGTAAATTGTGAGCTCACCCTGTTGTGACATTTGGGGGCATGGTAAGATCTTAGTGTGTGGTGTAGGTCACCTTTGCTGACAAGAACATTATAGCCACCTCATGGGATTCGTTTTCAGTTACATAGGAGAAAGTAAATGGAGGGTCTCAAGGAGAAAATACCTCATGTATTAGGCCAAATAAACTATAAACCATGGAAGCATTTGCTCTTCCAATTGTAGCCTGCCTTCATTCTGTCTTAAATGCAGGGTTGAGATTAATCAGTAACTTCTAAATAGGCTCTGGGGCAGAGAAAATTAAAAATGGGAATGTAGGACTGAGCTCTCTAGGTCATAGATCTCTTCCTCATGACCAGTACCAGATGGGGCCTCCTTAGCAATTTCTACTTTCTGAGTGCCAGGAAAAGAAGTTTGTTACAGTAACAAGGACCAGGGTGTGAGCAAAAGTTTCTGTGGCTATTAGATCCAAACAGTACAACAGTGATGACTCAATATTTGGGTCCTCAAGGTTACGGACATGGTCTAGGAGATATAAACATAACTACATACACATAAAAATCTATGATGGGATATATACTCTATAGACATAATGTTTTATTACATGTATTGATATGTTTCTATGACATACAATCCCTCAGCCTAATTTTAAGTATGTTCTAAAATCTAAGTGCCAATGATTATCGAGAGATTCCCTTCTTGAATACTTGTTTGTTAAACATGACATTTGACATATGATATAAAAATCAATGCCAAGGGCTATCGACAAATTCAATGCAATACCCATCAACATCCCAATGGCATTCTTTAAAGAAATAGAAGAGGCAATCCAAAATTTCATATGGAATAATAAAAGACCCCGTATAGCAAATACACTTCTTAGCAGAAAGAACAGTGCTGGAGGAATTTAAATTCCAAACTTTAGACTCTATTACAGGACTATAATTATCAAAACAGCTTGGTACGGGCACAAGAACAGGCCTGAAGACCAATGGACTAGAACTGAGGACCCAGATATTAAACCACAGACCTATGGTCACCTAATCTTTGACAAGGGAGCCAAAAAAATAGAATGGAAGAAAGACAGCCTCTTCAAGTTGTGCTGGCAGAACTGGTTAAGCACCTGCAGAAAACTAAAGTTGGATCCTTCTTTGTCACCATGCACTAGAATTAACTCCAAATGGATCAAAGACCTGAACGTAAAAGCTGACACACTGAAAACTTTACAAGAAGGAATAGGAGATACACTAGGCCTCCTTGGCACAGGTCGAAACTTTCTTAATAAGGACCAAGAATCACAACAAATCAGAGAAAGGCTGGATAAGTGGGATTGCATTAAACTGCAGAGCTTTTGTATGGCAAAGGACATAGCTAGTAAATTAATTAGGAAGCCTATAGAGTGGGAGAAGATCTTCACCAACCAAACAACGGACAAAGGCCTCATCTCTAAAATATATCAACAGCTCAAAAAAATTGAATCACTCCAAAACTAATCCCCAAAGTAACAACCATCCCATTAAAAAATGGGGCAAAGACTTAAAGAGTGTCTTCTCTGAAGAAGAAACAAAAATGGCCTATAGACACATGAAGAAATGCTCAACATCTCTGGTCATAAAAGAAATGCAAATCAAAACAAGTCTAAGATTCCACCTCACTCCAGTTAGAATGGCCAGGATCAGGAAAACTAATAACAACAGATGCTGGAGGGGATGTGGCCAGGAGGGGTCACTACTACACTGTTGGTGGGACTGCAAACTCGTTCAACCACTATGGAAAGCAATATGGCAGTGCCTCAAAAGGCTAAACATAGAGGTCCCCTATGACCCACTACTTGGCATTTACCCAACCATCCAGAATCTAGTGAATACTAAATCCACTACCACAACAATGTTCATTGCAGCATTATTCACCATAGCAAAGATATGGAACCAACCTAGATGTCCCTCAGTTGATGAGTGGATCAACAAGTTGTGGTATTTATACACAATGGAATTCTATGCTGCTGTCAGAAAAAACTACATCGACCCATTTGTTAGGAAATGGAAAGTCTTAGAAAAAATCATATTAAGTGAAGTAAGCCAGACTCAAAGGAAATTAGGCTCAATGGTTCCCCCCATTTGTCATAATCAGTAAGAATTTTGTTTTAAAAAAGTACTTTCTAACTTCAGTATTAAGATTCATTAAAGGTACTTCTTTTTTACTTTTATTTTTTCCAGTCCTGGAGCTTGAACTTAGGGCCTGACCATTCTCTTTGGGCTTTCTCAAGGCTTGAGCTCTACCACTTGAGTCACAGCACCATTTCCGGCTTTTTTTCTATGTATGGGGTGCCAAGGAATTGAACCTGGATCTTCGTGCATGCTATGCAAGCACTCTAGTACTATTCATTATGGACATAAATTTCTTGTGTGTCTATAAAAAAATCACTAATCTAAGTAGTTTAAATAAATAGTTATTTATTCTTTTGTGGTTCTGAGGTTAAAATCAAGATGTGGCCAGGCAGCATTTCCAACAGAGGCTCTTTCTTTGCTTTGCCTGGCCTTTCAATTGGATCCCACCAGCCCTGCCTTGTGGTCAGCATGCCTTTGTTCTCTTCTGTGTCTGTTGGATCTCTTCTGTCTGTCTGTGTCTGTCTCTCACTCTGTGTCTCTATCTGTCTCTGTGTCTGTGTCTCTGTCTGTCTCTGTCTGTCTCTCTCTCTGTCTCTGTCTCTGTCTCTGTCTCTCTCTCTCCTGTCTGTCTTGCTACCTCTGTGAATTTATTAGGATACCACAATATATTTTAGGATACACTTGAGTAATACAGGGAAACCTCTTTGTGTAGTCTCTGCATCTGTGGTCATATCACTTCTATCTCTTTCATATGTCTATGTGTGATTTCCTCTTTCTCTCTTACAAGGGCACTTGTGATGCCATTGGAGGCCCCCTGGATATATAAGAGGCTCTCCTCTTTTTTATGTATTAAGATAATATATAGAGGGGTTACAGTTACATTTGTCGGGTTATGGGTACATTCTTTTCAAACCTTGATACCCCTTCTTATGTTTTTGTTTCTTTTGCCCTTCCCCCACCTCTCCCAATCATTTTGTTTTCCTTCTTCCATTCCCTACTTCAAATAAACAAAAAAATGTATATATAATATACCAGGTAACAAAGTCAAATACAGTAACTACATGAGATTAAACATAAGTGGAAAAAATGAGAAAAGAAATAACATAGTACATTAAGAACAACAACCATCCCATTAAAAGGTTGGCTAAAGATTTAAAGAGATAAATCTCTGAAGAGGAAATAAGAATGGCCTATAGGCACATGAAGAAATGCTCGACATCACTGGCCATTAAGGAAATAAAAATCAAAACAACTTTGAGATTCTACCTCACTCTAGTTAGAATGGCCATTATCAAGAAATCTAATAATAACAGATGCTGTCAGGGTTGTAGCCAAGAGGGAACACTACTACACTGTTGGTGGGAGTGTAAACTCCTTCAATCACTCTGGAAAGCAGTATGGTGATTCCTCAAAAGACTAAACATAGAGCTTCCCTATGACCCAGCAATCCCACTCCTGGGCATTTACCCAAATGTCTAGAAACAAGGGCATACTAAAGCTACTAGCACAACAATGTTTACTGCAGCAATATTTAGCTAAGAGATGGAACCAACCCAGGTGCCCCTCAGTAGATGAATGGATCAAGAAGATGTGGTATTTATACACAATGGAATTCTATGCCACCATCAGAAAGAATGACATCACACCATTCATAAGGAAATGGAAAGACTTGAAAAAAATCATATTAAGAGAAATGAGCCAGACCCAAAGGAGCATAGACTCCACGGCTTCCCTCATTTGCTATAATTAGTACACATCTAGGATTCTCCTAGCAGAGGATCATAATACCTTAAATGTACATATATTCATAGAGGATGAGACTAAGCAAAATGTACTGTAGGTTATGGAAATAAGAGGCTTATCTTTGTGATTGAGGTTCTCCTTTTGATGTGCTTTACTTCAGCACATCTTTAGCCATATAAGCTGATAAAATTATACTGTAATATAAAGTATACCTTAATACTTTTGCCACTAAGGTAACAGGGGGATTAAAAATATTTGTGATTGGGAGAAAAGGAGGAAGAGAGCACCATTTATAGCATACAGCATTCTATAAAATGGTTTCCCTTCAAGGCAGAGAGTTTTTGTAAGACAAATCCAATCTAGCTGAGCAGTTAGAGGGCAAGTGCTGATTTTTACCCTAAAAGTATTGTATACTATAAGAGAGAAAGAAAAGCTTAATTATTATTTTAAGATAGGACCTGTGCCTGTTTATGCAAGAGACATATCAGGACCTGAATGTTGAGGGTAAGTATAAAAAAGTGAAATGACAGAGACACAATGAAGAAGCTGTTGCTATGGAGATGCAAATAGCATTTCCCTTGACTTCCCTAAGAAACCCTGCAGCAAACCTTTCTACATACAGATATTTAGCACAGTTTGAAATCTTCTCCAGTTACCCCTGAACAAACAAAATTCATTCTCCTCTTGAGAACAGAAACATACACGGAATCATTCCACCTAGCAATGGTCTTACTTCAGCTCATCTATTTCCTCCCCAAATACAAACACACATACACACACATCTACATTTGCATTCTCCTCCCGTTTATTCATCCTTCTCTTTTTTTTTTTTTTTTGTGCCAATCCTGGGCTTGAGGTCAGGGCCTGAGCACTGTCCTTGAACTTTTTCAAAGCTAGATCTCTACCATTTGAGCCTCAGCACCACTTCTGGCTTTTTTTTCTATGTATGTTTTACTGAGGAATTGAACCCCTGTCTTCATGCCTGCTAGGCAAGCACTCTACCACTAGGCCAGACTCCCAGCTCCCATCTTTCTCTTCTTGTAGTCCAGAAATTATCAACATTGAATGTTTGTCACAATCCCATGCTGAGTCATTTTAGCACATAAAGGTTTAAGTTTAGCCATAAAATTACTAAATGAGAATCTCTCTGGGTGAGGTCAACAACAGGTATATTGACAAACTACTCAGATTACTTTGTCCACAGAAATATGAGTACCCTTTGCTTAATTTAGCTTGATGCCTCCTGTCAACCCTAATCACTGCTATAAATCATTTCTCAATTCCCTGACTTTTCCTATTTCTTTCTCTTTTCCCTCCCTCCCTCCCTCCCTCCCTCCCTCCCTCCCTCCCTCCCTCCCTCCCTCTCTCTCTCTCTCTCTCTCTCTCTCTCTCTCTCTCTCTCTCTCTCTCTCTCTCTCTCTCTCTCTCTCTCTCTCTCTCTCTCGCATTATGCTTGCTTGGCTTGCTTGCTCAGCTGGTGCTCTACCACTTAATCCCACCTCTAGCTTGGAATCTAGTTGAGTCTTCTGGTTGAGCTGGTTTTGGACCACAATTGTCTGGATCTCAGCCCACTGAATAACTAGGATTCTAGGTGAGAGCCACTAGCTCCTTTTGAACAAACTTTTCACCATGTCTAATTAGAACTCTCAAAAACTATTTTTTTAGTATCATTAACCTTTAAAGCTAATTGCCTGCCTATACCTAATACAAAATATCTATACCTACTGTCAAATTTTCCTAATGCTAGGACCTGATTACCCAGAGCGACACCCATTGTTAGTCAATGGTTGACTGGCCTGCATCTTGTAGAATGATGGAAATTGAAAGTTTATAATTTCTCCTGTTTCCTAATGATACTCCTTCCTTTGACTAACCATCTGTGGAACCTTGGTGACTGTGTGCAACTTCTGATTCATGATAAGACAGAAGTTTATTAATAATAACAAGTCTTATCATTAAGGAGGAACTGGAAGAAATGTAGGAGTGTTTGACAGTACAGACACTATAAGAGCTGCCAAACCAATAATCAAACACCAAACCCAGAATTCAGAACCATTTTTGGTCAGCTATCTATTTCATCTTCTTTACAAAATGGTAGGAACTAGGGTAAGTGTCCATGAAACATGTATAATGTCATATAGATTTTTGTTTCGCTACCTTCCTATTGGATTGCACATGAGACACTCAGATCTATCATGTTTACAATTCTATTCCCCAAACTTCTCTCCTATAATGTTCACAAATGTAATAGTTATAGAATTAATACATTACTGATAAACGTGACTCACTATTAGGAAGAAACCCTTAGAGTGAAAAGACCCTGAATGACCACCCTAATCATTTGATTACTTATTAGACTTAGAATGTTTCCAGTGCAGCAATGTTCAGAGCTTTTGGAAAGTGATGGATCACCAATGAATTAAAACAATGATGAGTTTAATTTGATGGGCTGTTGGGAGGTGATGGAAACTTAGGAGGTATCATTTTTCAAAAAACTATAACAGTTTCTCCTTAAATTCACCAATGATCCTATAAAGCTTCCATAACAAAATAACACAGTTCAGGGGCTTCCTTTTGTTTTGGTTTGGTTTTTCTTTGTCAGTGGTGGGGCTTGAACTCTGGGCCTGAGTGCTGTCCCTAAGCTCTTCAGCTTAAGGCTAGTGTGTTACCACTTTGAGCCATAGGAGTCCAGGGGCTTTCAAAAGCAGAAATGCATTTTGTTACAATTTGACTACACATCTAAGATCAAGATATTGGTAGGGTGTTTTTCTTCTGAGTCTGATCTCTTTGGCTCATAGATGACCATTTCCTATTTTAAATCTTCTCATGGTCTGTACGTCTGTGTCCTCTCAGTTTATAATAACACCAGTTATACTAATTTGGGTCCCAAACTAATGATCTCATTATAATTTAACCACTCTTCTAAAGATATTACCTCCAAATACAGTACCATTTTTAACATACTTCAACCCAGGAATATTGGTGATACATTGATTAGACTATAACATCATCATATTCTATACCAACAGATTCACTCCCTGATGAGCACACAACTGTGGGGCTCGCTCCTCATCCCATTGTAGAAGGGGGAACAAATATACCAGAGAAAACAGAGCGAAGAATGATTAGTCCAGTTCCATAAAAATCTCATCTGCAGGGCATTTCCTTACTCCCCACTCTGGGAACAGGTCTGAAGAAACAGATCAACATGCTTTCCCAGTGCTTTTTGGTAATAGTTTGGGGTGTGTGTGGGGGGGGGGGGTAATTGCCACACTGCAGTCCTTTAGTTTCACTAAAAGAGATTTCAATGGAATCATTAAAATTTAGTTTATCCTAGCAACGTAAAAGTACCCCCATCTCCAGTACCCCCATCTCCAGAATTGGTAACCATTTTCTACCAAGAGCAAAATATTATTTATCAGAACTGACAAGACTCTTATCATTCCCACACCAATTTACTTAATGAGCACATTTTCCAATTCTAGCCAATGAGACTTGAAAAATCTCATGGGAAGGATATTTTTACTTCAAAGTTTAAAATTAGAAAAAAACTACATTTTTCACTCTCTGGATAAGGGAAACTAAGAAATAATTGTGTCTATGTTGCTATCAGCCTGGAAGTGGTAAGAAGAGAGAGAAGAAAGAAAGTGATGGGATAGAGGAATATAATTAAATGTATAATACTATATATATGTCCTAATAAATCCCTCTCATTTTTCTCATATATTTTTATTGTAATTAATAGAAAGGTTACATTATATTCATCAGATAGAAGGTGCATTACTTCACATACATTGATACCCTTTCTCATGACATGGTCCCCGTTTCCCTCCCCCCCATTTATCTTGATTTTCCCCCTTCCCTATCCAATTTCAAACAACCAATTAAGTACATATAAAATATATCAGATAACATGATGAAAAATTGTAACAATATGAGATAACCAAGGGATGGCAAAAGAGATGAGAGATAACATAGTACATTAAGGACAATAGTCACTCATTATATATGGCTTTTGTTTCCTTACCCTGGAGGTCCTCACATTTAGTGTCATACGATTTGGCCTAATGTCTCTAGATTTTGTTCTATTGTAAATCTCTGCTAGGAGAGCCCAAGGTTTCTACTGATTATGACAAATGAGGGAGACCATTGAGCCTATGTTCCTTTGAGTCTGGCTTACTTCACTTAATATGAGTTTTTCTAAGTCTTTCCATTTCCTTACAAATGGGGCTATGGCATTCTTTCTGACAGCAGCATAGAATTCCATTGTGTATAAATACCACATCTTGTTGATCCACTCATCAACTGAGGGACATCTGGGTTGGTTCCATATCTTTGCTATGGTAAATAGTGCTGCGATGAACATCACTGTGCTAGTGGATTTAGTATGCCCTTGTTTCTGGACGGTTGGGTAAATGTCAAGTAGTGGAATTGCTGTGTCATAGGGGAGCTCTATGTTTAGTCTTTTGAGGAACTGCCATACTGCTTTCCGATCCCTCTCATTTTTAAAGTAATAAAGAACATGGAGGAGCTTCAGAATACTAATAGCAGATAAAATTTATATATCTATGGAAATGAAAACAACAAACTTTTGAACAATTAATTTGTGTTAATAAAATACAATATAGCTTGAGATACCTTTACTGTGGAAAAAAAAAGCTTCCACATTCAGCCATTCAGTACTGAAAAGTAAATACCTATGCTTTCTTTTTCATATATTTTAGCTTTGGAAATAATTTAAGGAATGAAGTAAACACTCAACTTTGCTTTCCTTAGCCTTTAAAGGCTGACAATTTTTGGCATCCAATTGTTGAATAACCTGTATTTCCTTATGAGCTAGAAGTGTTGTTTTCATTGAATGACAAATTCTCATGAATACTTGGGTTGATCGCATCTATGTAACTATATCAGGATGCACCATTAGAGAAGCTTTGCAAAAATTAGGTGCAGAGAAGTAATGGGATGGGTTCCATTTATACATTTTTAAGTTATTTTTAGTTTGAACAGACAGAATTCCTCTAGAAACATGGGATTATTAGGTGGAGGCTCATTTTAAGACAGGATTTCACAGGAATTTAATTGCAATCCTGAAAATCTGCTAAAACTAGCTTGCCCCAAATATTTTGTCTTTGGTTTCATTATGGTTCCTCTTTTACTGAAAGGAATTTTAGTCTAGGTGTTGCTCTTATTAGAAAAATAAAATAATTTTTAAGTACAACTAAGTGAAAGAAAATTTACCTTATACCTTTTCTACTTGATTTTTATGTTTAAAAGGTATTTAGAAATATTTTTATGAATTTCTTTTTTGTATCTTTGTTATGAGGCTATATTCGGCCTCATTCAATGATAAAACAAAGAATTTTTTTTTATGTATTGACATTTTCATGCACTGCCTGTCTGGGATGTCATCCTTTATGAAGAATCTATGTAGGCAATCACTTTTTAAAAAATGAAACTATTACATTTCAGAGTATGAAAACTTACTTTGGAAAAAGTTGTTTTTATGAGGTTAGCAATGATACTAGCCTGAGGACAAAATAAAAACAAATCTTTAAGAACTTCATTTGAGCCAAGAGTCCTACTGAAGAAAATATTCCCTGAATAAACCAAAAAGAGTTATACGTTGCCTATCTCCAATTATCATTGGACTGAGTAAGAACAATGGTGGACTTCAATCTTCTTCAGACTTTTCTTTTTTTTCATAATTGAGATTTTATTTGTTGTGAAAAGGATCTGTACACAGACATTTCAACTTGTACACAACTTGCACATGTACTAAATGTCGAAACTCATTAACTGCTTTGAAAATTATTCCAGTGGCTTTCCAGCCTCAGACTTGGAAGCAAACTTTCCTTAAGAAGAAACTAAGAACCCATATTCCAAATATTGGTCCCATTATATAACTTCCATGTCACCATGTCAGTGTGTGCACGACAAACCCACATTTCTCCATTATTCACAGCACAGCAACAATTGGAAAAACTGGACTACCATGAGCGGTGTGACAAAGCACACACAGTTCTCTCAGAAAGGACCAAGGAAGTGATTTTCTTTAGGAAAACAGTTCTATGAGTAAACAACACAGGACTAGAATTTCAAATATTCAAGACATGAAATGCTCAACTGCAACTCCAGAATTGCCATTTACTACATTTTGTATTACAGGCTAGAAAACTAACCCCCTCCACACATACACCTATGGAATGTTATGTTAAACCTGCACATAGGATGGCTGAAGCCTCCCAGAATTCAATAGCCCACTGTTTTCTGATTGTATAAAAAATAAACAACCAGAAAATGATTTCACTTCTTAAAAAAATCATTTACACTTAAAAAATGGGATGAGGTGGGATTCCCTCCTTTTTTTTAGGACTGAATGTTACTTTTATTTTAAAAAGGATTTAATACCAGAAATTAAACTCTTATACTCGTCCCCTTTGTTTTATAGACAAATCAGAACCACCAGAAAAGGCAGACTTCAGGCAGATATGGTAATTCTGGGAGGGATCCATAGGAACAAAAAAAGCAACCTCCTTTCAGTAATTTGAACCAGAACGTATTAGGACTAAAATTAATGTCAAAGCTTTAGGAATAGAAAGAGTGTGGGACTGTATTCCCTCCTTTTTAAAAATGTTTCTAGAGCTACTAAAAACTCGCTTTTACAGAATAGTTGATAAAAATATTCCTCTGGATTGTACAAGACGGGAGACAGGGACCACCGAAGACGTGCTGTATGGTTAGTCCGACTTGGCTTCCTTCTCTTCTGCAGAGAGTTCATTCTCCTCGTTCTTCATCTCCCCGTTTTCTGCAGGCAAATCTTCTTTCGTCTCCTGGCTGGTCACCTCAGCCTGTTTGCCCTTTGCCCCCATTTTTCCTTTTGTTTGCACTTTCTTTTACGAAGACTTATCCTTTCCCGTGGGTTTTTTGGGCTTAAGTTCCACCTTGGCCAGAGCAGGCTGCTCCAATAGCCGGGCCGAAGTGCAGGAGAACCTTCCTCAGACTTTTCATTTTCAGTTAATGTTTAGTTAAAGTTTCCCTTTTTGGTATTTTCCTTTTTCTTCATGGGGTATAATCCAACACCAGCCAATATTTGTTTCCAAATTCCAATTACATGACCACCTGTCCTTTCATATTTACATCACCCTTTTTGTAATGTGTGTGAACATGTTGAGTCAATTACTTTTAAATGTAATGGAATAAAATAATAATAAAATGTTGCTAGATTATAGTTCCCACTTTTACTCACTTTTTCTGAGAATTTAGATTTCATGATTAGGTGTCCCAGTGTATGAAAATTATTTGAAATTAAATACATAGTAGGATGGGGGGGTGTGAATCATGGACAAAGCTCTCATAGACTAGCTATAAGGTTGGGTTCTCTGTGAAAATATTAAAAGTTTATGAATAAATTCAAATTTTAACATGGTTACATAATATTATTTCAGACCATTAAGATAGTTGGAGTGACTCTAGGGACTCGGATATTGAATTCCAAACATGAATAAACATTTTAAATGTGAAATTGGCATTCTTGGGCATAATTGGGATTTAGAGATTTGTAAATGCTTTAGATTCTGCCTTTTGTGTGTGTGTGTGTGTGTGTGTGTGTGTGTGTGTGTGTGTGTGTGTTTGTATTGGATGAGGTTCCCAAATGCTAATTGAACACATAACCATGAGACAGTTAGGTCAAAAGAATATATATGGAAATCTTGAAAAATAACATTAAATAATGCATCCTGTATATGTGATATTAGGATGCAGCAAATGCCTACAGCAATGGGATTTTTATAATCTCAAGTAATAAGATGTTCGTTTTTTTTTTTTTTTGTAAAGCAAATTGTCAGTGGATCAAATGGGTAAAATTCTGCTCTTCCAACCAATAGCAGAAACTGAAATTTGTGTTGGATAAGATTCAGAACCCTCAAATTCCTGAAGAGCCCTCCCGATGAGTGTGGTTATGAGGCCGTTCTGAGAATAGATATTTATAGGTGTGATTCATATTGTCATTGGTGTTTGTTTGTGATGACTTTGTTCCTGGGGATTTCTTCTGGGTGGCTGTCTAGTTAAGCATTAGCAGGATTTGTACAATGTTACGACTTTCTGCCATCTTGGAATTTCCTCTCAGGCCCATATTCTCAAGTTACCATTCCTTTAGTAGGAAAAACTCAGAATGTAATCCAAGGGTGGTTACCAAATAAAGAAAAACTATTTTTATTCAACGCTTACAGAGTTTCTTTAAAGAACGATACTATTTGTGAGTCTGTTTCTCCCTAAATAGTCACAATCTTCTTCTCTACAATTTTCTTTGGGGTAGGACAGTTCCATTGAGTTCTAAGGAAGGACTGTTGAGAATTTTACTTAAGATAACCCAGGAAATAACTGAGGAGCTGGAGGGCAAGCTGCAGTAGAGCCTGTGAGCAAGACTTTAATTCGATTTCTAGGGAGACATGATACAAAAAAAAAAAAAAAACATTCCCAAAGGATGAAGGACTTATACTTCCTTGTTTGAAAAAAAGCAAGATTTGAGACTTGGCATAATCAGGTCAGAGTCAAGACCTATTGAGACACAGGTGGCTCCACTGTATTTGTTGCTTGTAGTGTGTGAATAGATTGAACCTACTACTATCATGACAGTTCAGATCACGGCTATGGCTCTGTTTTGAAGATCGAGAAAAATAAGGTAAAATGTTTTCGAACACAGATATTGTAGCCACATCTATTTATAGCTCATTGTATGATTAACACTATACTGACATTTATTACAGACTCTCTACCTAATCTTCACAACAACCCTTAGAGGTAGGAATTATTGGTGTCCCTATTATACAGATATGAAGACTGAGGCAGGACAATATGTGACAGAGTCAAGATGAAACCTAACACCATTTGTTCCTGAATCTATTTGTTTGGCCACTGTGCTGTTATTGTCCCTCTATCATTGACTGGTTTTTTAGACAAGGAAGGAACCTATGTATTCTACTTGAGAAATCGACATTTCTCAATTGGTTTTGTGGTTTGCTGCATACAACTCAGGACAGACTGACAAAATGGATGATATCCCTCAATACTTGGCCACAAAGAAGAAATGTCTGTGAAGTAGTTGGAATGGCTGTCAGTCATTTATAAGATGTTTTTTTTAGGCTACTTAGATTCCTGAGCAGATGATGACAGACTTGACCAACTAGACAACTGGTAAATTTTCTTGTGTAACCAAATAAGGTTCTTAAAATCTGAGTTATTCCTACTACCTAAGTATTCTCTTGTTCACTTAAAGAGACAACTCATATCATATATAATTATCAGTCACTTATTCAATTATGACTGCAAAACCTTAGCCTATACCAAACATATGGAAGATGTTGAGGATGAACATTGGAAGAAAAAGGGATCTCTGTTCTTATGTGACTTAAAATAGAAGTAAGAAACAGAGAAAAAATAAACAATAGATTGATTCCTTTAAAAGATGCATGCACAAAGTCAGATGAGATCATCAGAGAGGGGGACAGTCCTTGAAGAATCAAGGGAAGCTTCTTAAAAGAGGTAGCATTTGATTGGAGACTAGGAGAACAATGAGAAAGTCAGGCGTACAAATAGAGGAGACTGCTCCAGGTATCATGTGGAAAGCAGGGTGCCAGTAGAGAGTTTTGTATACTCAGGGAACTCTAAGTAGTTCAATTCTGCAGGGTTACTGAGAGTAAGATGAATGAGACTTGACATTTTGGCAGTGGCCAGAACTTAAAGTTCTTCCTGTGCCAAGCCAACGTGATTTTAGTTTCTAGGCATTTTTAAGGAATGAAGGCAAGATTTCTTGGTTAAAATATTGCCATTGGAGCTATCCTTTTGGCCGCCAGAACAGAAGATGAAATAGAGGGAGCTGGTAGGATGGACAGGCTATCAGAGGGAGCTGCTAGGCACTAGAAGCAACAATAGCTCTGATGTTTCTTTAGGGGTCTGAGTCAGAAGCCATGGAATTGCAGTTAGTGTTGAATGAGATTGGGAAAGGGGTACAAGGAAATCTGAATAGTCAAGGGTGTGTTGTGTTATAGACAGCACTGGAAACCTGAGCCAATATTTTCAGTTTGCAGTGTGAAAAATTTCAGTCACCTCCATAGCTGAAAACAATAACATTCTCAGCCTTGAAGGTGAAATTTTTACTGTCATTTCATTATGATAGAAGACAATCTACTTCAAGGCCGAACCAATTCAATTAATTTTTTCTTAATTTTTTATATAAAAATCTCATAGGTTATGTCTAAGTATAATGTATAAGCAGGATGAAATTTGCAGGTACAAGGTCATTTATTGTTGAGTATGTGAGTATAAAATATACTATTATTGCAGAGAATTATTCATTAGAGTAGCCTTAATTTTGTGATACTTATGCTCTAACTTCTCTGAGTGTTCAGAAAGAATTTGTTCCTAACTCCATTAAAGAATTTAGTCATTCTTATGGACATACAGTACATTCACACACATCTGAAAGGTACCTCCTTTCAGATGATAGGTCATCTGTGAGATTATTTAACTTTTCTAGAAAGCAAAACTTTGATTTACTGATCTTGAATGATAATTTAGTATTCTTTTTCAGCTAGGTACTAGTGATCGTGCCTGTAATACTTGCTATTCAAGAGGCTAAGATGCGAGGATGACAGTTCAAAGTCAACCCAGGAAGGGAAGTCCCTGATACTCTTATCTCCAATAAACCACCAAAAAGCTGGAAGCTGAGCTGTAGCTGTGGTAGTAGAGCACAAACCTTGGGCATTAAGGGATATTGTCCAGACTCAGTATTGAAGCTTCACTTGCCAGCACATTAAAAAAAAATTCAATAATTTTCCAAAATATGTAAACCAATAAGTTTTATTTCCATGCTGATTTCATTATGGCTATATTTACATTGCATTTTTTGCTTGTCTTCTTAAAACAGTTTTCCCATTAGAAGAGTCAGTATTAAAATAAGTACTGGACATACATGTATTGGAAAGGTGTTGAGACCCAGGAAATTTTTCCAACATGAGTCATTCCATCAGTGCTTTAATACAGTGCAGCTAAATCTAAATCGGCCTCCAACTTGCTGGCTCTTGAGAGGTAATGAAATTCACTGGCAAGTTCCTTCTATACCATGAACATTGTCTTGATGTCTTTCAGTTGAGTTCTGTATGTCTGTGGGCACAGACACAAGTCACAGATGAACTTGTGCAATCTCCTAGACAGCTGCCAGCTCCTATTTTCATGTTAGTTACACACACTCGCACACTTCCCCTAATAAAACAAACCTGTCTGAAATGAGGTGAGCAAAATGGAAAACATACAGCATGGCTGTGTGCCAGGAAGTTGATATATGTACATTCCAGTGAGCTAATGTCTTACAGATGGTATTGTGTTGACCATTCAAATGTATGAATCTCAACTACTGTCACTCAGAGCAGTTATTTTGTTGAATATTCTGTGTCATTCATTGTCTTTGAAGCTGATTGGAATTTATAATTTCACTGTGTAATCATTTCCTAAAACTGAGATATCTATGCCAGTATAAGAAGGGAAAAATTTGTCTTTGCCTATGTAACAGAACTATTGTTATTTTGATGTATACCGTTAAGAGAGTTTGTGTTTCAACTGACTCATGGTTTCAGAATCTAAGACATTCTATGGTCTTGAAAAGATTGCTTAATCCTTTTCTGCTGCAGTTTACTTATCTGTTAAAAAAAATGAAGGAACTAAATTCTCATTAATGTAAGAAATGAGGAAGGAAATGCATGTGAAGTATTTGGCACATCATGTTCTATAAATATGGTTTCTTGTTATAAAATATCCGATATTTGACCTCCAGTGATGGCCTCCAGTTCAGGCAAGTTACTTGTTTATCTGGATTATCACTGATTATAAAAGTAGAAAAATTTCCTCTCAAAGAAAATGATTTCAGATTCCACTGCCCCCCCAAAAGAAGCTTCAAAACTCTATCCAAAATGATTCCCTTTTTTAGCTGTTATAGTTATGAATAACCATGAAACATATAAAAGTTAAGGGCTATATAAAATTAATGCTTTTTTATGGCTATCAGAAGTGCCTGGTGATTTTGTTAAAGGATGTAGCCTGGTATACAGGACCTCTTTTAAAGATACCTTATAAATACAGAATTAATATTCTTTATCTTATAAAGTAATTGAAAGTGATCACATTTTTTAAATGTGAGAAATAAGAACATAGAAACACTGAATTTCTTATCAAAGGGTGTCTAAAAATGCCAGCACACATTGAAGAATATATTTGATTAAATTTTTTTCTCTCTTCATTTCTTTTTTTTCATATATTTTATTGTAATTAATAGAAGGGTTACATTGTATTCGCCAGATAGAAGGTGCATTACTTCTCACACATTGATACCTTATCACGTTTTTGTCCCCATTTCCTTCCCTCCTTGTCTTTCTTCATTTCTTTTTTTATTAAAAGATTTATTAACATTGATTTTTACATCATATTTCAAATGACGTGTTAAACAAGTATTCAAGAAGAGAATCTCTATCTCTTTATTTCTATTACCTTTTGTTTCTGTTTGTGTCAGTCCTAGAGCTGAACTCCAGACCTAGTCAATATCTTATTTGATTAAAATTTTTATACATAGGAACAAATTTCAAATCAATATAACTAAACTCAAATGATTGAAGAAAAGTCAATGTTTTCCTGATACATACAATAAAGAGAATTAATTTTGTTTCTAGCTGTTGTGAACCATCTTACATTTCTTTCTGGTTTTACATTCTATTGTGGGGGTGATGTATAGGGAGGTTCCAGTTACATTATTAGTCAGGTAGTGGGTACATTGCTTCTTGAACATTGATACCCCTTCCCATGCTTTTCACTCATGCTGCTTTAAAATTTTTCAGTACTTGTCTTGCAAATTAAAACTTGATATGGAAGTATCTATTATCTACCTTTAATCTATTGATCATCTACCTAATATATATATACGCAAAGTATATGTTATATACACATATATATGTGCACACATATATACACATAGATACCCATATATATGTATGTGTAGATATGTATGGAGAAAGAGAACAAGACCCCAAATTTTTTATATACATATACAAAATGAATTCTGGTATATGGACACACATCCTGTATCAGGCATACATTACAGAAGTTAGAGTGCTAATATATTCAGAGCAAATATGATAGATTTTCTTACTTTTTCCAGTTAATCCTGCTTCCCTCTCTGGAGTAGATTTGGCAGCAGTTTATTTACTTTATTATCATACCCAGAGAATATGATTAATTTATATATTATCAATCTATTTTTGTATTTTCTATTTGGAATTGTAATAATGTTACAGAGGTGTCTGAATATTAAATGAGATATGTATATAGTGATTTGCATCTAGTTTATAGTTAAAAGTTGGATCATATTGTTAATAATATGACTATTTTTCGTGACTTTATTCATTATTTCTATGGGTTCAATACCAGGTTAATAAACCATTTAGAGTTTATGAAGCCCTTTTATATTTATACGCATCGCGTCTTTCAGCATGGTCATTACTAGTTTCATTTTTTCAGATTGGTGAAAACAATTGAAAATGACTAGAATAACAGCATTTTTTCTGAGACAATTATTTTTTTTCTAGTGAGAAAGTGTCAAATTCTATTCAATATGCTATAACAAAATATTACACACAAATGACCTATGAAAATAGAGAAGGATATCTCTTCCAAAAAGAAAAAGAAAATATAGCCTAAGAGAAATTGAAACTTACTGCTTATAGTTTTTTTGAAACTAGAAAACACAGGATCAAGGTGCTGTCAGACTTGGTGTCTGAGAAAGGGCTGCTTTTGACTTATAGATATGTGTCTTCACAGGGCGGAGTGGGAGAGAAATCTCTGCCCTTTAAAAACTAAAAGCATGATTCTTGTTCATGAGGTTTCCGTCTCCATGATAATCACTACCAGAGGGCGATCACCAGATCCATGGCCTGTTGGCTAGAATTTCAGTGTATGAATTTTGTGTGGACATAAACATTCAGACCATAGCTGGGAGTATGTGGTATGTAATCAGTCAAAGCACATAAAGCCCTGACAAGTTAGTCATCATGTTGATTAACAACAACAACAACAGTAATAATACCCCTAGGAAAATAAGAAGAAAAAACAAAACACATGCACAGAAGTATTAAAGGCTTAGAAAAACATATATGATCTGATGAGAGTACAAAATAATCAATGATTCTCTGTTGTATTTATTTAGCACATAAAAATGAAAATTTAGAGGGATAATGCTTTAGTCATATTGGAAATAATAACTTTTATGAAAGATATGATGTTTTCTCCCCAAAGTTATGTTACTGAAAATAAGGAATTGCAGTAGAAGAATGGAAATCACTGGGAAATGTATATTTGGGAAAGAATATGACAGTTTCTTGACGTATTCTCTATGTTGTTTTTAAACTTTGATTTGAGTGCAATAATAATACTTTTTATGTTTTAAAAATGCTTCAAAATCTGACAAATAGAATGGATCTTTTTCAGAAAAACTACAGAGATAGATCAATATTACCTATGACTTCAGATATGGTGAAAGCTAGCCTTGAGCTCTCAGATTCTGACAGAGTATAAAAAAGGTTTTCATGAAATGACATCTCTTTTGGGAGCTCTAAGATCAATGTTTTGGTCTATAAGGCAGTGGATTTATTTGCAAATGAATCTTTCTAAAATATAATCAGTCATCTCTACCTCAATGGCTTTACCATTTTGAATACATTAGTGATTAAATTATTTCAAATTTGTTTAGCTAAACCTGGACTGATATACTGGTGTGATCTCACAAATAAATAGTCTAAATTTTCCAGATAAAGGGCAGAACACACAGTTAAATTTGTTTGAATTTCAGAAAGACACAATTTCTCACTGGGAAATTTCTAAAATTTCTGAAATGCATGGGACAATTTTACTAGAAATGAATTCATCTACTACCTAAAATTTAAATTCAACTGGATCCTAAATTCTCCTGTAACGCTTGCTATTTCCTTCTAGGAAGGTTATATTACCTAATTTTTCATGCCTTTCTTTTTTTTTTTTACCATGTGCTGAAAGATGTTAGGATGTAATAGTCTTCCCATTAACTACATGATAAATGTGGTTCAATCTCTAGACGAGAGATGTTTGCACTAGATTAAAGTATTATCAAGCTTGTAATAGAAGTTTGAATTTTAAACAAGCCTTAATTTTGAATAGTCTAGTCAAATTGCAAAGTATAATTGGAACATGAATTTTAATTCCAAGCCTTGTTTTTTTTAACTTCCACTAATAGTTTTTAAAGGGAGAAATAATGTAATCTAAGGAGTATTTTTGTTAATAGGATCATCATAAGGTGTGGAAAGAAAGAGAGACAGAGTGAGGCAGAGAGACAGAGACAGAGAGGCAGAGACATTGACAGAGAAAGACAGAGACAGAGAGGCAGAGAAAGAAAGAGAGACAGAGAGACTGAGAAAGAGAAGCCACTGTAGAGTAGTGGATTGAAACCAGAAGCCTTACATACCAGCAGAATAAGGATCACCTGATATAGCACAGCATTGTTCTGGGTCCCAGAATAATTCTAAAATCAGTGGCATATATAAATGTGGAAAAACTTATCAGAACCTAAAGCTTAATTCCAATTGTGTATGTACACAAAAAGCATATTCCATTATATTATGAATATAATGTATTCATAATTGAATTTTCCAAAATTAAACTAACAAATAAGATGAAAAAGGCTTGTATATGAAACACAAGCATCATTTTAAAGTATGATCCAAAATTTCTAATAGCATATAACATGCCACATGAATTATTATTAATTAATAAAATGACCAGAATAAAATCTGTACAAAAGGTCCCGGAAAACATAGTTCCAGTGGCTCAAACACGAGATTCGCACTCCAAATTTTTTCAGATCCAGGTGCTCTGTGATACCATATTCAGGAAGCATTGTTAGGGACAATTATGGTCTGGGTAGGTGACTAGATTTTCCTGAACAGTGTCAGGAATCCCAAATAACTCTTGATTAGTTGGTTGTTGGTTTATGGTGCCCGGGGACTAGCCCACCATTTCTGTAGATTAATGTTATTTGATCCATTCCTATCTGGCTTTGCTTGTTTTTTTAAATCTCATCTTCAACTCTCAGCTAGACAGGATAGGAGCAAATGTACTTGTAATTTTTATCTTGTGGTTTTACTGTATTTTGTTTCTTTTTTATTGTAATTAGTAAAAGGGTTACATAATATTTGCCAGATAGAAGGTACATTAATTCACATACATTGATACCCTTTCACATGTCTTGGTACCCATTTCCCTCCTCCCCCACACCCCCCACCCGTCTTGGTTTTCCTCCCTTCCCTATCAAATTTTGTATTTTGTTTCTTTAAGAACTTTATCAAGAGCTTTTTTTTCAAATTCTATCATTGATAGTAGTCCTCTTATGACATTAATTCTTCAACAACACCTATCTACAAAATTTGATTCTGTGTAAAGGGGTAATGTATCTTCCAGTTTGGTTTATATTGAAATTACATTAAAGTGTTGTAATATTATTTGTTTATTTCCTTTCATCTTTATCATACAGATGTAATATTTTATTTTGAGAAGTTATTTGGGTGCATAGTACATTGTATATAATATTTCAGAATGTTTATTGAAAACTGCCACTGTGAGTTATCTTATGGAATATGTATTTCAAAAACAACCTATCAATCCGAGCAATTACCAGCATCCAGCTAAAGTACATTATGATACACATACTGGTGGGTTTTAATTACCTACAGAGTGAAATGGTAGCTGGAGAGAAAAACTATGCCAAAAAGATAAGAGCAGTAAATAATATTTTTTGACAGATGGTTCCTAGGAAATTCAATATATATATATATATTTAACCATTTGCAATTTTATTACAAATGTTCATAAATATCTCTTGGAGTGTTTGTAAATAATCAAGAAAATTCCTTGATAGCTCCAGAAATACTCTAACATTACAATAGTTGGGTAAAGAACTCAAGAAGTGGTAAGGGATACCTGTTGAAGTCTTGAAGTTGCAATAGTAAAAATGCCAGATCTGTTTCTTGTAAAAGGCAAGCAGGCACATCTGGGGCAAATATTATAAGGAAGGGGAACACCTCCTTTCAGCCACGCAATACACTGAATTTTATTAGCTATAGGATACAAAATGGCACAGTGATTAAGAGCTTCGTTTAGCTTTGGACAGCACTCAGCTCAAGTCCCAGGTGTGCCACTTGATGGGGCTTTAAACATTTTACTTAATCTCTCTGAGGTTCAATTTTCTCGTCTGTAAATGAGGATAATTATAGGCCTTACCTCTTATCCCTATAAAGTAACACATTTAATGTATATTAATGTGCTTGAGATGCTATAACCAAATACCATAAACCAGGTGACTTCAACCACATAAATTTATTTGCTTACCTAGAGGCTAGGAAGTTCAAATTAAAAGGATTGGTGATTTCGTTTTTGGTGAAGGCCTGATTTGTGGATTGTAGATAGCGGCCTTCTGTGTCCTCATGTGGCTATTTCCTTGTATGCATAGAAGGAAAAGGGATATAACAAAAACAGAGAGGAGAGAGGAGAAAAGAAACACAGAGAGGAAAATGGAAAAGAAGGAAGGAAAGGGGCCGGGAGTTTGGCCTACTGCTAGAGTGCTTGCCTAGTATGCACGAAGACCCGGGTTCGATTCCTCGGTACCACATACATAGAAAAAAGCCGGAAGTGGTGCTGAGGCTCAAGAGGTAGAGCTCTAGCCTTGAGAAAGACCAAGGACAGTGCTCAGGCCCTGAGCTCAAGCCCAGGACTGGCAAAAAAAAAAAAAAAAAAAAAAAGGAAGGAAAGAAGGAAGGAAGGAAGGAAGGAAGGAAGGAAAAAAGGAAGGAAGGAAGGAAGGAAGGAAGGAAGGAAGGAAGGAAGGAAGGAAGGAAGGAAGGAAAGGTGGAAGGGCCAGAAGGAACAGAACGAAGGAGGGAAGGAGAAAGAGAAGAGAGTGATCTAGTGTTCATTGAGAGGATACTAATCCTGTCCGACCGTGGTTTTATTCTCATATTTAACTCATGGCTTCTTCAGAAGTCCTTACCTGCAAATACATTCACATTGGGGTAAAGGCTTCAACACATGAATTTTGGTGGGGACAGAATTCATTCCTTAGCCCAGGCTTGCTTTGAACTGAGATCCTCAGATCTCAGCCTCCTGAGTAGTTAGGATTATAGGTGTGAGCCACTGCACCCAGCCCTACTTAAGTTTCTATACTCACTAAGATAGTAAAAAGCATTTCTTAACTTTCCTAGATTACTTCAAGTTCAACTATTAACATATTACTAGTTTATGTTAGAAATATAAAAATGATCGTTATTTGCTAGACTATATTCCCCCTGATTGGAGGGTGGAAACAGACTCCATGTAATCTATACAGAGATGTATATGTGGCATGTTGGTGGTGCTTTGCTGAATGTAGACTTGCCTTGCCAATGGAAAGATTGAAAAATATTATTATTTATACATTTGTATAAATCTATATATACGCATATGTCTGCATAAAGCTATATACTTATGTTCCCTAAAAATGAGCTTTATTTCACATCTGCAAGACTTAAAACTATGTTGTATAATCATTTTCTATAACAAAACTTTTAGAGCTATAAAAAGAAGACAATGATTGTGACCTCTATCCTCTAGTAAGATGTTCACTCCTAATTTAAATTGTCAAGAAGTCTGAGAATCTTTTCTTTCCTGAGGAATACTTATATATGTATGTGTATATGTATGTATGTGTATGTGTATATATACATACATGCATATATGTATATATATTTGAATTGGGCACAACTCACTGAATCAGTCTATTAGATATAAGAGGAAGAACAATGAAGAAAAAGAAAATATATTAAAATAGACAGATGAATTTGAGGAACTTTCTTGCCTTGAGGGAAAAGAGCCATGAAATAGCTGCTAGCACCCTGAAAATACTGCTTATGTGCCTCATTATGCCACCTAGATTTCCAGCCTGTCACACTCAATGAGGTCTTTGCAAACCAGTGATGTGAAGGCTGTCAGCCTGATATTCTGTAATGCAGGATCACTCGCACCTCCACTATTTTGTAATATGTTCTGAATAGCAACAGAGGGAACTTGGCCAGATATTCATTTTATCTCCATGTAATAAGACGAAAGATTTCAGTAAGAACAATGTTATGCTACTGGTCTGCTAGGGCATCCAGGTAATTCTTGACACTCTTACAGTTAAAAAAATATTGGGTGCCAGTGGCTTACAACTATAATACTAAGTACTTAGGTGACTGAGATCTGAGGAAGTATGAAGCTAGCCCCAGCAGGGATGTCCATGAGATTATCTCTAATCAATCACTAAAGAGCCAGAAGTGCAGAAGTTCAGGTACAGCTCAAATGGTAGAGCACTGGCCTTGAGCAAATAAGCTAAAGGACAATGCCAAGGCCCTGAGTTCAAGCCTCAAGCCTCAGGACCAACACAACAATCCACAATGAGAGAAAGAGAGAGAGAGAGAGACAGAGAGAGCGAGACAGAGACAGAGACAGAGAGACAGAGAGAGACAGACAGAGAGAGAGAGATACAGAGAGAGACAGACAGAGACAGAGAAACAGAAACAGAGAGACAGACAGAGACAGAGAGACAGACAGAGACAGAGAAACAGACAGAGAGACAGACAGGGACAGAGAAACAGACAGAGAGAGACAGGGACAGAGAGACAGAGAAGACAGAGATAGAGACAGACAGAGACAGAGAGACAGAGAGAACGTTTGTATTTAACTCTGTAGTATAAATGAGTGATATATTTAGCACCATCAAGTTCATTTCCCAAGTTGTGATTGCTAAAATCAGCCTAAGCTATTCTCTTAGTTCGGATGTCTTTTCAATGAGATTCTGGTTGCACATACTAGCCCATGTTTTTGAGAGCCAGATGGGACTTCTTAGAGAAAGTGTGCATTGTTTATGAGTGAGGTCACAGTTGCTGGGTGCCTTCTGTATTCCAGAAGGAAACAGTGAAAGCACTCAGCAACACAGGACTGAGAAGAGCTCGGATCTTTGGAGTCCTCCTAGATTTGATCTCAGTCTTGGTTAGAAGGCAAAATCAGTATCTCTGTTAGAGAGATTCTGGAAGATACGTCATTGAAGCCACCAGATGGGAATACAATATAAAAAGAAGAGAAAGATGTAATGATCACAATGCTAAACTGTAGGAATCAGTGAAATATCTGTTTATGCAGAAAATTACTCCCTTGAATAGGAAGTGGACGGTTATCCTCCTTCCTTCTGCTAACCTCTTTCCCAGTTTTCTCCTTCTGAGAATGATAGCTATCTGTCATCTGCCACCTGTCTTCCCTAAAGGGCTGTAGAACTGAATTGCATGTCTTTATGGATTAAGTAAGAACATTTTGTACACGAGTCATCTTTCCATGCTTTAGGCAGGTATGTTACATATTTAACATAGCAATAAATTTCTTCTTATAGTTTTGAAGACAACCTAATGAACTGTAGCCAAATGAAGACAGAGGAAGAGAATAACAGACAAATAAGTCGGTCTAGTCCTCTGGTTATGTTTCCCAAATTATTTTGGGAGCAGTCTCTTCCTCTTCCTCTCTGATTTGTCAATTGTGCCCTTGTTTTCTTGACTCATACAAACATTCAGATGTCCTGAGTGGCCTCCATTCATTTCTTTTCCTAGACAGCTAAGAATAATTATATCTGCTCTCACATTTTCCTTTTTATATGACCTCTCTCATACCATTGGTTTACATTGTTACAGAATCCACGGACTATGTAGTTGATTTATCTGTATTTGCTGGCAATACAGCAAATACCCTTAATATTACTTGACTGGAAAAGTCTCTTTTTCTTCTCTCATTCTCTCTCTCTTTCTCTCTCTCTCTCCTACTTTCCCTCTCTTTTGGATTTCTCACCTTTGTTAAATATGAAGAATCTGCAATCTCCTTTCAGTCATCTCTGCTGACACATCAAAGAAATATGACTTTAATTTTTCAAAAAAATATGAATCATGTAGTGTTTTACACACAGACAGTACCCTCTTCTGTTAGCTAGCTGTACAGTCTGAAATTCTGAGCACCATCTTATGCAGTAGTAATGGTCAGATTATTGGACTATGCACCGAGAGATGCCAGCACACCAGGATATGACCTCAACTGCTCTGAGAAATGGAATGGGGTTGAGCTGGGTCACTGTATGGAGGAACATGTTTCCGGTGAATGCCAAGAAGATCTCAGGATAGCATAACACTTTCTCATTTTGGACAACAGCCTCTTTTGATAAGAACACTTTAGTTAAAAATTAAAGAGCGATGATGCACTTATTGTTGTCACATAAAATAGTCAATTTCTTTCTAACAAGCAAGAAAAAAATCAAGTAAATTCCTAAAAGTTCATTCATAGTTCACTGCTTTGTCAATAACATAGAGAATAGAAATAAACAGAATTAAGAAGCTTCCCCTCCAAAGATTCGACACTCTGGCCTGGATTGTGGTCAGAATAGTTTCAGCTTCTTTTCAAAGATTCAGAACTTACATAGAGTCAGTTTCCCAAGATTCCTCTCACTGTAAGACCTTGAATATCCTTATGATTTATCCAGATAGGTATTTCTAAAGTCTTCCAGTGAGATTCAGAACACTTGCTAATCAAAATTATTAAACTATTGTGACAGTTCACAGGAGTGAGTATTTCATGAAACAAAGCACTCTATTTTCTAAAAATCAAATAAAAGGGACTGTATTGTCTTGTGATGATGAGATGGAAAAAGTAGATATGAAGTGGCAGAAGATGAATAATCAAGAACAGTGCTTAAGACCAATTCCTATAATTACCTTCTGCCAATAAAGGTCCCTGTAAATATCACTCGGCCTTTATTATCTGCTTGTTATTACTCATTATATTTCTCTCAAGTTTGGTTTCCAACCCACTGTGAGGGGGATGTGTTCCTCAGCTGAAGGACTTTTTTCCCTTGAGTGCCTGTAGGTGGGTGAGACAGTTGCAGGTATCTGAGAATGTGTCAATGACAGCAAGATTCCTGCAGGTTCATTTCAGTTGCCAAGGAAATGACTGTGTGGAATACTGGTTCTGTTCTGCTTTAGGTATTTGCCTGGGAGGCAGTCACCATAGTTAAACACCCACACAGACTCAGCCTCATGTGGTTCACACAGCAACCACAGGTGGATCTGAACTTTGGGCAGAGAAGTATTCTGGTAGTGGAAAATTTTTCACATATATACTTGGAGAGATATGGAGACATAGTGACAGACACAGGGAGATACAGGGAGAATATGCTTTATTAACCTTATTGATGACAGTAAAAACACTGAATAAAATACCTGGCTAATAACAATTACAGATAAAACAGACAATAAGTCACATGCTTTGTGTCTGTTATCCTAGCTTCTCGGGATTTCTGTTTGAAGCCAACCAAGGCAGGATAGTCTGCTGGTCTCCGAATAATCTTCTGAAAACCAGGAGTAGAGCTGTGGCTCAAAGTGGTAGAGCACTAGTTTTAAGCAAAAAAACTCAAGAACAATACTAAAGTCCCAAGTTCCAGCTTTGTAATTGAGAAACAAATAACCACAGAAATCAGGTAATAAAGTTATATATCCTGAACATTTTCCTATAAAGCAAACAATATGAAAGGAGAAATTCAAGTGGTGATTTGGAGAGTTGGGCCTCTGGGTTATCTTAAAAGGGATGACACAAAAGCTAAGACTTTTCTACTTAGAGGAGCAATGTGAACTTAAGCGTATTCAAGGCAAATGGATGCCCCGTGGCAGCATGCTCATAACTGTCATTCATAAAATCTATGCAATGTTCAGTCCAATTTGTTGTACTGTTTGAAGAATAGGTTTTGTTTCAGAAAATCAAGAGACAATACACTGTCTTACAGGTCAAAATGAACATCAGTTTCCTAAAGGTTCTGGAAAATGCACTTATGAAACAGCTATCCAAGTGGTTTTAGTTCTATTTTCCTAAACTTATTTGCTTAAGGAAATTGCTTTGTTTGGCCCCCTACCATGAATCTTTTGTGATACACAGCTGGAGAAGCAGGGAGGATGGTCCCACCCAAAATAGAAAAGGTTAGGCACCCCTTCATTCTTTGCTAGGCAAAGAAATGCTATTCCCAATGAGTTTTCTAATTCTTAACTAACTCTTTATAACTATCCATTCCTTATGAATATTTTGATGAGTCTAGTTAATAGCATAATTTCAGTTATTGACAATTGATAGCCATTATCAAACAGGCTCCGATAATATTTGAATGTATTTGCTACTGTTTAAACCTAATTATTAAAGAGAAAGCAATGCTGAAGAATACATTATATCGTTCAGAAAAAAATTCACACTGAGAAGTTCAACAAAGTCAATAATTATGTTTCAAAATGTTCCTCCAATACAAATACAGTCCAAGACCAGGGATTATTTGCAGTGAACTCATGGAAGCCTGATAATACTTATTCAGTTCCCCCTCCCTTTTTCATATTCAAATCACAACACGAGTCAAGTTGTAGACTGGCTCTGGCAGACTTAACCTGAATGAACCCTAACCACTATGATATATTTCTAAATCACTGCAATTTCTTTGATAGCTTCTCTTCTTCCTCCTAGCGTACAGAGTTGACCTCCAAATTAATCTCCCTAATTCTACTGTACACTCATTACAAAAACCATTTTCAACACAGTGGTCTAAGCAGTCTTCACAGCTTTTCAGTGCCATCCATATCACCTTCTTCAATGACTTCATGATACACTAAAGTTCAGAATCCTTTGCCTGCCCTATAGGGACATTGTAACCTCCTCTCATGGCACATCACTCAGCATCTCGGCTCCTTTCATTGATTTAATGCCACTCAGTTCTTTCCTACTGAAAAGGAAGAGAGAGAGTGAGGGGAGGGAGGGAGAGAGGGAGGGAGGAAAGAAAAAAGAAAAGTCAGAAAGGAAAGAAGGAAGGAAGGAAGGAAGGAAGGAAGGAAGGAAGGAAGGAAGGAAGGAAGGAAGGAAGGAAGGAAAGAACCCAGGCTCACACTTTGCATTTTTTCCAGAACGCTTTTGCTTTGCATCACACCTGGTTTCCTTCTCTGGCACAGTTACTCTTTCACATGCAAGAGCACTTTCTAAGAGAAAATATCCCTGATATTCTCTACAAACTAATCTGAATTTTGATCATTGTCTCATTTCATAATGTACTTTTTCTTCAGTTTACTTGCCACCATGTGTAATCATGGTCATTTCTGACTACTTTGTTTAATACCTGCCTCTCTGCTATAGCAATATTCATGCCTCCCCATTTTAATACAAAATACCTGCCA